>NW_004955459.1:352137-418752 GCF_000276665.1 Chinchilla lanigera
CAGATGACATGATACTCTACATAGAAGAACTCAGAAACTCCACCAAAAGGTTCATGGAGTTAATAACCAAATTCAGTAGCATAGCTGGATACAAAGTTAACACTGAAAAGTCAATAACATTCCTGTACACAAGTAACAAACAGACTGAGAGAGAAATTAGAGAAACCACACCTTTCACAATAGCATCTAAAAAGATGAAATACTTAGGAATCAATCTAACAAAATAAGTAAAAGACCTATACAGTGAAATTTGCACTACTTTGAAAAAAGAGATTGAAGAGGGTATCACAAAATGGAAAGATATTCCTTGCTCATGGATAGGAAGAACCAGCACTGTGAAAATGGCCAGACTCCCAAAACTGTTGTACAGATTCAATGCAATCCCAATTAATATACCATTTGTATACCTCACAGATCTAGAGAAAACATTCCTAGAGTTCATCTGGAACCAGAAGAGGCCTAGAAAAGCAATCTTGGGAAACAAAGGAAAGGCAGGAGGCATCACAATTCCTGGCATAAAATTATATTACAAAACACTGTGATAAAATCAGCATGGTACTGGCACAAAAACAGACCTGAAGTTCAATGGAACAGGTTAAAACATACAGATATAACTACAAACACACTAAGTCACCTTATCTTTGACGAAGGTGCCAAACATGTTCAATGGAAGGAAGACATCCTCTTTAATAAATGGTGTTAGAAAAACTGGCTTTCCACATGCCAGAGACTAAAACTAGACCCATGTCTTTCACCATGCACTAAATTAAAGTCAAAATAGATTAAAGATCTAAATATTAAAACAGAAGCACTAAATTTATTGGAAGAGAGAGCAGGTAAAAATCTTGACCACATTGGGCTAGGCAGAGAACTCATGAACAAAAACCAAATTGGGAAACACTTCAAAGAATGAACAACTGATATCTCATCTTATTGAAAAGTTTTTGCACATCTAAAGAAATCACCAATAAAATAAAAAGAAAACCCAGGAATTGGGAAAAAATTTTAGCCAGCTACCCCTCAGACAAAGGACTTCTATCTCAGACATATAAAGAATTTAAAACAATTAGGCCCCCCCATATTCAAAGACCCAATCCAAAAATGCGCATCTGAGATGAATACACACTTCTCTAATGAAGAGATACTAATGGCAAATAAATACATGAAAAAATGTTCAACGTCATTAGTCATTCGAGAAATGCAAATTAAAACAACACTGAAATTCCATCTCATCCCAGAAGGAATGACTAGCATCAAGAAATCAACCAATAACAAATGCTGGAGAGGTTGTAGGAAGAAAGAAACCCTACTCCACTGTTGGTGGGAATGCAGATTGGTGAAACTACTGTGGAAATCAATTTGGAGATTCCTCACAAAACGAGGATTGGAAGTCTCATTTAACTGAGCTGTTCCCCTTCTGGATATTTTCTCAGTAGAATAAAAGACATAGTACCGCAGCAATATATGTGCACCCATGTTTATAGCAGCATAACTTGTTATAGCTAAATCTTGGAAACAAAACAGATGGCCATTCACTGAGGAATGGATAAAAAAGATGTGATATTTTTATACAATGGAGCATTACTCAGCTATTTAAAAAGATAATCTTAAGGCTTTTGTGGGTAAATGGATGCAACTAGAGACCATATTCATAAGTGAAATAAATCGGACCCAGATGTGTAAACATCATATTGTCTCCTTGGTGTAGGAACCTGAAGTATAGGTAAAACTCAAAATGTACAATAGATGATAGGAAAGGGAAAGAAATTGCTCAAAGGAAGGAATGACTGCGATGAGGGAAAAGGAAAAAAGAAAGAAGGAAAGCAAAATATAAATATATATATGAATAGCTGCAATAACTCTATTGCTGATGTCGGATGATATATTGAAATGAACAGTTAATGCTTGCAATTTTTTATGTTCTGATCGATTTTGCATGCTTTTGTCTGCTGGTCTGAGCAACTGATTTGAAGGTAACAATATGCAATGGATTTACAGTGGTGAACTCCTACCATCTGGTCTAGTGAAACTCTGTATTATCTCTAATGTTTTATCAAAGAATTATTTTTCTATTCTCTTTAATGGTTTGGGCAATCTTTCATTTTTACATCTGAATATCTGAACAATGTAGTTGAGGATAGCGATATGTAATGTAACAACCACCGTTTATTTGTAGTATTTTGTCTTGAGACTCTGTATGACTTTAAATGCTCTTGCTTTGATTTATTTATGTTTGGGATACTGATATGCTGCTACTGTTCTACTTTTTTTGTTTATTTGTTTCTCATTTGCTACTCTCTTTAAAATAAAAAAAAGAAATAATACTGAGAGTCACTGCGCACCTTTTACCCAGTTTCTTCCAATGATGGTATGCTGCAAACTGGAGGCACAATATTACAACCAAGATACTGACATGGATATAACTGTGGTATAGAATGTTTCCACTCCCACAAGGGTCTCTCATGTTGTCCTTTTGTAGCCACAGCCAACCCTCATCTTTACTGCTGGCAGCCACTAATCTGCTCTCCATTTCTATAATTTTGTCATTTCAAGAGTAGAATACAAATGGATCCATCCACTATGTGACATTTTGGGTTTGGATTTTTCACTCAACAAAATTTTTAAGACTTACCCAAGTTGTGCATATATCAGATATGTGTTTCTCTTTATTTGATGATATGATGTGGCTCTGTGGTATGGCTGTAGTGACATACTTTGACACGCTTTTCATTTCTTTTTGTGGCTGTTCTAATGATTCATATGCTCTCTCTCTACCTCTCTTTCTCCCCTTTCTCCCTCCGTGTGTGTGTGTGTGTGTGTGTGTATGCTTGGGTGGTTACTAAGAGGATTACATATAATACACTAAAATTATAATTATCAAATGGAATTGATACTAAGTTCACTTCAATTGTTTTTAGATGCTTACCCCAGTAATTCTCTACCATACTCCCTTGTATTTTGATGTCACAAATTATATATTTATACATCATGCTCCCAAAGATATCAATTTGAAATTATTTTTACTGTTGTCTTTTAATCCAGTAGAAAATTAAAAGAAAAGTTAAAAAGAAGGATCACTGGAATATTAGCTGTTATATTTCTCCAGGGATTTAGATTTAACAGAAATCTTTGTATCTTCATATTTACTTTGTTAATATTTAGTGTCCTCTCACTTTAAAGGGGTAAACTACTTTTAGTATTTCTGCATGAGGGATCTAGCAAGATTCAACACTCTGGGCTTTTGTTTATATAGGAATGCCCCCGCATTTTTTGAAGGATGGTTTTGAATTATAGTTATAGAATTCTTGGTTGGTACAGGGTTTTTCGTACAGCACTTTAAATATACCATTTCAGTGCCTTTCACTTTTATGGCCTTCATGTTGATAACTTTACTGGGGAATCTCTTGTACATTCTCACTTTTCTGTCACTGCTTTGAAATCCCTTTGGTCTTCGAGCAGCTTGGTTACAATGTGTCTTGATGTGGTGTTATTCTACTTGAAACTCACTGTATTTTCTAAATTTGTAGACTAAATTCTTCCATCGACTCTAGGAAATTTTCACCCATTATTTTGTCAAGTTGTCTTTCTACCTCTTTCTGTCTCTGTTCTCTCTGTGGCACTCCACAAATGTGGCCCTCTCAGCGGTGTCCCACAAGTCTGTGTTTGCTTCTTCTCATTCTTTATTCTGTGCTCTTCAGCAAATGCTGTAATTTCAGTTGTCCTGTCTTTGTGTTCACTACTTCTTTCCTGTGCTGCTTAACTCTGCTGCTGAGTTCCTAGAGTGAAGATTTCATTTGAGTTATTGTACTTTTCAGCTCCAGAATTTTGTTTCACTCCTTTTTATATTTTTTGGCTCTTTATTGACAGTTTTATTTGGTTTATATATTGTTTTCCTGATTGTCTTTAATTTCTGCTGATAATTTCCCTTATCTAAAACATTTTTTTGAAATCTTGTCTAATAAGATTGATATCTGGGTTTCCTTAAGGATGATTTCTTTCAGCTTATCTTGTTCCTTTGAATGAAATCATGTTTTCTACTTTTTATTAGGCTTTGTGATTTTTTTGTCAAAAACTAGGTATTTAATTATTAGAATACACTGACTCTGGAAATCAGATTCTTGCCTGTACCCATAATTTCACTCATTTATTTATTCATTCATTCATTGAAGGTTACAGTAGTTTTCCCAAACTATTTTGCAAGGTTGTACCTTCTCTTTTGTGCTTTCTAAAGTCTCTGTTCTTTTAGCTTATGTTCAACTAGTGTGTGTGTGTGTGTGTGTGTACACATTAATTTTTTAGACAGGATCTCACTATGTTGCCCAGGGTGCTCTTGAACTCCTAGCTTCAAATGACCCTCCTGCCTCGGTCTCTTGAATACCTGTGATTAGAGGTTTTCACCACCACACCTGGCTTCTGCTAATATTTTAACAGAGGTGTCCTAATACTAGGACCTGAAACAGACAGTGGAGGGGCAGAAAATAGGAGAAGGACAGGAAGAAAAAGGAAGGGTGAGACAGTGACCTAGCTCCTTTGTAGGCTGGCTTTTTGCTGTTATAGTCTGTCAATAGCTAGACTTAGGCTCTGTGCCTAAGAATTTGCCCAAGTAAAACTTTTAGTTGTTCTCAGATCTTTCTGTGCATACATGTTGCCTGGTCATGAATGGCTTTTTAAATTATTCTGTGCACACATTTACTTTTGGTTTTTCTCCGGTACCGGGAGCCGAACTCACGACCTTGCGCTTGCCAGGCAGGCGCTTTTGCCGCTGAGCTAAATCCCCAGCCCCCACATTTACTTTTGAATTTCCTAATTTCCTAAAACCTCTCACCCTACTTTCTCCTCTGGGTCTTTGATGGTCTATTGCATGTCTTCACCTAGAATCTCTTGCTCCACGGGTCCAAGTCCAAATCCTTGGACTTGTCCCCTGGTAACATTGAGGAGCAGCGCCTGCCACTTTCTCTACATGTGTTCTGAATTGTACTGGACAGAGATAAGTAAGTTGTTCCTGCAGATATACCCCAAACAGGTGAAAGCAGGCATACACACAATTCACTGATTGCCTTCTAACTTGAGTGAAGGAAGCAAGAACTGGGCCACCACCATGAGCACCCTACATTAGGGTAGGGTGGGGCAAAGCAAGCAAAATCACTACAGAATGGTTCTACCTTGGTGAAGATGGTTTTTCTTGACTGAACATTTACTTGCGGATTGTAAACTTTGGCTAGCTTTCCAGGTCTCCTACAAAGTTGGTTCAGACAATTTCTGGTTGGTAGTTGATGCTTCTATTTGGACATGAGAGATTGGAGTTTGTTTCCTACTCTATTATGTTGCTGGCATCACTCCCCTGGAATATGACTTTAATATATCAAATGCTCTGATTTTCCTTCTCCCTCACTGTCTATTTATTCTGTTTCCTTCATGGTCTCTATTTCTTCTCTGCATCTTGTAGTTGTCTCTCAGGCTCCTCCATCAGCCTTCCTCTGTTGCTGCTTCACAGACATGGCTCTATGCATGTGCTGATACCTCGTATATACTGTGGATACAGAGTGAGTTCTTCCCCCAGGGAGTCCCCAGTGTGGCAGGTGAGGGGTGCTGGGACTTTTAATGGTTGAGGCCTAGTGGGAAGTCAGGAGATGCTGCCCTTCAAAGAGATGCATGTAGTTGTCGTGGGAACTCTCTTAGTTCTCATGAGAAAATTGTATGAGAGGACAAGAAAGACTTCTTGTTTCCTTCTCTCTTGCTATTGTGAGGTCCTCACCAGAGTTCAGTGGAGGCTAAAACCATGTTGAACCATCAGAACTGACCAAATAAACCTCTTTTCTTTATCGAATATCTGCCTCAGGCATTTCTTTACAGTAACAGAAAATGGACTCACCTTCCCCTAAATCAGTTCCCAAGCTACATCTCTTTTATTTCTGTGCATGTGGTGGAGATCTTCTAGGATATTCCTAATCTCATTCATCTCCCCTCAACTCCCAGCCTACTCCTTGATGTCTCTTAACTCACTGTCTTGTCCTGGTCTCCCTTTACTCTAATGATGTCTCCACATGGGTCCTTTCTGTGTTGCTTTAGGATCAGTCCACATTTCTGAGCGTGACAAATGAAGTCTGAATCTTCCCAGCCTTTGTCCCCTTCCCTGTCACTCCCATTGTGAGGCTTCATCACACCCTGTGTTCTTCTGGCCCTTCCAGCAGGGCATTATTTCTGTGCTGCTTCTACTTTCTCTTTGGCTAAGAATCCTACCTCAGAGTTGGCTCAGCTGCTGCTGGGGGAAGCCCCTGTTGGTGTGCTCCCATCCCACTGGCAGTTTGCTCTATGCATGTCACATCATACTTCTTTACTTTATTGCTGTCCTCCCTGCTACTCAGCCATGTCACTGAGGGCACAGACAGTTCTGTTGCAGGGAGGAGAAGCAAGGTGAGTGGTGTGTGAATGCCAGTGAGTGGAAGGAAGATCTGCGTCATGTTTTAAAGTTAAGATGCCAAGACTTGAAGGATATTTACTGTGTGGTCAGCTGTCTGCTTGGTGTTTTGCATCCATTTTTTTAAAACATGAGTGTTGTCAGCTTCCTTTTACAAATAAGGAATCTCAGAGAGTGAAGGCAGCTCATCCAAGATCTCTCACCAGCTAAGAGGTGAAGGAGGGGCTTAGACCTAACTTAGGATGATCCCAAAGCTAATGTTTTTTCAGGACCATTCTTTCTCCCCAAGTGTAGGTTCAGTGGTCCTTACCTTTATACAGATCTTACTTATCATTTATAGATATGCATTTGTGTGTGTTGGGACACAGAATTATTATGTGTTTGATTAAATAGAATAGAATCATCAAAATAACTTTGGGACTTTTAGTGCCAAACTAGTGGGATTCTGAGGATACACTCAAATGTGGGGACAGAGTGCAAAAAATTGTTGGTGTCTCCTCACTAGACTGTCCCTTGGGCTGCAAAGAACCTGTGTGGAAGTGTTACTCCAGGGGGAGATAGGAAGTGGGGGGTTTTCAGGGCCTCAGCTCAAATGAATGCTTAGATCTGAGAACCACTGGGCTGGAAAGTGTACATAAGATGTACTCTTAAAAAAACATTATTAGGCTGGGCATTAATCCACTTCCCCAGAGTGCCAGGCTCCTAAGGCTCCCAGCCAGTGGGTGCTTCATCCTGTGCCTTCTCAGAGGGCCCTGTCCTGGCGGCCTTGCATAGAACAGAGGCATCCTCCCAGCCCCGTCAGTGGAGCTTGGAACTCTACATCCATTTCACTTCTCTGTACTTTTCTCATTTTGCAAACTACTGCCTGGTGTGTTTGTTTCTTGTCTGTCTCAGGACATCAGCTCCACAAGGTTAGGGCCCTGGCCTTCACCCAGTCTCTCCAGTTTCTGAAAGTGCACCAGGCACTGAATCTCTTGAATGAACAAGAGGGTGCAGTGACCTCAGTTGAGCTTATCTAAGCCTTCCTGTCAGAAAGTTAACTGATGGATTGGATCCCATCAGAAGCTTAGATTAATTTGACTCTCCTTACAAGATAATACAGGGGTTGGCAATCATTTCATCTTGACAGTGAAACTAAATATTTCAGGCTTTGCAGATAACAGAAGGTCTCTGTCATGTATTTTCCACCTCCCCCTTTTTTTGCAACTCTTTAAAAATGTAAAAATCAAAAATAAAAATATAACAATCATTCTAGCTCATGAGCTGTATAAAGAGTTCATGGGCTGGATGCAGCCCAGTCTGTAGTTTGCAGTCCTCTGAAATAATAAACTCCCTGGTGCTGCCTCGGGGATGCTGTCAGAGGATGAAGACTCCTGGGTCAGAACAAAGAACTTGGCTACTCACAGCACAGCAGGGGAAAGCATCCTGCCTGTGCCTGTGGCTCCTGATTCAGCCACAGTCAACACAGAGGGCCCGAATAGACATTGCACAAGTGGGGGATTATGTCATCACTAACGGACACTGTGGTTGGCAGTTCTTTTCTCTATGGCAAGCTCACTGTTTGTCCCAGAGGAGCTGTTACCTCATTCTGCAGAAGTGCCTGCAGTAAAAAAAGCCTGAGCACTCAGTGCAGACAGAGCTGACTGTGCTTGGTTTACCAAGCAAGTATGAGCAGGGACGCTGAGGGCCTGTTGCCTCTCGGTAGTGTTCTTACCCCCTTGCATACTGAGCTGGATTGAGTGGAGGTTAGTACATGGCAGGAAGTAAGTGTGGGGCTAATGAGACAAAGAGAAATAGCACAAGGATCCTCAGGATACTCACAGCCTGTTAGCAAGTACAGTGTGCTGTGTTCACAACCACAGCATCAACATTGCTAAGGCACCTGGAGAGCTACGTGAGGACCTTTTGGGCTTCAGAAGAACACACATGATAGGAAGTGATTTTGAATTGAGCATTAACAGTTACCCAGATGAGGCAGCATGGGAGTGGAAGGGATTTCCAGACAGAGGATCCAGGTCAGGCAAAGGCACAGAGGCGTGCTAGAGCAAAGCCGAGGACTGGGTGTGGCAGAATGCAGTGCCTGTGGGAGAGAGTGATGGGAAATGAGATGAGGAGAGAAGGAATGGGGTTAGAAAACCACATTGCCCAAGAGTCAGTCGCTTACATACCTTCACTCCTCCATCCTCACAGCTGGTCAGGCAAGTTTTTGAGCATATACTGTAGGCAGAGTTTTTTTTTTTTAAATTTTTGCCTTTCTGAGACAGGGTTTCACTATGCAGTTCAGACTGGCTTTGAACTCACTTTATAGCTGAGGCTGGCCTTGAATTTACAGCAATCCTCCTGCCTTAGCCTCTAAAGTGCTGGAATTATAGGTGTGTACCATCACACGCGGCCTGGCAAATGTTTTTTTTTTTTTAGTTTGGTATTCTTCTGTATGAGAAATTGTCTCCTGTATGGAAGACTTTTTTCTTTACTTTTTAAAAATGGCAACCATAAATTGCATATTTTCATGGCATACAATGTGATATTCTGGTATGTCTATGTCAACACTGTGGAATGGCTCGGTCCATACACACATTTTAAGAATGCTTGAAACCTATCCTCTTAGTAATTTTCAAATATATTATATTGTTGATCATTAACTATAGTCATCATGTTGGAGTGTAGAGCTTCTTCCATTGATCTAATTGAAGAGCAGTATCACCCAGTTGCTCCACTCCAGCCCCTGGTAACACCAGTTCACTCTGTTACTAGGCTTTCAGTTTTTTAGATCCCACATTTAGGTGATATTCCATTCTATGGCATTTGTCTAACTGCCCTTACTTCATTTCACCTAAAATCATATCCTCTAGGTTCATCCATATTGTCACAAATGACAGAATTTCCAACTTTTAAGACTGAACACGACTCATTGTGTATGTGCACTACATTTTCCATATCTGCTCATCTGTAGACAAGCAGTCAGGTTGATTAGCTCTTGTGAAAAGTCCCTGTGCAGAGCTTCTTAAGTATCCCATCTGTTTGCAAGCGCTGCATATATTGAGCATGAATATTGGCTGTAACTATGTGATCTCACTCACTCCTCACAACTGCCTGCGCAACTCTTGGCAGATGAGAAAACTAAGACTCACCTACAGGCTCAGGGTCCTGGCTGATGGCAGATCTGGGATTGGGTCCTCATCAGCCCCATCATGTGTACTTCAACTTGACCCTCTTGCCCCAGAGACAGGGACCAAGGAGGTTATGCCACTCTCCCAGGTCATGGAGCTCATGAATGATGGAACAAGGATTTGCACCCATGTCTGCCTGTCTGTCTGCAAGTGGGCACCACCTTCCCAAGTGACATGCAGTATCCTTTTGTCCACTAAACTTCGACACAATCAAAGGAGATCAGTACTGATAGAAGGCAACAGCCTCAACTACAGATGTGGAAGGAGGTGAAGGACCATGGTGGAAGTGTAGGAAAATCCCCAACCCTGACTTCAATTTGTGTTAGCTGTTCTCAGTTCCTTCCAAGAAAAAGTAACTCTTTCCCTAATAGTGGGAGGCACAGCAGTCAAAACATAGACTCCACAATGCGAGCAGCTGGATTTGAATCCCAGGTTTACCCATATAGCGGTGTGCTATCAGGCTGTTGCTTGCTTTCTGTGTTTTCTCCTTTGAGAAGTGGGTTGTCATGTGGATTAAATTAACTAATATTTGTAAAGCAGTCAACACAGGGCTTGTCACAAAGCACCCTCCATTGAAACTTTCAAGAATTAGGGAAAATTCACAGTCGAGAAGCAACGACAAGTTAGAAATGCCTGTTCAAGAGACATCCTGCTCTTCAGAGAGGTCTTGCTACTGAGGATCCACAGAAGCTGGGAGGAAGGAGAGAGTTCACTGTGGCCGGAAGCTCTAGTGGAGCATTTAGAGGATGACCCTTTGTGTGCAAGATGACAGTAAGGACAAGCCTGTGACAGAGAGTGCAGTGGGAAGATCTGTCAACCTGGGCATCTGTGGTGTTGAGTGCCTGGCTGAGCTGCAGCCATTGTGCTGCAAGGCAGAGACCTGGATCAGAAAGGGGCACTGGAGGCACAGCCTAAACTGGCAGGAAGGAGGACTCCAGAGCCACAGGCAGGACCCACAGGGTCCAGAGGGGCTAGGTACAGTGGACAGAGTGCTGGTGTGATCTGGATGTGGAAACAGCCAGACAGCAAAGAGAGCTCACACCCAGGATAGGGGAGGGGGCCTACCCTGACAAAGCCGTGGGGTCCCCGCACTTCCATAGGACCTGCTTTGTTCTTCCCTCCCCAGTCTTCCCTGCCTCCTGCCCTTAGGCCTAGTCTTCATCATCAGGGGCTGGAGGGCTGTAGATATGGCTGGGGCCTGGGAGCCCCATCCCAGGATGCTGTGCCCACAGGACAGTGGCCAGGTGTAGGCAGAGGACTTGTCCCCGGGTTTGTATGCCCTGTACCCCTTCCATAGCATCAGCTTCATGAGCGCAAAATCGGTTACCTGGCAGCACCACAGGAGAGAACTAACAGAGGTACTCAGTGTATTTCATAGTGTGTGCTTTGAAAAGTTAAATGAAGTGCAGTCCAGACTTGTGGTGCAATAACTAATTGGAACACACCCACTTTCTCATCAGCACCATGTTACTTGTAGTTAGTGTGTGTCTGGGCTAGGGAACATCTCTCTGCCTTTCGACTTTGCTGGAATGGCTGTGAACTTGGGGCATAGCTCAGACCTTTGAAGACAGGGCTGTTAACTTTGCCTCTTCAAGCCAGGCGTGGTGGTGCACACCTGTAATCCCAGCACTTAGGAGGCTGAGGCAGGAGGATCGTTGTGAGTTTGAGACCAGCCTGGGCTGCAAAGTGAGCTCAAGGCTAGCCTCAACTGCATAGCAAGACCCTGTCTCAAAAAGACAAAAAAAATAAAAAATAAAAAAACAAATTTGCCTCTTCATTACAATCTGTTCTGAGCTTGTCCAAGATAAATAGGAAAATTAAGGGGTTGGAAATTTAGGAACACATCACCTCAGAGTGATATAAAGTTGAACAGGAAGCAAAGAACTAACATTTTGAGGTTAGTATGTTTCTCTCTCTCTTCCCCTCTGTCCCTCTCAATCTCCCCTCCCTTTCCCCCTCTTTCTCCTCTCTCTCTTTTCCTCTCTCTTGTCTTAGTTTGCTTTGTGCTGCTATGAATGAATACCTGAAATAGGGTAATTTTTCATAAAGAGAAACTTATTGGCACTAAACTGCAAAGTCTCCAGATTGAGGGGCTGCCATCTGGCAACGGCCTTCATGCTGAGTCACCTGCCATGAAGCCGGACAGTTAACTGGTGCAAGAGAGGAGGAGAAGGGGGCTGAACTTTGTGTGCCATGAAGAACCTGGTTCTGCAGTAAAGAAATCACACCATGATGATAGCAGCAGCCCATTCACGAGGGCAGAGGTGCTATGGGTCAAACACCTTTTAAAATTCCTTCCTCTTAATACAGTTACAATGGCAATTAGATTTGCAGTACCCACTTATTTGGAGGGGCTGGCACATTTAAAATGTTGCATTGTCCCTCTTTTTACTTCTTTTATTTTGTAATTTAACACATTCCAAAATACATGACATGTGTATACAGTTTAACATAGGATTTTAAAATAAATACCCACCGAATCGCTCCACCAGTCAAGAAACGGTGCTGCAGGAGCCCCTGGAGGGCTCCCCTGGATCCATTCTGATTAGGCATTTAATTTACTGAGGTTTTTCAGTGCGCATTGATACGTGTGCTCCTGTGACAGCGCCACTTAGTCTGTGACTATGGTGAGATCCATTCATTGCTTTTCCATGTTTAATCAACCTTACCTTCTTGATAACAACCCAGCTTGGTCAAGATGCATTTTTTTTGTACTATGTTTCTGGATTCAGTTCAGTGCACCTTTTGGTTTGATGATGCTTTGTTTTAAATGTCTGCATCTTTGTTCAGAGGCGAGATCTATATTTTTTGCTTTCTGTTACTGTTTTTATCAGGTTTTGAGATCAAGGATATATTAACCTTTTCATAAACTGACCAGTGTGATCTTTTTCAAAAGAAAATTCTGAAAGAGCTGTAGTAAGACTTTGATTGTTTATCCCTTGAATAGCCAGTGAAATTACTAAGGAAGTTTTTTTTTTAAGCAAAATAATTTAATACTGATTCAACTTCTTTCATGATTGTTGGGTTGTTCGCTCTTTCTTTGTGAGTCCCTTTTGATGAGTTATCTTTTCTTTGTGGCAATATGGCATTTACAAGACCACTGATTGAAAAGCCTGCTTTCGCCATTGAATTATCTTTGCACCAACAAATGGTCTATTTGTAGGTCTAGATGATTTAGCTTTTGTCTTTATTTGGTTCCATTAATCTATATAGTATCTTTGTGCCAAAATCATATTGTCTTGATTCTGTAGCTTTATAGCCTTGAAGATATTGAAAGCAAGTAGTGTAGCACTCTGCATCTGTTCTACTTTTTCAATATTGGTTTAGTAGTTTAAGACAATTGCACTTCCATATAATTTTAGAATCTCACTATAATTTCTACAAAATATCTGGTGGAATTCTGATTGGGATTGTAACTAAATCTATAGATAAATTTGAGGAGAATTAACATTTTAACAATAGCATAGTTTTGTTAAAATACAATTTTGTGAAAATTCATCCAGAAATTAATAGGTATATTTTTAATAAACCTCCTCTTAGTGTTTTTATTTTAATGTCTACAACATATGTAATGATACCTTTCTTTTCACTCCTATATTAGTTTTATATTTATATATATATATATATGTATATATAGTTTTGCATTCTCCTTAGTCTTTTCTGAGGTTTATAAATTTACTAAGCTAACCTTGAGTTCAGAAAAAACAACAATGATGAAAAGCCAAAAATGTAATGTTGTTAAAGGTTATTCCTCTGCATGTGTGATGCTGATGGACAGTGCTGCTCCTCCCAGAGATGCTTCGGGAGCCAGGCTTTTCTTGTCTCTGGATGCTGTAACCACAAAACTCCATCAACAGACGTATTTTCTCTTAGTTTTGAGAACTGGAAGTCTGAGCTCAGGATGCCAGCAGGGTTGATTTCTGGCAAGTCTTTTCTCCTGATTTATGCAGATGCCTTCCTGCTGAGTCCCCACATGATCTTTCCTCTGTGTGCAGGTGTTCTGAGTGTCTCCTCTTCTTCCTACAGTGACACCAGTGTCATCAGATTAGGACTCCCCTTATAATTTCATAGTTACCTTGTTAAAAGCCCTATTTCCAAAAACAGTCACATTGGGAATTAGAACTTGAACACACAAATTTGAGGAGGACATAGTTCAACCCAAGAGCCAGCCTAGGTGGCCACTGGCAACATGTACACAAAGGAGCATGCTGGTCCCTATAAAACTCATTTATATAAACTGGATGCATTTGGCTGACGAGTTGAAGTTTGCCAAATTTTTATCTAGATATGTAAAGATAATTGACGTGTAAATGTGACCAGATTGATTTGGACTGACATTTCTTCAGAGGACTCAGTCTTAACTCAGAGCTGTTGAAATTTTGTGGGAGAAATGCAGCTCCTGGAGTAGAGCCAGTTCTAACTGCTCAACACCCCAGCCTTGCCACAAGGGTGTGGCGAGCTCCTTTATTGCAGTGACTGATAGTATGTAACTCCTTAACAAGTACTCTTTCATTACCCTATCTTTTAGTTCCTACAAAATGAGACACAGCTTTAAATGGCAGTGGGTGTGGTGTAACAGCCATCTCTGTGTGAGGTCAGAGCCCTTGTCAACTCCTAAAAGTCCCACCAGTCCAAATACTTTATGTCTCATAGTGGGGATTACATTTCAAAATGAGTTTCAGGGGATCAGCAAATCAACTCAGTAAAATTCATGATAAATTGAAGCTTGAAAAAGTAGTTACCCGTTAAGTGTGAAAAAGTAGTTACCCGTTAAGTGTGAAAAAGTAGTTACCCGTTAAGTGTGAAAATTTATATGGGTAGGTAGGAAGGAAAACAGCAAATGTGAAAAATTAGTCTGTCTTCTTCCCACTGTGAATTGGGTACTCTTGTTCCACCTGCTCCCCTGTCCTGGCCTGCTGGAGCATTGCAGGCACAACCAAGGTTTTGAGGACCCAATTAGGACTTATCTGTGAGTGGAAGAGGAGGGCAGGGCCAGGGATGGTAGACTTTCATGGCTGAGATCTGGAACAAGGTGAGAAGTAGCATGAGGGGATCTCTGGAAGTTTGGGTCAGAGCAGTGTGTCTGGTTGTTTTATCTGCTAGATTTTGGGGGGCTATAAGGTTCAAAGGAGCAGATGATGGGAGATGCCACCTAATTCTTGGTAGGGGGCTCTCTCTATGAGATTATTTATGTGGCCTCTGTTGGTTGGTGATGGGGGGCTTTTGTGTCATGAGAAAGTTGGGAGCAAGCCAGGATAAGTGTTTGGGTGAGGGTTGTGAGATTTTTCTGTTGTGAGGTGATTTGGGGGATAGTAACTGGGTTTTGATTACATGTCCTGAGTCAGGGAAAATAGCACATGCTATCTGGTACTCACTGGGAGTTTGGGAAGAGCTTTTATTTATGAGCTGGGAGGGCATGAGGGTATAGGCTTTTGGTTGGGTGGGAGGTATTATACAATGGTCTGACTATAAGACTGAAGTTGGAAACCCAGAGGTAGAGAAAGCCAACTAGGCTGAAGAATGAGAGCAGGTCTTGTTTGTTTGTGGGGAGGGGAATTAATTAAATGGGAGCTTTGGGATCTGTCATGGTGACCCATGTCTTGAAAATGTTGACAAAGAGGAATAAGCAGCCTCCCAGAGAGTAGAAATGAGATAGACTTACCCTCGATCAGAGGGGTTTCTCCAGGCTCTTGTGTGTTTTGGGCTGGGGGCACAAGAGGTGCAGGCACTGTCAACCTTTGGCTTGTAGAATAGGTCCCATTGGATCAGCAGGCCAGGCACAGGAGAGGATGGCCCCACTCCAGTGCTGGTGTTAGGACAGTCCATCTTCCAGGGGCCCTTTAACCCACCCAGGGGACAGGGTTTCGTGGGAGGCTGTGGAACTGGGTACTGCTTTGCCCAGTGTTCTGTTTCACCACAGAGAAAACAAGGGCCCAAGGGATAGGCTTTTGTCCAGGTAATGGATCTAGCTGTAATGGTGTGGGGAAAAGCCTGGGGGCAGATTTGCTGGAGGCTTTTCTGGAGACCTCTTTGTCTAGTTTTCAGTTTTGTCAACCCTGAAGGCAGTGGTGATAAGTTTAGCCTAAGTATACTTGAATTCTTTGAGCTTTGTTCCAAAGTCAGGGGCTGCCTGGGAAATGAAATAAGTGTTAAGAAAAAGTTGTCCCTTGGCAGAGGAGGGAATCTCGGTGTGGGCTTTCAGTGAGTTAGGCCATAACTGGGCTGGCTTTCTCAGGAGTCTTGATAGATTCTTCAGAGTTTGTCACAGTTCATGGACTTCATGGTGGCCCTCTCTAGACCAGTGAGAATGTATTGGATAAAGTCTTAGTGTTTTTTCCAACCTTTGTGACCAGGCTCTTGGTTCCATCTAGGCTCCTGTCTAGGAACATCAATTGTCTCTGATTACTTTGGGTATGGGCCTCATCAGGCAGCCATCATCCAAACTCAGCCCTCACTGGAGAAGAGAGGAGAATGATATCAATGTCATGTCAGGTGAGGTCACAGGAGTGAGTGAGATGAGTGAGTTCCTTAAGGTAACTTGAGGGGTTTGATGGGAAAGAATCAAAGTAAACTGAGTTGAGTGAGATGGTGAGAGAGAATGGAATGTAGGCATGAGAAGGGTTAGAGTATCAGCAGCCTCTTGTAAAGGGTGGAGGGGTTTGGGGTTGGAGAGTTTGGCAGACTAAAGCAGAGGTGGTCTGCTGAGAGGAAGACCAGGTCACAGGCAGGGAAAGAGCATGGGGGACAGACTGAAGATGTTGCGTGAGGTAACAGAGTCTGGGGCTAAAGGTGTGTGGGTGAGTGCAAGCCATTATCTGGTTGAGGCAGAGCAGAAAGAATAGGGCAGGGGACAAGAGTGGAGGGCAGAAATGGCCAATCGTAGGAGACCTCTCCCCATTTGTCTAAACTCTGGAGAAAGCAATCAAAGTCAGAGGGGATCTGGAAATGGAGCAAACCATGTTCTGGCCAGACAGAGCCATTATCCAGCTTATAATGTGGCTAAGCCACATGAGGGAAAGGAGGAGGCATCCTGGCTTGAGATAGGATTGAAGACCAAGTTGAGACAGGTTGTTGAGGAGGTACCCCAGGGGGTATCTTTAGGAAGGGCAGTGGCATTTCCTCCACACGCACTGTCCAATGAGAGTGTCCAACAGGAGAAAGGGTGACTGGAATTGAAAGGAGCATCCCCCAGGCAGACATCAAAAACCAGAAGAAAGGACAAGCAAAGCAACATGTTCAGGCAGATCTGTTGTGTCACAGGTGAAGCTGCAGGTCGGGACTAATTAGGACAACTGACTGGAAGGACAGAGCCCAGCAACTGCTCCCTGGGCGGACTTATCCCACAGTCCTGTGAGGTGGGATTTAGGTGGGCGAGATGAAGGGAAGGGGTCTCTGGTGGGTTGGAGGCAATGAGGTACCCTTAGTACCATATATCCATCTTCTATACCTTCCTCTCTCTTCTGCGTGGCATTCTATTCCTCTTTCAGAGTTTAGCTAGTGCATCACTTCTTCCAGAAAAGTTCCTTTCTTGTCTGTGCTAGGCTCACCTGGACAGGGAGCTTCTGTAAAACTCAGCCAAGTTGGTGATCATCACAGAGCCTCAGAACGTCCCTCCTCCCCATTTGCTTCCTCACAGTCCTATCTTTTATTGTTATATTCTCATTACCTAGCATAGAACTTGGCATATAGTTGGTGCCCAGTATTATAATAAATTGTTGAATTCAGTTTTCAAGTCAGCTGTCTGGTGCCAGCTTTGACTTTTCTGCTTCCCTCCAACCCAGTGCTGGGAAGGGAGCCCGGTCTCAGCATGAAGATGTGGAATTTAACAGAACCCTGGCTTGCCGTGCCAGCCCGCCCTGCCAGGCAGGGTGGGAGGCAAGAATCTCCTCCCACTCTGCCTGGGGAGGGTCCCATAGAGCCGGGGTGGAGGGAGGAGGAGAGTCAGGGCACACATTCACCAGATGCACAGCCCCACCCAGTGAATCAGCCGCACCAGGAAAGGCCCAGGGAAGCACGTGTTGCCTTGTGAATGCCCAGAGGCTCTTTCCAGGCTGCACTGGGCCCCACGCCTGGCCCAGGCACATCTCACAGTTCTCTGGGGAAGGTGACGAGCAGCAGAAAGAGTGCTTCAATTTCCTCATGTTCCAGGACAGCCGGACAACCAGGTGAGAAGGGACAAGGTATTTCTAAAAGGCAGATTGTCCTTGTGTTTAGGAAAGAATGTTTTTGGTGAGACTTGGATACAGAGTAAGTTCAAAGAGTGGATAGGTCCTGCTGTGGGGCCTACTCTGCCTCACCAGGTCTGACAGAGATGGACCAGCCATTCTTTTGGGGGTTAAGGCAGGGGACAGACAGACATCTGTGAGTGCAGCTGGTCAGTAGACAAGGTTTCAGAATTTTGAACTTGGGCTTGTGCATTACAAATGGTGGGTATAAGTATTGGTTTGCCACAGATGTGATTGTTTTCTGTAAAAACTGTTGATCAAACTAGACTAAATTTAAACTTGGGTAAACAGAAACACAGGAATTGTGGTGATTTCTGCATCCATGTTTGGTCTTGTGTCTGTGCCACAGAATTGCTACTCAGAACTGTCACTGTGGCCAGAACTGTTACTGTAGCCAGAAGTAAAGTGGTCAAGGAGAGTCCATTCACTGCAGAATGGCCCCTGGAGAATGTTAGGTCTGAGGTTTTGTGAAAAAGAAAAAGGCCCATTAATGAGCTCTGGATCTCTCAACAGCAAACTAAATCTAGTAGTTGCTTCTGGTCCTTTCTTGGCAAAGAATCACCAGGACCTGGAGACAAATATTGTCAAAGAGCCTATGGCTGGAGCCACCTCTGAGAGTTGGTGTGAATGAGAGGATGGGCTGGAGAGCTATTTTCCAGTCCTCTCCCCTCCTTCCTTCTTCCCTCATTCTTTGTTTAAATTTGCATAACGATTCATGTATTGCCTTTCTATTTTTTAAAAAAGAGCAATAAATTTTTGAAGGAAAGAATTGGTGAGATGCCTTAATAATATCGTCCAGTTGGGATTTGGCTTCTCGTCACTTGGTTCCCTCTGTGGCTCCAGTGGCCTGTCCTCCCATGCCATTAGACTAACCAGTCCTTCCTCTTAGCAGTGTAACCTTGTTCTCTGCTTATGTAGGTATCCATGAGATGTCCTCTCTACCCTCTCATTAACTTCTATGATTCTCCCCACTAGAGATTACTATATGGATACTTTTCAATAGCTTTATTGAGGTATAATTTATATACAATAGAATTCACACATCTAAGTGAACACTTCAATGAATTTTGACAAACATGCCATTAAGTAATTTTACATGGTCATTAGAATTTTTCTATCGCTTGAAAAAGCTTCCTGCTTGGCTCCCTGCAGTCCTAGGTGTCCCTATGTTACGGAGTCTTGTAGAAATGGAACCAAACAGTGGGGAGACTTTGACATCTGTCTTTGTTCACTGAATGTGGTGCTTCTGAGACATAGCCATGTCCTGGTGGGCATGAGAAGTCCGTTCCTTGTTCACCCTGAGGAGTGTCCATCATTCCTCCATGATAACTAGGTGATAAATATTCGGGTTGTTGCCAGTTTGGCTAATGTAACTACTTCTGCTATGAATATCTGCTTCACATTATTGTGTAGAAGTATGTCTCACTTTTTTTTCCCCAAAAGTGCCTATGGGTAGTTTTGCTGGATCACATGGTACCTATATGTTTAACTTGGTGAGAATCTGCCAAACTTGGTTGCTGCATTTTACATTCCTACAAGCACACTGTAGGAATTCTAGTTGCCTCACAACCCCCTGGCTTGGTATTATTAGGGTTTTTTAAAAAGTGATTTCAGTAGAAATGAAGAGGTATGTCAGCATGGTTGGAATACTGTTTCCTTAATGAGTAATGACTCAGCACCTCTTCATGTGCTTGTTTGTCTCTCTGTATCATCTCTGGAGAAGTGTCCATTAACATGTTTTCCCATGTTAATTGGATTGTTTATCTTCTTATTAGTGAGATGTATGAGTTCTACATTAGTCTAGATACAATTCCTTGTACAGTAAGTATTTTTTAAAATATTTGCTCCTAGCCAGTGGTTTATCATTTGTTTAACAGCACCCTCAAACCCATGCCAGGTACTGGAGTTTGAAACAAGGGCTTTGCTTTGAGCTACGTCCCCAGCTCTTTGTTAAAGTTTATTTTGAGGCAGGATCTTACTCAGTTGCCCAGGCTGGGCTTAAACTTAAACAGAGAGGATTTTTAATTTTAAAAAAGTCCAGTTTCCACTTTTTTCATTATATGGTTTGAGTTTTTGCATCTTATTTGCTTAAGGCAAATCATAAAGATATTCTCCTATATTTCTTTCTAAGGGTGTTATGGTTTAACCTTAACACTTAAGTACATGATCTATTTGGAGTTAATTTTATGTGTGGTGTGATGTCTTTCTCTCATACTTTTTGCATATGGTTATAGTTGCTGTGCCATTTATTGAAAATAAATTGGATTGCCAGGGTCTGACTTCTATGTAGTCTTTTTTATTAGGTTTTAATCTAAGGCACTGTATAGCATATGGAACCTTTTATACAGATTTCAAGAAATGACCTTTTATTCTCTCTTTACAATGCAATTGTTGTAGTGCCACAGTGTTGGAGCCACTTCTGTTGCTCCAGAAGTATCAGGGTAGAAAACAGGAGAGTTTTCCTGCAGAGTAGATGGGGCCCTGATGGTTGGTGCTCCTGACCTCAGTGATTCCCAGCTGTGGCACTGTTGAGCTCTCCGTGCCCATTCCATGTAGGTGTGGGAAGGAAGCCTCTTCTCAGGCATGTGCCATCCTCAGGCACTCACTTAACTCCCGCAGAATGTGAGAGGATGTGGCTATCCCATCTTGCATGCATGAGGCTCTGAGGACACCTGCTGTCCCACAGCAAGTCAATGTTGGGGCCTGAAACTGAGTCTTCTGTTACACAGGCTCCTCCAATACTGACAGTGTTCACACTTGTTATTAAATAAATGAACCATTTGTCCTTTAGCAAGTGTATTCTGTTTCTAACTTTAGAAAAAGTATATTTACTTACCAGTTTTGGAGACTGAAAGTGTAAGCATCATGTCACCAGCTCTGCAGAGGTCAGACCCTCTCGGCTGCGTGATCTCTTGGTGGTAGCAATAGGGGGAGCACACATGGGAAGCAAGATCACATCACCAAACAACATGTCAGAGACACTGGGGTTTCACAGTCCCATTGGAAGGTAGTTCCTCAATGCCCCAACTACTTCCCACAAAGTCCTACTTGATGGTTTTACCACCTCCCACAATGCTACACTGGGAAGCTTCAGGGACGTATTCAAACTGTACCTACCTCACAGCGCTAAGTGCCAGTGCATTTTCCAAACAGAACCCAGGGTTTGAGAAGAATGCAGGAGTGGGCCTCTGAGTCCCAGGCTACAGACTAGGAAACCCCTGCGAGTGGGCATCTATGTGAGTGGGCATCTATGTCTGGGAGGTTCTTAGGGCAACAGCAAGAATGAGCTCAGTGGCAGCTGCCTCCCGGATAGTTCATTGCAGGACAAGCCTGGGTGGGAATAGTGATCATAGGATGACAGGGATTAAATAAAATAATGTAGCTAAAATGCCTGGCATGTAGTAGGTGCTGCTTTATTGTTAGTCTGTCAGCCCTGATCCACAGGCTAGGAAAAGACCAAAGGGTCTAGTTCCTGTGGAGTCAGTGAAAGAGGAAAACAGCCCCCACACCTCACCGAGAACTCTGTAAGTGCAACTGCTGTCCCCAGATGCTATAGAATGGAACCATTTCCCTGTAGCATGCCTCCTGTGTGTCACTGGACATGTCTCTGTTTTTATTTTACTTTTTGGTTGTTCTGTGGTACTGAAGATTGAATGCAGGACCTTATACAGAACTACATCCCTAGGTATTTTTTTTTATTTTTTATTCTGAAGCAGGTCTCACTAAAGTCACTAAATTGCAGGGTGGGCTTGAATTTGTGATTCTCCTGCCTCAGCTTCTCAGAATGCTGGGATTATAGCCTCTCAGAGGGCTATGTACGCAGCATTCCCAACTTGATTTTTGGAAACATCCAGCAATCTCAATGAAATATGTGCCTTTACCACTCTTGAAACAAACAGCCAGCCCTCTGTCTTCCACCTTGAGTTGAGCTGTTGGCTCCAAGTCAGGAAATGTTCTCAGACCTCATGCTTGGACTGTAGATTCTGGGGTCTTGAAGGACCGACTACCTGCCCCTCTGAACATGGCTTGTTTTCTGACTCCTAGGTGCTGGTTCTTATATTCTGGATAGTTAGAAACAAGCAACACTTTATCAGCAGAGAAGGGCTGGCTTCAGGTGTGGGCTGAGAGGCCCACAGGGGATCAGGGAGCTTGGAATGGTGTGAAGAGTGCTGGGCCAAAGACAGATCCATACTACCAGGTCACCTGACTTCTCCCTAGCATCAGTTTTGTTAGTTTGAAAAGAAAAGAGGACAAGATGCAACATTTGTTGAATGCCTACTACCCGGAGGTACTGTACACCTACTGTGTCATGTAGCGTTTTCCTTCCGTCTCACAGAGAAGGAACCTGATGCCTCACCACAGACATGGCTAGGTGGCGGGTTTCTGACAACCGTCTTAATCTGTCTAAAATATGGTGCTGCTTCTAATTCCAAGTAAGGAATAATGCAAATACATTAGGTAATTGGGAAGATCAAGTGAGATCATGAGCATAAAGCTGCAGACTGCCAGATACAACAGGTCTATTTTATCTGTGTTTGTTTTGTAGGCTTAAACAACTGTCTTAGTTACTTTTCCCATTGCTGAGACAAAATACCTGCCACCCAAAGTTAAAGGAGGACAGGTTTATTTTGGCTCAGTTTGCAGAGGTTTCAGTCCACAGTCTGCTCTTCGGCAGGATGGCCTGCTGGAGGAAAATAGTGCATGACAGACAGAAGGTAGCAAAGCAAGCAAGAAACAAGACAAGCCTCTTTCTGTCCCTTATGTTCTATCCAGGCTACCAGGACTAGGGCAGTGCCAAACCAGTCAGCGGACTGATTTAGTAATCACTCACCCTTCATCCCAGCACCCATAATCCTAGCATTGTTCCATGAGTCAATCATAGAGTCTAGATTCGGCCACCTCTGAAAAAGCCCCACCTATAACTGCATGAGGCTTTGGGGGGACAGCTAGACACAAGCCATGATAACACCCAAATGATCCTCTATATTAACTGTGTGTCAAAGGTGCTAGAAGAAATGTGCAAGTCCAGGCAAAACAGGCTTATGTATGCACATACTGAGATCAACATTTTTTTTTGGTACCAGGAATCAAACTCAAGACCTTACACTTGCCATGCAGGTGCTTGTGCTGCTGAGCTATATCCCTGGCCCTAAGATTAATATTTATTTTATTATTTTTTTGGCACCAGGAATCAAACTCAGGACTTTGCACTTACCAGGCAGGTGCTTATGCCACTGAGCAAGATTAATATTTAAATACACAAGAAAGAGAGAAAGTACATTTATTTTGATTTATGGAATAATTATCCCATTTTATCTATGTTTCCCCTGGGCCATCGACATGAAGATGCTATTATGGTTCCCTCAGGGTAGAACCCTGATTGGGCCAGGAACACCATGGCTTTTTTGAATTCTGTCCTGGGAGTTATGGCAGTTGTGTAGCCAAGATTGTGGGGCAGGCTGGTAGGGCACAAGTCACAGTGCTCTGCTTCCACACACCATTTCACAGGCTGTGGTGCCTTCCACAGATGCAGCATCAGGATGAGAAGCATATCCACTCCCAAGGTCAGGGAGCCCATAATGAAGTGTGATTGGACTTCACATCTGTCTGTGTATCTCGAGTTATGATCTCAGACCTGACATGAAGCAGAGATATGTTTTCAAATCAGAGATACATTGTGGATTAGGGCTGGGAGTGCTGCATGGGCAGGCACACTGAGTTGGTTGTGGACGGGAGCAGGCCTGGGTCCTCAGATGCAAGTGTTGTGCTTGGCCATCATACTACAAGTCATGAATCAGACCTTCAAGATCTCCTGAGACACCCATGAGAAGAAAACAGTGCGTGAGGTAGGAAAGTGATGTATAGGAGAGAAGTATAGGCTGAAGCCACACCTTTTTCAGGACTGACCCAGTCAGGCACAATGCAAGAGCCCTACAGCTCTCACAGGTGCTGGCGGGCAGCTGCTCAGTGCTGTTTCTACTTCATTAGTCTGTTCTGATGCTTCATTAGCAGTGCTGATTCCCCATTAGACTGGAAGATAAATCTAGTGTGCTGAGTAGAATTCTGACCCCCTGGTATTGAGCCTATGAACAAGATATACCAGGAAGTACTAACGGTTCTGTAGATGTAATTGAAGTTACTAATCAGTTGAAGGTAAAGAGATTACCCTGATACATCACAGCCACTATGGACATAACTTTTGACTGGCTGTGTGTCATGCATTTGATTTGACATAAGGAGGTCCCGGGAAAGTCTCCCCACCACACTCGCAAACATACAAAAGTAGTTCATACTCCAGCTTCTCTCCGGGGTGGTATTCCATATCACAGCATCAGTTTTGCACATAGTTGGCTCAAATTTAGAGCCAACCAAGGAAGTCAGAATTGTCACCCCTGGAGCCTCTGTCTTCTGTCACATCTCACTTCCTTCTGCCTTTACACAGGTGGTTAGGTTGGATCCACCCACAAAATCCAGAGAAATCTCTTTATCTTCAGGCCAACTGATTAGTAACCTTTCCTTCAGGTCTAGGAATCAGAATTGCTCCAGGGCAATTACCATAGTCCAATGCATGCCATGAGAAGAGTCAACACAGCTGTGGGCAGTACACAGGCTGTCTCTCTAATGGGAGCTGGGCAGCTTCCTGAAGATATATCGAAGTTGATCTGAGATGATGAAAAGAATTAGGAAGGCGAAAAGGCCACTGGCAGGAAGAAGACCACAGGCCACTGCTGTGCAGTGCTTCAGCATTGTTGGCTGAGGGACTTCACTGAAGAGAGCCAGGAGCTCTTCCCAGACACTGGAAGACAGCTGAAGGAGTCAGCAGAGGCTCTCAGCAAGGGCATAACATGTTAGATTTCATCTGGAAGGCTCATATCACTTCAGGTATTGTCTCACCTGTGGCTAGAGGAGCCTGGCACATTACTTAAATGCCATCCTAATGGCCCAAGCAAGATGATGGTGTCCTGAAATGAAGAAATAGCAGTGGGACAGAGAATAAGAGGGGTTCACTCGGGGACTGACATTGTGAGAGGACAGTAAGTTGCCAGTGACTCCCAGCTTCCTGGCTTGGATGACTAAGTTCAAAATGATTCCTTTCAGAGACTAGAGGAGAAGCTGAGCAATGATGGAGTTCAGCTTTAGATATTATCCTGGTCTGTTTTCCATTGCTACAACAAAATACCAGAAACCAGGTAATTTATAAAGGATAGAAGTTTGTTTGTCTCATGGTTCTGGAGGCTAGAAGTAAAAAAAGCCCGGTGCCAGGACTTGCTCAGCCCTGGTGAGGGCTGTCTTACTGTGTCACAGCATGGCAAGGGCATCACATGGTGAAACACAATAAGGTCAGGGCTCTCGCATAAAACCACTGATGTCATCATGGGCAGCAACCACATGCCCTCATCCAGGCCTAACTGCCTCCCCAAAGCCCTGCCTTCAGGATCCCATTGGCATTTGAATTTGGGGATTATGTTTACTACACATGAACTTCTGGAGGACACATCCAAGTGACAGCAGATGTGCTGAATAATTGGAGGTGGCTGTGGGATTCCGAGTGATGTCTGGAGATGGACCCAGGGTGACCACAGTTGCTCACAGCCGTCAGAGAGTGACTGGGGTCCATTCCAGAGCCTACAGTGTCAGGAAACCAGAGGCTCTCAGCAATAGCACTCAAGTAGTGAGGGAGGCAAAGGAGGCATTCCAGGGGAAAACTACCAAGGCGGAAGACAGGAATCCAGATGAGTGAGGTAGCTCAGAAGCCAAAAGAAGAGTGTTTTAAGAAAAAAATTAAATATGATGCTTTTGAGATAAGAGGAGGACTAAAAATATCCATAGGTTTTGAAACAGCAAGAAGATCTGTGGAGAGTAATTCCTGGGGATGTGGGTAGGAGTCAAGTGGCAGTGAATGAGAAAAGGAAGTGTGAGATAAGGGCAGGAGCTGACAAGACCAGGGTTGAAAAGTTGGGGAAATGGTTTTGTTCTAGGTGAAAACTGCTATTGGGTCTGCATGAAGACTGCTATAAAGTAAGTCAGAAAAGACAAGCTAATTACTGAAAGTAGGAGGAAGTTATCTGGAACATAGACAGTAAGAAAGGAATAGGACTGAAGTTGTAGGAAGGAGAGTGGGTAAGTGAAGCTTTGGGAAACGCAGAGGACTGGAGACAAGCCTCTGGAGGTGTGTCTGGAGTCTCCAACAGAAGGATGCCAGGTTGCCTTCTAGAAGAGGCAGGTAGAGGCAGGCAGGGAAGCTTTATGGGAGCAGAGAGCTGAACTGGTTAGGGACTTGGAGGACATCCAGGAAGCACTGTGGAGCCTGAGATTCTTGTTCTTCCACCATCTCTGCTTGAGCCTAAGAAGGTAGCCTGGGGATAAATGAAACATATTTTCTCTGATGTAACAAAAATAGACTTTCAGGAAAGTTTCAGTGTAATCCACAAAAGCAATATATTTCCTGCTTGATGTACCATTTCAGTTAGAGTAAGGACTGGGGCAAGAAATGGATAGTTCCTTCCTCCCTCACCCCTAGCAGGTCTTGCTAAGTGAAAATGCGGCTCAGTTCCTCTGATCCCAAAAGTGGTCTTAGAATTCTGTTCGGTGGTGCATTTGGCATCCACTGCTGGCCAATGAGAATTGAAATATGATATTAAATCAAAATTAGTATCCTTAGGATATTATGTGTCCATAGATCATTTATTTATTATTCACTTCCTGAATCTAGATAACTTTAATCAGTAACATATATAATACGTCCATTATTCAGATTTTAGAAAAGTATAGCATTCATTTTATGCATGCATGCACTCAAAAGATTTTTTTGAGTGCTTCCTATCTACTACCCATGGTAGATTCAAAATTAAGTAGTGACCTGGAAGTAGACAGTTTTATCAAGGACTCCACAGAGACAGAATATATATGATAAATGAATAACCATGACTGGTCATTATGAATAAAACTGAAAAGAGATATCCTGCAGTGGTGGCATATTTAGGCTTTATAGTGCTCTAACTACTGTACCATACATGTCCAGAGGATGATGAGATCTTGGCAGGGGCTCTCATGATATTTGTAGAAATTGGTCTCAGAATTATGGAAAAGATAGACTTTTAAAGAAACTTTACAAAAAATGTGATGAGTCTAGATATCAAAAACAAGAATAATAGTCCAATGGAAGGACCAGAAATTGCTGAAGGGCCATTTACTCTGATTCATTTCTGTCCTTGGTTGCATATCTTCAGTTATGTTCTAAAATCCTGTCAGTCATAGGGATGGGTAGATGGCTAACAGCAGCACCAACTTGTCCCCTTCAAATCATGGCTCAGCAGTGTAGGGCCATCTATGCATGGCCAGAGTGTGAAGGTTCACAAGCATAGCCTATGTCTCCATGTGTGTGTCTTCTCTGAGACCTCAGTTCCTATTTGCTTTGAAGGATATTTTCATTGGATACATGATTTACAGTTGGCAGTGCAAATTCTATCACTTTTTCAAATTTCACTGGCTGTAGAATTTCATTTTCATTTGAAAAATACACACAATTTTGCTTCCATTGTTTCGATGAGAAATCCACCATCATGAAATTGTGTTTGCTATTTTTAAAAATATCCTTTTTTCTTGGGCTGCTTTCAGGACTTTTTCTGTGGTTTTAGTTTTCTAAGTTAATTTATGCTTTGCTAGCATGGAATTGTTCCCTCTTATCCCATTTGGAGTTTGTTCAGCTTATTCAATCTTTAGGATTATATATTTTACTAAATTTAAGAAATTTTCAGCCATCATTTCTTTGACTATTTTTCAGTCCTGTGTTCTCTCTTCCTCATGAGGTTTTGATGACACAGATACAGCTCTTTTCTTATGATCCCATAAGCCCTGAAATTCTGCTCATAGAACCTGTTTTCTCTCTATTGCTCAGATTGGACAGAGTGCACTGGTCTGTCTCCAAGTTCACTGCCTCTGGCTTGTGTAATCTCCACCCTGCTACTGAATCCTTTAAGCAAAGTTTTGATTTTTATTTTTCAGTTTTATTGTTTCCATTTGGTTCTTTTTTATTTGAGAAAAAGATTTTGTATCTTTTTCTATTGCTTAGATTTTCTATATTTTCATTAGTTTCAGGAAAATTCCTAAGTGCTTGCTGAAGCATTTGTATTACGGCTGCCTGAAATCCTTGTCAAGTAATTCCAGTATTTGGTTCATCTCGTCGAGGGTGTCTGTTCATCTTTTCCTCATTCATGCAGTGATTTTCTTGGTTCTTAGTATGGCCAAGGAGTTCCAATGAAAGCCAGGACATTTTAAACATTACACTATGAGACACTGGATCCCATTTAATCTTTCTTCACAGGCAGTCCTAGTTGAGGAGTACTGCTAGGAGTAGGTGGGTGTGTAGGTTCAGCATCCCACAGAGCCCTGCAAAACGGAGCCCTGACTCACACTGCCCCCTCACCTGAAAGCCAAGGGCAAGCGGCGGCTGCCTCAGTGCTCTGGCTGTGAGGAGGGGGGAAGCACAGTGCCCAGCTGGGCCATGATCATTACAGAGGAGAGGGAAAGCAAGCAGAGTTTCAGCCAGCAAATTCTCCCCACTTCTTTCCATCTCATCAAGGGGGTGAAGATAGAGGCTGGGGGATGTGGTAGTGAAGCACAGCAGCTCCTCGCACGGGTCTCCTTGAGTCTGTTTGCTGCTGAGTTGTGCTGGAAGCTCAGCTCCCTCTGTGCCTTGCTGACTCCCACTCAACAAGGGATAGCTCCCGGTGAGCCCAGACAACCCCACTGGGGCAGTGCCCCCCAACAGGGAATCTGAACCCTGCCTACTTCCTGAGAGCAAGTAAAAGAGCAGCTGGGCACCCGCCCACAGGGCTCACCTCAGGAGGAGTGTGAGCTTCATCGCTAGTATGGCAGGTCTTGTTTAAAAAGGTTTCTATTATGAGGTCAGCCTTTTCCAAATCCTTTGATGGCAGGGAGCAGGCTTTCCTTTGGCCCTTTTGGTGTGAGCCTGTTGGCCAGTCTCCATCCTGGTACAGGCTGTGTGGGAGGCCACAGGAAAGCAGAGGAGCAGAGTTCCCTAAGCTCTGCTGTCCTCAAGCAGCTAGCTGCCCCTCCCACTCTTTGAGACTTGTGCTTTTCTGTGGTGTTGCACCCATTCGGGCAGAGGGTGTTGTTTGGGTGTTGTAGCTGAAAGGGAACGGGACATGGAAACAGAAGTCTTGCTATCTCTTAATACAGTTTTAAATGAAAATTTTACAGTTTAACTTTTTTTCCATGGTGATCTTAGACATATCTTTAAATATATTCTTAGATACTGAGGTACTTTTTTGTTGCTTTTATAAAATGTATCTTCTTTCAATTGCACTTTCCAGCTACCCCTTGAAGGAACAGTCGTGGTACAATTGATATTATCAATCTTTTTAATGCCTGTAGTTTACCTGAAGATTCTTAGGGAGTTTCTGTGAAAACATCTGTGGGTCCTTATAACTGAGTTCCTTCCTTGCAGTCTTTATAAATGTTATTGTTTCTTTCTGTTTCTTTTGAACGATAGGCTCTTCAGTACCATGTCAGAACCGTCAGAGTAATCATTTTTACCCTAGTTCTAATTTGAAAGAGTGCTTTAAAGATTGAGTAATAAACACAGCATGGTAGCAGCACAAACAGCCATGTGGATCAGTGGAACAGAACAGTGGCGGCAGAAACAGCTCCAGACACATTCAGCTATTTGATCTTTGACAAAGGGGCCAAAGGCACACTCTGGAGGAAAGATAGCCTCTTTAATAAATGGTGCTGGGAAAACTCACTATCCATATGCAGAAGATTGAATCTAGACTCATATCTCTCATCATGTACTAAATTAAAATCAAAATGGATTAAAGATCCACATGTTAAAACAGAAACATTTAACCTGCTGGGAGATAAGATGGATAAAACTCTTGAGGCATAGGCATAGGCAAGAACTTTCTGAACAGAACCTCACTTGCGCAAGAAATAGTACTGAAAAATCAACAAATGGGAGCATAGCAAATTAAAAATCTTCTTCACAACAAAAGAAACTACCTAGTGAAGGAGTACCTACGGAATGGGTAAAAATTTTGCCAGCAATTCCTCAGACAGAAGACTCATATCTAGAATATATAAAGAACTCAGAAAAATTAAATCTTCAAAATAAAAGAACCAGTCAAAAAAATGTGCAAGTGAAATGAATATACACTTCTTAGAAGATGTACGAATGGCCAGTAAGTATATGGAGAAATGCTCGATGCCACTGGCCATTACAGAAATGCAAATCAAAACGACAATGAGATTCCATCTCACCCCAGAAAGAATGGCATCATCAGCAAATCAAACAATAGCAAATGCTGGCAAGGATAAAGGAAAAAGGAACCCTTCTTCATTGTTGGTGGGAATGTAAACTTATATAACCACTATAGAAACCAATATGGAGATTCCTCAAAAAGCTAAAGCTAGAAATTCCATTTGACCCTTTCTAGTATTCCCAAAAGAGTTACAGACATTTTCTTACAGTGATACATGCATACCCAAGTTTATAGCAGCATAATTCATAATAGCTAAATTTTGGAAATGGCCTATATGTCCATCAACAGATGAATGGGTAAAGAAAATGTGGTTTTTATGCACAATAAAATAGTATTCTTCCATAAAGAAGAATAAACATGAGTCATTTGTAGAAAAATGGATGCATAATGTTAAGTGAAATAAATCAGACACACAAAGTCAAGTATCACATGGTTTCTCTTATATGAGAAACACAAATTATAAATAAAGAGCAAAATAAAAGATAACAGGAAGCAGGGAGGTAAATATTTCTAATTTGGGAAGGGGATCAAGAGACGGAGGGAAGGAGGGAGAAGGGAGGGAAGGAAATGAAAGAAGGAAGTGAGATATGTTATGCACATGTACCACTCCACATAATAGAGATATTATGTACTGAAAACATGTACTAATTTTTTAAAAAAATAAGTGTGATATTTTCTGAAAGCTTTAAAAAAATAGCCTTCATCATATATAAAGCTTTCTTTTTTCTACTTGAATATGAGGAATGGTTTTTGAATTTTTTCTGAATCTATTGAGGTATCATATTTTCTTTCTGTTTTAGTCTATTTTTGTAGTAATTCCAAAATTGTTATGATATACTACTTTTAATATATTGCTGGATTCATTTTGCTAATGTTGTATTTAGAATTTGCCTCTATGTCTGTGGGTGACAGTAGTGTGTCTCACTCATGGTGTTTCTGTTCATTTTTGTGTCAATAATTGCCATTTTCTTTAGACAGGAAATGGTCCTGAGGAATGGTTCTTCTTTGTCAGTTCTTTGCTCACTCTGGAATTATGTGCTGCTTGAATGTTTAGTTGAACATTCCTTTAAAACCATCTATATTTGATTCTTTATAAAACTATTTGGCTATTTTTGTTTGCTTGCTTTATTTTTGTTTTGTTTTGTTTTGTTTTGTTGGGTTTTTTTGTTTGCTTGCTTTAAAAAAGCAAATTAAGTTATTGAGTGGCTGGGAGTTCTGAAGGACAATGCTAGATTCTTATACACCAGCTTGTTAAATTTGCACATTGGCCATAAAGAACACCTCTCATCATTGGAGATGAGAAAAAATATTTGTTGCCAAGCCATGTTTCAGAGTGGCTATACCATTTGACACTCCCACCAGCAGTCTATGACTGATCCAGTTTCTCTGCCTTCTTTTTAGCATTTGATGTTGTAACCATTCTTTATTTTAGCCTTTCTGATGGATGTGTAGTGGTAACACACTGAGGTTTTAAGTTGAATTGCCCTAGTGGAGAGTGAAGTTGACCAACTTTGCATGTGCTTATTTCCCATCTGTAAATCATCTGCAGTGAAATGTGCATTCATCTCTTTTGCCTATTTTCCAACTGAATTATTTATTTATTTATTGCTCTTCAGATTTCAATGTCCTTTATATGTGCTAGGTTCTTGCCCTTTGTCATTCAGTGCTCTGTAAATATTTTCCCTCTGTCTGTGGTTTTTCACCCTCTTAGTAGGATCTTCCATAGAGCAAAAGTTTTAAATATGGACAAAATTCAGTTTATCAGTTTTTCCTTTTATGAATGATGCTTTTAATGTCAAGGGAGAGAACTGTTGGCTTAGCCCTAGGTTGCAAAGATTTTTGTGTATTATTTGCTAACACTGTTTCCTAATTGTTTTATATTTTACACTTGTGCCCATGGTCCATTTTTAACTACTTTTTAATATAAAGTGTAGGATTAAGTTGAGCTTCATTTTTTCTTTTGTTTCTGTTTTGCCTCCATGGGTGTATTCTTACAAGTAGTTCATTTTCTTTAGAAATGGTATTGTATTTTTAATTTTAGTTTCCACCAGTTCATTGTAATGTGAAGAAATATGATTGGTATTGAAAGGTTAGTTTTTTATGTTACAATGCTGTGGAGTTTACTTACTAGTTCTGGGAGTATTCCCTGTGACTTTCTAAGAAATAATCATGTCATCAAAGAATAATTTGATCCTTCTTTCCAAACTGTATTTCTTTTCTTTCTTTTGTTCTTCTTGGCATTAAGCAAGACTTCTAATAGTATGTCAAGTAAGTGTGAAGCTAATGCACTCTGTCTTTCATCATTAAGTATCTGTACTGTTTTATAGATGTCTTTGTCAGTTAAGGTAGTTACCTGCTATTCCTATCTTGCTGTGAGTTTTTAATCTTAAATAAACATTGGGTTTTGTCAAATGCTTTTTCTCTACCAGTTGTTATGATCATACAACATTTTAAACCATAGTCTATTGATACACTTTTTAAACCATACACATTTTTTAAATCATACACATGATCATACACATTTTAAACTATAGTCTATGGATTAAATTTATTGATTTTCAAATGCTGAACCAGGCTTGCATACCAGGAATAAATCCTGCTTGGTTAAGAGGTGCACTTCCTGTGTACTGTTAATCTCTGTTTGTTAAGATTTTGCTGAGGATTTGTGCTATGATATGCATTAGGTTGCAGTTTTCTTGCTTTGTACATTCTTTGGACTTGTAACAAGGTAATATCAGTCTCAGAAAATAAGTTGGAAAGTGTGGCCTCTCCCTTCCCATCTGTAACTCCTACCCCTCCCCTGAAAGACTTTGAAATTGGTGCTAATTCTTCCTTAAATGTGTGATGAAATTCTCCAGTGAAAATGTCCAGGCCTGAAGATTTTTCTGGAAGTTTTATAATAAAAATGCCCAAAATGGTTAAAAGATTATTCAGCTTATCTGCTTGCTGCTGGCTGATTTGGGTAGTTTGTGTTTTATGAGGAATAAATGCAATTATTCTATGTTGTTGAATTTTATGAGCAAAATGTTTTTATAGTATTCCCTTATTATGCATAATAATAGCAGGCTGTATCTTGAAATCCTGTTTTATGCTGGAAAAATTTTTTTTGTATCTTCACTCTCCTTTGTTCTTCCTAGAAGTTCATCAATTGATGTTTTTGAGGAACCAGTTTTTTGTTTACCTGAATATTTCCATTGTTGCTCTACTGTTAACTTTATTTGTTTTCACAATGTATTCCTTTGCCAGTTTTGGATTTATTTTGTTCTTATTTTCTCTACCTTCCTAAGAGAAGAACTTAGATTATAGATTGAGATTTTGCTTGTGTTAGTTACTTTTGTCATAGCTGAGACAAAAATAACTGACACCCAAAGAAAAAGGAGGGAAGGTTTTTTTAGCTCACAGTTTGTAGGGTCCATAATCGGCTGGCTGCAAGGCAGAGCGGCATCAGAGAGGAAAAATAGTTCATGGTGGGCAGAAAGCAGCAAACCAATAAGGGATGACCACCGCTTTCTATTCCCTTACATTTTATCCAGGATGCTTAGGGCAGGTAGCACTTACACCCTTAACCCCAATGCCTTTGATGCTAGCACTGCACTGTGAATCAACCCCAGCATCACATACTCTAGACGCAGTCACCTCTGAAGAAGCCCCACCAATGACTGCATGAGGCTTTGAGGGGACATCTAGATACAAACCATGGCACATCCTTTCTAAATGTGAACGTCCATGCTATAAATTCCCTTCTCGGCACTGCTCTACATTTTTAATCTGTTGAAATTTAATTTTCTTCTTCTTCTTTTTTTTTTTTTCTGGTACCGGGAATCAAACTCACTACCTTGCACTTGCCAGGCAGGTGCTGTGATGCTGAGCTAAATCCCCAGCCCCTGCAATTTAATTTTCATTCAATCCTATTTACTTCTTCACTTCCCTTGAAACTTTATCTTTGACCATAAAAATATCATTTGCTTTCCAATAGTTGGAGCATTTTTATTGATTTTCTGTTGTTGATTTTCAATTAGTTTAATATGGTCAGAGAACATACTCTGGATGATATCAACTGTTTTAAACATTTTGAGGTTTGTTTTGTGACCAGGGAAAGCTCTGTTTTGATGAATATTTCATAGATATTTGAAAAGAATGTATATTTTGCTAATGTTGGGTGAACTGTTCTGTATATGGCAGATACAGTTAGGCGATTGTCCTCCTCAGCTGCTTATCTTTGCTGATTTTCTCTCTAGTGGTCCTATCAATTGCTAGTAGTGGAGTTTTGTACTCCCCAAGTATAATTGTGGATTTTTCTCTTTTTATTTAATTTTTAAAATTCTATCCATTTGTGTTTCACGTGGTTTGAAGCTCTGTCATTTGGTATGTACACATTTGACATTGATTGGAGTGATTCTTTTATCATTATTAAATTTCATTTTTTGACCTAATAATTAGTTTGCTCTGACATCTGTTACCTAATAGCAGTGCAGCCACTTTTGCTTTTTTCTTTACATTAATATTAAAATACGTCTTTTTCCACCTTGACCTATGTTGCTATATTTGAAATGAGGATTTTTTTTCTGGATATCATAAAATTGGATCATTTTTTGGATCCACTATACCAAGCTATCTTTTAATGTTGTATTTAGACTACTCCATTTAAAATAACTATTGGGATATTAGGACATAAGCATGTTGCTTTATTATTTGCTTCCTTTTTGTTTCCTCTTTTTCTTATTCCTTGTTTTCCTTGGTCTGTCCTTCCTAAGGGTCACTTGAGCATTTTGTAGGACTTAGTATCATTTTGTTTATACTCTTTTTAAATATAGATCTTTTGTAGTTTCCTTATTGTTTGTTCTAGACATGACAAGGTAGATATATGACTAAAAACTACCTACTAGAGTAGTTTTTTTTATCACTTCTGGTGAAGTATTAAAACCTTATTTCCATTTAGATTCCTTTATAGTCCTCCTTAAAAATACATTTTTCCATGATTCCATCTATATAAATTGAGCAGCACAATAGATATTATAATTTTTGCTTCAGTCATCAAAAGTGCTGTTACGATGCATCTTCTCTCAAATTCGGGAGTTGCCAGTGTAGTAATTTTAAGAGGCAAAATAGTATTAGGTCATGAGGGCCCCTCCCTTCATGAATGTGATAAGCCCAGGTAAAAGAGGGTTCAAGCATTCAGCTTGCCCTTCTGCCTTCAGCTAGGTAAAGACAAAATATCCCTCCCCTCTGGAAGAGGCAGTCTTCATCAGGAGGCCAGGCCTGCTGGTATCTTGATTTTGGACTTACCAGCTTCTATGGCTGTGAGAAATAAATTTCTGTTATTTATAAATTACCTATTTGTAATCTCAGGTATTTTGTTATATGGCCACCGAAAGGACTACCACATATGCTGTAGGAAATTCATGAGGATAGACTATTACACCTGCCTCTGTTTTGTCTATTCCATTGTTCTTTTCTAAGTTGAAGTCTTCTCCCATAACTATCTCTTTTCTCTCGTAGTGTTCTTCTTGGTTGTTCTAGTTGTGAACTCTAGGAGAGTATCTCTTAGCCACTCTTTAAGAGTAGGTTTGCTCACAAATTCCCACCATTTTCCTTTGTCTGAAATTATCTTGATTTCCCCTTCACTGTTGAAAATATGTGTCCCGGTATTGAATTTGTAGTGGAATATTCTTTTTTACAACTTTCAAAAAATATGCAGCTTTCTTTTGGCCCCCATGGTTTCAGATGGAAAAAGGCTATCACTTAAGTTGTATCTCTCTGAAGGTAACTGTTATTAGCTTTCCATTACTGTAATAAATATGTGAGATTATAAGTTTTTTACGAGGAAAGATTTATTTTGGCTCATAATTTTGGGCATTTCAATTGACTGGTCAAGCCCATGGCTTTCAGCCTGTGATAGCTCAGTACATCGTGACAGGAGCTGGTGGTGGAGGGGCTTACTCACCTCACGGCCAAGGTGGAAAACAGAGGACGGGCTGGGTCCCCATGTCCCTATTACGGGAAAACTTCCAATGACCTCATTTCTTCCTGCTGGACTGCACCTCTTACGGGCTCTGTCACCTCCCAATAGTCCCAACCTAGAGACACAGGGGCTTCAGGAGACATTTAGGATCTAAACTATAACAGTGATGCCTTGTTTTTCTGTGGTTTCTGTTGAAATTTTGTTTCATTTTAATTTTTAGAAGCTTAATTATGATGTTGTTGGCATGGGTTTCTCTGAGCTTACCTTACTGAGGATGGATTCAGCTTCTCAAATCTATAGAATATAGATTTCTATAGATTTCTATAGATTTCTATAGAATATATATCTTCTGCCATATTTGGGGTGCATCAGGCATTATTTGTTTGGTTGGGTTTGTTTGTTTGTTTGTTTTTCTTCCGGTACCAGGAATCAAACTCACGACCTTGCGCTTGCCAGGCAGGTGCTTTGTTGCTGAGCTAAATCCCCAGCCCTCCAGGCATTATTTGTTGAAGAACCATTTCCCTACTTCCTTCTTTCTCCTCAGTCTCCAGGACTTCAGCAACACAAATATCACCAAGGCTATGATCACTTTTTTTCTCTTCTATTTTCTCTCTATTGTTCAGGATTCTGTTGGCTCTTCTCATGTTCGTGGATTCTATTTTCTGTCCCTTCCATTCTGCTGCTCAACCCACTAATTCAGTTTTATTTTTAGTCATTACAGTTTTTAACTTTATAATATCCACTTTCTTTCTCTATTTGCTGCTATTATTGGAGGTTTTCTAATTTTTCATTTGGTTTCAAGAATATTCATAATTGCATCTTTAAGCAGATTTTGGTTGGCTGCGTCAAAATCTGTCCAGTCATACCATCTGATTCTCTGTGTTGGATCAGCTGTTTTTCCTCATTCAAACTACAGTTTTGCTGATTCTTGGCATGATGTGTGATTTTCAGGTACATTTTAAATATTCTCAGTGTTATGTTGAGACTCTTGATCCTATTTAAATTTTCTGGTTTTGCAAGCATCTGTCTTATTTAGATTTAGCACATAGATCCAGCCCATTTCATTGGTTATAATTGCAATGTCATTTCAGTTTTGAGGTCTTTTTGTGTTTGTTTCTTTGTTTGATACAGGGTCTTTCCAGGTAGTTTAGACTGGCCTTGAGCTTACTATGTTGCCAAGGCTGGTCTCAAACTCACAAAGATCCTCCCACTTCAGCTCCCAAGTGCGGGGATTACAGGCATGTGCCACCCCGCTTTACTTTTGTTTCTTGGCTGGTTTTTTGTTACCAGGAATCCAACCCACAGGTGCTGTGCCACTGAGCTTACATCCTCAGCCTTTTATTTATTTATTTATTTTTTTGAGACAGAGGCTCACTAATTTGTCAAGTGGGTCTTGAACTGCAATTCTCCTGCCTCAGCCTCCCAAAGTGCTAAGATTACAGGTGTGTGTCACTAGGCCTGGCATTTCAGTTTTCTGAGCCTTTCTATTCCTATCCTAGTCACCTTCTCTCTTCTTCTCTGTCCCTTGACACCCCTATTGGTGCTGTGTGCAAGGACAGAAGTGTCCCTGGGTGACTGGCATTGTTGTGACAGGGAGGAATCCTGACCTACAAGACAAAGAGTACTTCATCCTCCCAGCCACTTCCAGCTGATAGGCTTACCACTCTTTTACCCTACCACTGACAGAGAGGAGTGCCCCCTACTGAGCCACCTTCTGCCACTCAAAAGGGCCTGTGTCACTCCCTGTCATTGGTCATAGGGTGGGAGATGTTAGTCCTGGGTTGCTTTCTGCTGTTGAATGAGCACCCGGAGACACCAGCCTGCCCACGAAGCTGGTGCAGGCAGAGAACCCTCTTGCTCTTAGCAAGTACAGTGTGGGAAGTGCTTGGTTTGTCCACGTTTTGGCCTGGCAGATCAGCTGCTGCTGCTGCAAGGTGTGGAATGGGACCAGAGGGTGGCTTGGCCTCCCAGGGCTCTGGGATTGCTGCAGGCAGATCAGGCTGCTTCTGCCACTGGCATGGGTGGTCCCTGGCGCACTCTCTAGTTTGTGAAACTTTGGCCAAAGAAAATATTCTACCTCTTTTTTCTTAGTTTTTCTGCTTTTTCAGTTTGGCATCCATTAATTTAATCATAGGGCCAAACAATATCTCACTTGTGACCCAGGTGAGATCCAAATCCATCCTCCTTTTTCAATTCTCACACACTAAGCCAGAGCTCCCCTGCCATAAATAAGTCCAGAGCCAGGCACTAGACAGCTAAGGACTGCCCCATGACACCGAGCCACAGAATCACTCAGACCTCCCAAACCTGAGTAATTTCCCTGCCCTGCCTTGTCTTTCCACTGTCAACCCAACAAAAGCCATGGCCTGTTTGCCCTTTACCTCCCCTGCTTCCTGAGCAGTAGTGGTGCTTCCCCTGTGGCCTGCATGATGATATGTCACCTTCTCTTGGAAACTATAATTAACACAAATCTTTTCCATGCAGTAGCCCCTCCACACTGTCACTTGGTCTCCATCAAAGTTCTGCGGGTAAAGCGATAAAGGCTGCACAATGGTACAGGGTACAGTTGCATGAGGGAGTAACTCTGATACTCTGTAGCACAGTAGGATAAGGCTGACAACAACTGATTATTTCAGAATAACTGTAGAATGGATTTTAAATGTTCTCAACACAAATGGTAGATGTCTGAGGTGCTAGATATGGCCAGTTACCAGATCTGATCATCACACAGTGTGTACATACACTGAGATGTAACACTATACTCCCTACATATGCATGATTATGTGTCAATTAAAAATAAAATATATTTTTTTAAAATTACATGAATACAGGTGAAACAGACAGCAGATCTTTTTCTCTCCACCCTTCCTCCTTCCTCATTCTCTTTTTTCCTTCTTTCTGCCTGTGGCTCCAGGTTACAGTGCCATCTGGTTACCAGTGGATAACATGGGAGATGAAACAGAAAACCCAAGGAGCCAAGCACTTTGCAGTGTTCAGCATATAAGCTGCATGTGTTCATTATGCTCTATATGTAGTGAAATGTAGAACCTCACGTCCCTTTACTGCCCTTCATCCTAGTATGCAGTCACTCTCCCTATCTGTGAGCTCTGCATCCTCAGATTCACCCACCTGTAGACTGAAAATATATTTTCAATTTCATCTGTACAGAATACAATAGCACATGAACCTTTCAGGAACAAACACATCCAAGGCACTGCAAGTGCTATGAAACCAGAATTTGAGGTAGATTAAGAACAGAGAAAACTCAGGCTAAGAAATAACGAAGTCAAGAAAAGTATGCTGACACAACAAAACAAAATAAGGAGTGAGTTCAGGGAAGGGAGCGGTGTGGTTAGGTGTCAGAACCCACAGAACAGTCCAGTGGAGCTACAAGAGCATGGTGTGTGTGTATGAGCTTCTTACTTCTCCCACAACAAACTTCCATAAACTGGGAGTCTTCAAACAACGTAAGTTTTATCATACAATTTGGAGGTCAGAAAGTCTGGCGAGGGGCTCTCCAGGCTAACACTGATGTGTGTACAGGACTGGTTCCCTCTGGAGTATTCCACCCTACATTTCACTTAGTCTTCTTTTCCCACTGAACATCTACACTGGCCTTCATGCCCAGTTTTTTTCTTATAAGAGGCCTCACAAGAACCCAGAATAATCTCCTCAAGGTCTTTAACCTTAACTCAACTACAAAATCTCTTACCTTAAAAGGTAACATTTACAGTCCCAGGAATTAGGACATGAGTATCTCTGGGGGAATGTGGGGATACTAATTTGCCTATGATAGTCTAGAAGGAACAATAGGAAAAGTATTAACAACCTTCAGTTGGAAAGAATTTTAATAATTTGATACATGCAAAAATGACCTACAAAAATCAATGACCCAGCCTTCATCGAAACAGAAACCTTTCCTCTTTAAGATATATTGATAATAAAATTAAAAGGCAAAAAACAGCTGGAAGAAACTAGTTGTAAAGCATATATGACAGAAGACTTACATCTTCCATTCTCACATATAAAACTCATACAACCCAATTTTTTTTTGGCTTTTTGAGACAGGGTTTCACTATGTAGTCCAGCCTTCCTTGAACAATATAGCTCAGGCTGCCCTCAAACATTCTGTGATCCTCCTGCCTCAGCCTACTGAGTGCAGGGATTATAGGGGTGTGCCACCACACCTAGCCTACAACCCAATTTTTAAAACAGGCAAAAGATTTGAACAGATACTTAATGAAAGGAGATGTTTATATTAAAAAGTATGTATGTATAGAAGATGTATATATTTAAAAAGGTATAATAACTTTTTAAAAGAATTATGTTCACAAATCAATAAAACTTTGATTTGTGAACATCATTTATTCTGGAAATATGCTTATAATCTAAAGCACTTGTATAGAAGTGAGTTTTCCCATAAGAAATAATGGAAATTCAGATGATACTGGCTAAAAAACAGACCGGAACATCAATGGAACAGACTAGAGGACACAGACACAACCACAAACACACGTAGCCACCTAATCTTTGACAAAGGGGCCAACCAAACTCACTGGAAGAATGATAGCCTCTTTAATAAATGGTGCTGAAAAAAATGGCTCGCCACCTGCCAAAGACTGAAAATAGACCCAAGCCTATCACCATGCACCAAACTCAAGTCAAAATGGATCACAGATCTCAATATTAAAACAGAAACACTAAACATATTGGAAGAGAAAGTAGGAAAAAACCTTGAAGACATAGGGGTAGGCAGAGAGTTCATGAACAAAAACCACACTGCATGTGAAACACTTCAGAGAGTCAACAGCTGGGATCTCATCCTACTGAAAAGTTTCTGCACATCTAAAGAAATCACCAGCAGCGTAAAAAGAAAACCCACAAATTGGGAAAAAATTTTAGCTGACTGTCCATCAGACAAAGGGCTTCTATTTAGAACATAAAAAGAATTAAAAAACATCAGCCCCCCTGCCAAATTCAAAGACCCAATCCAAAACTGGCCAGCTGAGATGAGCGCACACTTCTCAGATAAAGAAGTACAAATGGCAAATAAATACATGAGAAAATGTTCAACATCATTAGTCATTCGAGAAATGCAAATTAAAACAGCATTGCGATTTCGTCTCACCCCAGTAAGAATGGCTAGCATTAAGAAATCAACCAATAACAAATGCTGGGGAGGCTATGGAGAAATAGGAACTCTTCTCCACTGCTGGTGGGAAGGCAGACTGGTGAAACCACTGTGGAAATCAGTTTGGAGATTCCTCAGAAAACTAGGTCTAGAGGTCCCATTCAACCCACTATTCCCGTTCTGGGTATTTTCCCAGAAGATCTGAAAACAGCATTCACAGCGATATATGTGCACCCATATTCATAGCGGCACAATGTGTAATTGCTATATTGTGGAAACAACACAAATGTCCATCCACTGAGGACTGGATTCAAAAACTGTGATAATTTTATATAATGGAATATTACTCAGCTATAAAGAAAGATAAACTTGACACTTTTATAGGTAAATGGCTATAACTAGAGACTATACTCATAAGTGAAATAAATCAGACCTGCATGTGTAAGCATCATATTGTCTCACAAGTATAAGACCTGAAAGAGTGAATAAAAACTAAGAGGTATGATAGACATTGTGAAATGAAAGGAAAATGCTGAAAAGTGAAGGGCAATTGGAGTGTGGGGAAACAGAAGGGAAAGAAGGGGAAATGATGTAAGTATGTATATACAGGAGAGCTAACATAGTTGTACTAGTCATCTATTGCCCTACAGAAAGGAACGGTTAATGATTACTTGTTTGATCAGTCTTGTATGTCTCTATTTGTTTTCCTGAGAAACCACTTTGAAGATATCAATAAGTTATACAACAACCATGGTTAATTTCCCACAACTTTGTCTGTAACTCTGTTTTGTTTGTATTGCTCTTATGCTATTTTGTAAATGGATGTCTGTTTGTTTATATGTTTTCCTTCTTTTACTTTTTAAAATAAAAAAAAAGAAATAATGGAAATTCAGATGATTTGTTCCACAACCTAAAAGTACCCATATAAAAATGATTACCATAGTGTAATATAATATAAAGAAAAATAAATTAACCTGCACTTACCTTTGAAAACCCTCATGACTGGTGTGAGGGAGACAAGAGAGAGGAGGGTTACTGTGTAGGATGACTTCAGCTGTCTATAATGGAATCACTGCTATCTACTGGCTCAGTGGAATCTTTTTCTTTTCATGCAGCTTTAACAAGGAACCTATCCAATAATACTTGCTTCTGCTTCCTTTTGAGGATTTCACAGAAATGTGACATTGCATTGTTGTTAAACAGATTCATCACTTGCACTGCTACAGGCTTATTCAGAGATACTTTTCTACAAAAATTTACACTGTTCCTCATATTTTGCAGTTTCCTAATCTTCTGAAGTGAGGGATTCTTCTGCTTTTTTCTCCTCTTCTGCCAATGAGATCTCCATAACCTCTTGCTGTTGGGAGAAGATCAGCTACAATCCCACAGGGAAAGGGGGTGGATACCCTTGGCTCAGTTATGACCACATGATGTCTGATGTTGCATACTACTGGTATTGCAAGACATTTCTCATTTATCAAATTAAATTAAAATTTATTAGAAATGTTTGCTTGTCTTGTGGAACACTCACAGAACAAGTTACTAATAATCCAAGGTTTGACTGCATATGAAAAACTGCTTAACATCATCTATCACTGGGGAAATGTAAACTCAGATCACAGGGAGATAGATACTTCACAGTCACTGGAAGGGTTGTAGTTAGCAAGATTTCCCCCACCAGGTGCTGGTGAGAATGTGAAGCAGCTGGACTCACACAGCTGGTGAAGTCCGGGAGTGGAGAATCACTTGTAGTTTCTTAAGTTAAACTCCTACCACAGGACAGCATCACTCCATTCCTCGGTGTTTACTCAAGAGAAACAAAAACATATATCCATATAAAGACTTGTGTGCAAATGTTCATTGTAGCTGTATTTGAAAATCTGAAAACTGGAAACAACTCAGATGCCTATCAGTGGATGAATGGATAAACTGTATTGCTGTATAATGGAATACCAGTTGGCAATAAAAAGAATAGATTCCTAACCCATGCAACAACAAAAAAGGAATCTCAAAATAATAAAATAATCTCAAAATAATTGTAAGTGAAAAAGACCAGAAAAAAATACGTACATATGGTTCCATTTATGTGAAATTCCAGAAAATGCAAATTAATGCATAGTAGCAGAAAGCAAATTAAGATTGCCCCAGGCTAGAGGGGCACACAGGGATGGTGAGAGGAACAAAAGGGAAATATTACAAAGAAGCAGTAAGTCACTTTAGAATGCGAGAAATGTATGGATTGTGGTCATGGTTTCACAGGTGTGTGTCAAAACTTCAGCTGTACATTTGCAATATGTATGGTTTATTTTGTGTCACTCATTGACAAAGCTGCACAAGGTTAAGAGGAGTAGGGAGGGAAGGAAAGAAGAGCCTAGGGTTTGACACTGCAAATGTCATCCAGTGCTTAGACTGACTGTGAGCAAAAGAGTGCAACTTCTGATTCTAGAATCAGGCTGGACAACAGTTCCAGAAAGTTCCTACAACAAAAACATTTTCAAATAAACCTAGAGATAAAGTATAATGGTTCATTAGGCAGCCTCTTAAACAAAACATAGCTAAGTTGCCTTCCTACCAGAAAAAAGAGAGACAGAAACAAATTCCCAGTATGTACAAAGGAGGAGTTAGAAGGTATGAACCAGTGCCGGGCATGGTGTTGCACGCCTGTAATCCCAGCACCCAGGAGGCTGAGGCAGGAGGATCATTGTAAGTTCGAAGCCAGCCTGGGCTATAAAGTGAGCTCGAGGCCGACCTGAACTGCATAGCGAGGCCCTGTCTCAAAAAAGACCAAAAGAAAAAAAAAAAAAAAAAAAGGTTTGGACCACTGTGGATGGAAACCCAAGTATGTCAGTTATCACGCTAAATATTCACAGGCCAAACTGTGAGTGGATGTGATTGAAAGATTGAATTCTGCACACCCAGCTATATGGCTATGGAAAACACATCTAACGGAAATAGAAAGATTGACAGTAAAGGAATGGAGAAGTAGAGTAGGCTAATAGTAACCCAAAAGAAAACAGATATGTGTGTATCAGCATAAGAGGAAATAGCATTTAGCTTTTATAAGGGATAATGATGTGAAACCCTTTATTGCTAGTACTAGTAAAAGCACCATTCCTGAGAAGATACAACACTAGACTCGTTCATGAACTTTCTAACATAATACTGAAATATGTACATCAGTGATGACAGAATTAAAAGAGGAAATTGACAAATCCTCTCCTGCAGTGGGTGATTTCAGCATTCAGTAGAATAACAAAAACCAGTAAGATTACTGAGGGCTTAAATATAATCAACAAGCTTGATGTGAACACATATTTAACACTGCAGTGAACTATTACAGAATGCACATTATTTTCAAACACCATGGGCCATTTATGAAATGGGACCTTGTAGTATGCAGTAAAGCCAGTTTCAACTAATCTTAAAAGGTCAATATCATATAGAACACATTTTGTAATCACAATGTAATGAAATAGAAATCAGAAACCCCCCCAAAAAAACAAAGATAACTAAAATGCCTAATAAATGTCAAGGAGAAAATCATAATAGAAATTAGGGAAAAAAATAGAATTGCCAACATTGTGAAATATCACGTTAAAACTACTGGCATATCACTAAAGTTGCGTTTAGAAGGGATAGTATGTCCTCAAATACTAAAATTTTTAAAAAGAGAGTGCGGGAGATGAGGTGTGGAGATTAAATGTGCCCTGTGTGGGGTGGGGGCAGGGAGGAGGGCGAGCCCACTGGGTCTCCACGGGAGGAGATTTGCTGCCAGCGGTGGGGAGGAGAAGATGCTGGCTGGGGTGAACACTGGCATCTGCTTGTCCACAAAGTTCTCATCTGTCGTGGCCTGTGTGTCCCCTTCTTCGTGGGGACGTGAACTATAGATGTCTATTTCATACAGGAGAAAAGCCAAACATTCTAGTTATGGGGCCTCAGATCTTTACATCTGTGGAACAACTAGGAAGGCCCTGCCTGGTTTGTGACAGAATAGTTTGCCTGGTTAGAAACGTTTGAAGATGACCCAGTACCACCCCTACTCAAAGAAGAGGAAAAAAACTCCAAGCCTCAGCAAAAAGAGTACTTTTGCTTCTACGTTATATAGATTTATGCAGAGAACTATCAAATGGAATCAAATTAGGAAGAAGGTACAATCATCCATCAGTATCTAGGAGGGACTAACTCCAGGAAGCCATAGACACCAAAATGCCTGTATTTCAAGTCCCTTCTACAAAATGGCGGAGCCTTTGAATATGACCTCTGCACATCCTCCCAAGACTTCCAGTCACTTCTAGGTTACTTATAATACCTAATACAATGTAAGTAATAGCTACACTGTATTGTTTAGAGACAGTAATAACAAGAAAAAAGGCTATTCATGTTCAGTTCAGACATACTTTTATAAAAATAGCTTTAATCTGTGGTTGGTTGAGCCTGTGGATACAGAGGGCTGACTGAGTCATTATTTGTAAGATTAGAGTTTAATATTCAACCACATTAAGTGGTTTAAAGTCCTCATTTTTCAGTATTTTTACACTTCCAGAACATTGAACCTGCTATTCCAGTGCTCTGGCATAGACTACACCAGCCTTATAATCTGAGGAGTTGTCTTATCTCTGCACACCCCCCCAGGCTTTCATTTTCACTGGGATGGAGCCAGGTCTCTAAAACACCTGGAATTTAGTCTGGGCCCCCCCTGTGTGAAGAGCCAGCCTGAGGCAGCCCCTTAGCTCTGCCTCTTTCCCCTGCCAGTGGTGCCTTGGGTGTGATGCTGAGCTGACGTGCAGGAAAGAATGTTCTTGTATTTTAGTTGTCATTGTCCTCACTGGGGGTCACCTGGAACTTGGGATTCCCTGGGTCTGCAGCAGGTGAACATGAGTACCACCAGGAGTCTGCCAGTGACATGCTCCAGGCAGCACTGGCAGGGTCATGCCTGGTCAGGTCAGTTCTCAGTGTGGAATCCAGGTTGTCAAGATGGGGGACCCTGAGAGCTCCTGAAGACAGGAGCTATGTAGCAGGAGCACTCTAGTGGTCTTGGCTCCTCCCAGTGACAACTTAAACTTGCCATTGCAGTTTTCTGTGTGCCAAGGTTAGTCTGCAGCCCCATCTCACTGGTCTGCACCCCAACATGGGAGGGCAGGAGTGGATGCAGGCTGTTAGTCTGACTTTGCAGTCAGGGTTCCTGGCGCCACAGAGGTGGCAGGGTCCATTGCGTGTCATGAACCCGGGCAGAGCCTGACTTCTTCTCTCTTCTCTTGGACACCACATAACAACCACACAGCCCTCCTTTTCAAATGTTTTTAATGTTCCTTTCTGATTCCTAACCCTTTTATGCTTTGCAACATATTTGAAAACCATTACCCTATTTTCCCTGCATTTCCACCTGTTCTTTAATAAAGCTCATACAGCATGTGCTTCTTGACATAGGAATCCCCCACTGAGGTCCAGGAATTTATATTTGTAATCCCATGGAAAAGTTATAGGAATTCTAATAAGTTAATTCCAATCTACCACTTCTAGTGCATCCCATGGGGAGAATAAACACACTAAGGCATATTTGTAGTTGTGGGGAGCCAAGGAGGTCCTAAGTCCAGTCAGACCAATGGCTACCTGGAACAAAGACCTCAACCCAGTGCTGAACTCAGGTTTTATTAATTCATGAAGAGGGGAGTGGCTTGGGGATAAGTGACTGAATGACAGGAAGTACATGAGTTCTGTGAGCTGGGCTAGGTCGGAGGCCTAAATTCACCTCTGCAATATGCAGACAGAGGGAGAGATGCAGAAAGAGTAATCTGCATGTCACAGATTAGGGCAATAGCTAGTGTTTTGGGGTCTGTTCTTCAGTTTTGATGTGTAATCACCACGCCCGGAGATGTCAGAGCTTCTTCCTTAAAGCTCAGTCTCAGCCAACAGCATGGCATTACTCGGCCTAGCTCGCACAACACATACTACTTGGGAGCTTTAGACGGGCATCACTGACCTGCTGCATTGCTTTAAAGACTACAAATCAGCATCTCAGCTAGACCCATTTGCATTGCTTAAAGCCAAATGAGGAGGCTGGGGGTTAGCTCAGTGGTGCTAGCACCTGCCTGGCAAGTGCAAGGTCCTGAGTTTGATTCCTGGTACCAAAAATAAATAAATAAATAAAAATAAAGCCAATTGAGCAGATAAGGAAATATCCTAGCCAGGTCTGTACATATCAACACAAGGAGGTAGGGCCAAACTTTCTTCTTTCAAGGAGAGCCGTCCAGGTGGCCCTCCACACCTTGATACTTATTTTCCTTCCCTTAGTTAAGGAAGATCAAAAGCAATTTTACTCTGAAAAGTCTCTATGCAAGTCCTGGGAAACCATGGTTGCAAAAGCACAAAATTTGTGAGAAGGAGCCTTGACTCAAAGGGAGGTTGAGTACCTACCCCACTTTTGGCCCCGGGGGGAGCTTGGGTGTTTGATAATTGAGCGTGGGGTGCAGCATGACCTCACAGGTGAAGTCATTGTGTGTACTGAGACATGCTACAGCCATCGCACCTCAGGCTAAAAAGCCAGGCCCAAAAAACACACGCAGATTCTGTCCATGTGAAACTCCAGAATTGGCCAAAAGTTTCACAGACAGATCTGGACCATCCCAGAAGGTTGGTCTCTGACTGGATAAAAGAAGAAGAGGGAGGTGGAGGTTGGCTGGGGAGGGACAAGGATTTTCTGGGGAATTGAAATAGATCTCTCTATAGTGGGAGTGCACAGGCATTTACATTTGTCAAAACACAGATCTATACAAGCACAAAAATTCCTATCTCAATAAGCAGAATAAGAAATGTACAGTGCAGGAAGGAAATTCTGCCAGTACTTTCACAGTCCTCTAGATTTTGTGTTCTCATCCCAAAATGTGTTTGTAGTCTCATTAATTGTTGATTTTTTTTTCCAGAAAACTAAACTTAGAAAATAGTCCTAAATTCAAGAGTATTGATTGGAAGCCAGTTGGTTATACAAGAACAAACATATATAATTTGTTTCTTTTTGTTGGAAACATTAGGCAGAGATGAGTTTTTCATCACCACACAACACATTTATACCTGTGGAAAATCTCATGCTCATTTGGCCTATTCTAATTTTTTAGTAGGGTTGTTTTAACTATGTGATACATTTTCTTCTTATTGTTTCGATTGGCTTCATCATTTCTTTCCTGTTAATGAAAGGTGGCTCTGCTGGGCATGGTGATTGTACACGCCTGTAATCCCAGCACTTGAGAGGTTGAGGCAGGAGTATTGCCCTGAGTTCAAGGCCAGCTGAACTAGATACTGAGACTTTGTCTCAAAAACAATAAATAAATAAACAAACAAATAAATAGTAGCTCTCCATCTTTACCTCCCTTCCTGAGGGAACACGGGGGACTAAGACATCTCTGAGCCTTTTCCTTATGATGAAAAGGCTGGTGTAAAAATATGTTGATGATTTCAGGTCTTATCTTGACTTTTCTCTTCTTGTCCTTTCAGATTTCAGAGACAGCCATACCTCTGCCAGGTGAAAGTGTGATAGAAGATAACCTGCTTCCATCATCCCCTGCAGGACCAGAGGAGCAAGGATGGAGCCAAGAAACAGACCATGATGATTTTGAGACCCTGTCCTACCAAAGTGAAAGTCAATCAGACACAAAAAATGACCTCTTTGACACTGCCTCTGACACATGGTCCCCGCACAGTGATCCCACCAGGGAAGGCTGCTTTCCTCCAAGTGCTTCCTCTATAGACAGAGAAGCAAGCTGGGGTTGGCCTGCTGTCCCAGCACTTAGACTGTCCCAGGACCAGCCTTCCACCTGTGTCACTGGACTCAATGCAAAGGAAGAACAAGATATTTCCCCTAGCTTTAAGGAAGAGTCTTACAAAAATGAGTTGTATACCTTAGCTGCTGTTGCTGGGGACTGTGTGACCAAGCTGGAGCAAGGATCTGCGCTGGCCGGGTGCTCCTCACATAGTACCTCTGGCAGGTGCAGTCCCCAACCTGCACAGAAGGTAACTGTTGAAGACCTCAGGTGGCTTACCGTGGCTTCTCTTCACAAATCCAGGTCTGAGAGCTATCTGGACATTCCCGTGGCCTGGCCCTTCTCCCTCCAGTGCTGTGAACTAGGTCAGAGCTGGCCGAACAACCACAGCAGGGCCAGGCCACAAGGACTACCTCACAAAGGCTGGCTGGACCACACAGTCCCCCTGCAGACCAGAACTAAGACAAAAAGTAATCCAGTCCCTAAAGTGGACGCAGACTCACTCTGGACCCAGACCTACTCGGGTATCGTTTGCCAGCCTCCTCTGGGTGTATCTTGCCTCTTACATGCCAGATATCACCACAGCACCCCTGATGATATTGGTGATAATTGCAGGGTACCCTCAGGGCATCACTGCCAACATAGGAGAGCACTGACCAGGGCCCATTCCATACCAAGGCTCCCTTTAGGCTGTCCAGGGGGTTCCGTGGGGCAGAACTGTGTGGAGTTTGGGACTCCATTAAGGGAAAGGACAGAAACCAAACAAGATCCAGGAACACAAAGTACACTTTCCCCTGCACCCACCCAACTGTTTCATTTACTTTGTGCTTCACAAAGCAGGTCTCATTCACAGGCTCAGTACAGCTCCAGTGGGTGTAGCTTGAAAAGGGCTTCTCAGGACACACCTGTAGAAGGTCTCCTCCAGGAAAACCAGCCCAGACAGGATTCTAGGTCATGCCCAGCTGCTTCATGCCTGACTTCAGGCCTGGCGAGGCTTGGAAGCCCAGAGGAAGTGCCCAAGCTTGCTGAGCACAAGCCGGAACACAGCCCAGAAAGCAGGCCCCAAGAGGCCCAAGGCGCAGGCCCGACCCTGTCCCAGCAGGAAGCTGCTGTGGAGTCAAGAAAACAAACCAGTAATTACACATTAACGTGTCTTCTAGGTGAGAGAGGAAAGCTGTACACGAGGGCCAACTTACCAGGTCACTGTGATGGTGGTGGGGACCAGGAGTGGAGCAGAAATGGGCTGGGCTTCTGGGAAGCAGGTGACAGCTCAGATGCCCCAGAGACTACCCCCAACTCCAGGGCAATAGACACTTCGAAGAAGGCTGAAGGGGCCATCGTGCTAGACCTCAAGTTCAGGAAAAATGCTGAGCAGGATCCTTCTGAATTCCCAGCAACCACTGAGTCTCACTACAGCCCTGGGGAGGTGATGTGTGGGAAAGGGCCCGGGGGTGGTGCCCAGCCCTTCAGCACTGGCCTGCAGTTGGAGCCCAGAGCAGGCGTGGCCCAGAGGGGCGGGTGCACGCCTATCATTGTAGCAGTGGAGCAGAAAGGTCTACAGGCCACCCTGAGGAGAGCGCACGCGCTTCTAGAGTCACAGACTAGTGGCTTTCTACGGGAAAGACCGACATCTCCCGGAACTACTGGCGTCACCCCCTGCGAGTCTCCCAGAGTCTGGAAAACCTCAACTTATGGAAGTGATTCTGAGCCCCTCTCAGCCCCTCGCCTGGGAGAGAGCGAGGGGGTTCTTCAGCTGGTGGACCAAAGCACGGAGCACGGTGGAGTTCTGGTCTCCCGAGCTGCTTCAGAGGAGATACTGAACCCAGAGGAGCCCCCAGAAGAGGTGCTACCTGGGGAAAGCCCGGTGGGCAGGCCTGGGGGCGCTCAGCAGGCCGAGAGCCTCCACTCTGCAGAGAGCCCGGGGTGCCCCGGGGCGAGTGTCGATCCGGGAGACGAGGACCTCAGGGGCACGCAGGAGTCGGGGAAGCACCCCTCATTCCTCATGGTGACTTCTTTGAGGAAATACAAGCTCTGGGCTGCCGGGAACCGGGGCCAGACCTCAGAGGACTGCGCCGCGGATTCTCAGGCACCCGGAGAGCTCCACGAAGAGTGTCCCCCTTCCCCGGTTGCCTGGGCCGCTACACCCCAGCCCAGCGGGCACAGGAGCGTTTCTCCTGGGACAGCACCTCAGAGCGCAAACGAAGGGGCTTCAGGGCCAGTGGAGGGTTGGCCCGAGGGGACATCGGGAGACCTCGGCAGCACAATCCCGTCCTCAGAAAGCTGCAGTGCGAAGAGACTGAAGGTAAGCGAGAGAACTCTGAGGGCAAGGCTGGCCTTGGCTCAGAAGACTTTTGCGAATCTCTTTGAGTTGAAGGTTTTAGAAAAAGAGAATGCCGCCGACAGCTCTCAGGACTTTTTCAAGGGCGGGAAGAAGACCAGGCCGCGCCAGGGCCCCTGGCATGCATTTCTGAAAAAGAAAGATGCGGGAGGCCCCAGAAGGCCCTCACTAGTGAGTCCCCTCTGCTCCAGCCCAGCAGGGACCAGTAGGGGCTCGGAGGAGTGCGCTGAGGACAAGGAGAGCTGTGTGTTCAGTGATCACTGGAGGCCTCCGCACTGCCCTGCACCTTTGTCATCCAGCAGTTTGGTGTTGCCAGAACCCAGGAGGAAAAGTGAACCAACCATCAAATGCACAGCCCCCCAGGAAGGGGGTGGGTCCTTCCTTTCCAGTATCTTCCCTGAAAAGTCCTGGCTACAGGCTCCCACCAGCACCGGAGCCCAGCAGGTTGGCATCAGCTGCACCTTGCCCTGCACTTCTGCCTGCTGCTTGGTCTGTGAACACCAAGCTATGCCCTGCAGACCCCTGAGTCCCAAGCCCCATAGTCCCCGGTCTGGTGTTCAGCTGACCAATCTCAGCTATCCAGGCAGGACTAGTGCCATCTCCATGGTTTCTCTGGGAAGCTACAGTGAAGGGAACAGCTGTTTGGAGGACCCCGGAAGGCCCAAGACTTCCAAGGTCCGAGCAAGCCTCCTGCTCTCTCTGCAGACACTAAACCAGGACAACAAGAAGGCAGAGAGCAGAAGCAGCCAGTGCCACCACAGACCAAGCACAGTGCCCTCACTTGGAGACTTTCCAAGAAGTAAGGTGAGTGGCCTCTGAGTGGACTAACCCCTTTACTTATCTCTAAGGTATTTGAACAGAAACCCATTTGGTTCAAAGTTAGGATGAAACTGGAAAACCTTTAATAGTAGAAGACAACACAGAGATATTTCTTTTCTTAAAAAATGTCATAGTGGAGGACTGACTTTGAGGAGAATTTTCCTAAGAGACAGAAGAGGTAAAGTACAAAGGCCAAATCAAGTACCTCAGCTGCCTGCCAAGGGTGCTCCCCACACACCTAATCCATGCAGGACTCCACCAGCTTCTTAAAATTTGCCAAATCAACAAGCAGGAATTGGTGTCCCATTATCATTTTATTTTGTATTTCTCTGTTCTGTGTTATTCAAGCCATTTGAATTTCCATTTCTATCAACTGCCTCTTCACATCCTTTGTCCATCTTCTGCCTGGTGGCTGGCATAGCCTGTGGTCAAACTCGGTCCTTCTGCATTAGATCATTTTTTTACAAAAGGAAATTTGTCTGTTTTCTTTAATGGCTGAGTGTGCTTTAATGGTTTTTCAGTTTCATCTTAAATCTGGTACAGTTAGGTATGAAATAGGAGTTGTTGGTACTTCTGAAATGTCCAGTAAGATAAAATAGCATGTTCCCCAACTGAAGGCTCACCTCCAGGACAAGGCAGCACGGTGCATGGTACAGGTGCATTCAAAGTGGCTTCTTAGAAGTCTGCTTGCCTTCCAGAGGAGGGAGCTTTCTGGAAATTCCAGAAAGACAGAACTCTTGGGGTTGAGAAAGTAAAGCTCCCTTTGCTCTTTAGACAAATCAGCACTTGTGAGGTCAGCACCACAGGTGGGTGGAGCCTGGCCAGTGCAGGCCTCACACACTGTACCATGTCAGGGCTCCTCGCACTCTGCTCATGTTCCTCACACTCTTCTCGTGCACACCTCCCACAGGTCTACCTCTGACAAGTGTCAGCTGCCCAGAGCATTCCAGTCCATCTGCTATTTCAAAGTACACTCAGCCAGTAGGGCCATAACAAGGTCCACACAGCACCTCTGCCTTTGCTAAGAAGGGTGTATCTTGGGCAAGGGGGCTTCAGGGGAGTCATTCCCAGGACATGGCAAGTAGTGGACATTCAAATATAGTCACTTCCAGGTCAAAGTTGCTTTGGCTTACTCAACATAGGTTCTCATCTGTAAAGAGTTAAAACAGTAAACGTTTCTCATGTTTTCCTTTTGAATTACTTATTTTTTTATTGCAATTACTAAAGAAAAAAAAGTCAAATAATAAAGCTATAGGAAGGAAAGGGATCCCTCCAAAACCTTCCAAATCCATTCCATGAAGGAAACACTGTTAGTAGTAGTAGTATTAGCTGGGTTCTCCAGAAAGAGAGGCCCAAAAAGCTGTATAGAAACAGACATGAGCAATCTATTCAGGAGATTGTCTCCTGCCTCTCCAGAGGCTGAAGTCCTGGAGAGGCTCTCTGTGAACTGTACACTGGCACAATGGTAGTGTGAAGCCCAAGCTGGTCTGGCTCAGTCCTAGCCAAAGGCCAGAGATATGGGAAGGTGGTAAATCCTGGAGTCCAAATGTTACTGACCTTGTCGATTCATACACTCGGGCTCCTTTGCTCGCCAAGGACCAAATCAAAGGAGGCCATATATTTTAGTAAAAAGAATAAGTGATTTATTCACAGCTGGCTCTGAGGATATGAGAGTTCTATTTGCCTCACATCAAGGGTCTTTTACAGCAAGAACAGGAAGAAAGGGTGAGCACAGAGAGGTAGAGAGGTAATGCAGATCTTCGTACTTGCTTTAGCCATCCTTATCAGTTCATCCTCCTCTTTGTTATGGGGAGAAAATTGGACTCCAACCTCTTGGGGCTGGCATCTGCATATTCTGTCACTTGTTTCTAGGGCTGAGAAGAGAGGTGTTGGTTCTGTGCTGAGCAGGAGAAAGTTTAGAGAAGATGTGTATCTCTAAAAGAAAAAAATAACATTTAAAGTTCCATTTTGCAGCACCAGTTACAATTCCCTCTTGCTTTGTAGTCTTGAGGGTCTTGAGGTGCCATATCTCCTGGCTGCCTGTCATGCTGGCCTGGCACACATTCCATGACAGAAGAGGAAGCCAGATGCTTGTGGCTGACAGAGTCTCACTAACGTTTGTGACATCACATACAAAAGAAAGCTAAAGTAGGTGTCTAGTCGTCGCACCTGCTAAAAGGACTGTTTGCTTTTAGGCAATCATGTGTATGAACTCTCTTTTATAACCTGCATCCCTGCTTATTTTGGCAGGGTTGACACATGGGCGACTCTTTGATGTTCATAACTTTGCCCCCTTGTCTATGAATGCATTTTTTTCTTTTCTGAAGGCATTCCTAATTAACCATCTGCAGCTTTGTCTCTTGGGGCAGAGATAGCTTTCCTGGTGATGGTCAGTCAGAGCGTGTCCCACATTAGATGGGATGTAACAAATGGTTTGAGTCACTGTCATGGCCCTTCCTGCCAAATTTGAGCACATCAGAGTTTTAGAAAGAGTGAACCTTAGGGTGAATTTATCTAGAGTTCACTGTTAAACTTATTCCTATCTATTTTGTAGTCAGCACCTAAAATAGAACTTTGAAAAATAGTTACAAAGCTTGCAGGCAGACATAAAAGAAGCCAATAAAAGCAAGGTAAATCTAGCCTGTACAGTAGACTTTAACTAAGAAACATAGGGACTAAGTGAAAGAAAGCCAATATTTCTGTGAAGCAAGCTTAGTTCTGCCAGAAAGGTATATCAAGCAAATACTTAACAGTTTCCTCCTTCTGTAAACTAATGTGAATTACCATTTGGGAGAAAGCACACAATTTACTAATGCCAAGACCAAGAATTTTAGTTATGCTTTTAGAACTACAAACATTTCTGAATACAGAATAAATGTTTATTTGGCTAAGACCATACATTTTTGAACAAGACTGTCTCTTATCTAACAAGAGGAACATAGCTTTTGCCAATCATGATTGTGAGCAACATACAAGGTAACAATTTAGCAATACACAATTTAGTTACTTTTAGAGCATATTGAGAAAACAATCATGGCTGACTGTATTATACCAGGACAATTACCTTTTTAAAAATAAGGAAAATAACATAATAGTGTTATGCTTCAAAGGAGCTGGTGTCTCACTAAGTTGAAGAATGAAATTAGGGACAAATAAGATAACTAGGAGGCATGTTTATAGTAATACAAGATGAGATTAGCTTCCAATAGTGAGTAAGGGACCCAGAAAGGTTTTCAGCATGGGCCATTTGTCTAGGGGTTTTTGTACTCAAAATGACGGAATATCGGACCACTCTAAGGCTAATGTCAGTTGATAGGACTAAAACAAAACTATCTTAAATGGAGCCCATAAGAGGCTGAGGCATGTAGCAGCTGTATGTGTGTAGGCACCTTGACCTCTGATTTATATAAGTTATTATTAAAAGACCAAATGAAAGAACAAAAACAATCTATAAATGGCTAGGGGTAGATATTTGTCATGCGGGTCATTCAAACCTTGTTTATTGTATTCCTGGCCTTAAGCATCTAGTTGGTCTGAATTTACTTTTTTTTTTTTTTTTTTTTGGTTTTTCTCTGGTACCGGGAACCGAACTCACGACCTTGCGCATGCCAGGCAGGCGCTTTTGCCGCTGAGCTAAATGAATTTACTTTTAACCCCTGTTTCTTATTCATTTGACCCCAAGTGTAGGTACACGGACTCCGCCTTGGCCTCTAACTCCTAACTGCCTACTAGTTTTCTAACTAACTTGCCAGATTTATCTAAGGTTCCCGCCTCTAAAAAGGTATCCGTGACGAGAATGGCAGTGACCACTCTAACTTCTTCCTATTGAGAGGGGCCACAGTAATATTGCAGCGGTCAGTAGTACTCTCCAGAAAGTCTGATGGATCATAACAGATGTCACATATTTCCACCTGAGGTATCATTTGTAGGTGAATGGACTTCAATCTGGAAGAGATGAAGCATAATATGCAAGCAAATATGTATGGTCCCAGCAACTGGATTAAAAGAACAATCATTCCATACATGCACACCTATGTTTATAGCAGCACAATTCATGATAGCTAGATCTTAGACGTGACCTCTATGTCTATCAACAGGTGAATAGATCAAGAAAATGTGTTATTTACTCACAACGAAGCACTGCTCTGCCATGAACTTGTGTCATTTGTAGGAAATGGATGCACCTTGAGACTGTAATGTTAAGTGAAATAAATCAGACACACAATGTTAAACACTGCATGGCTTCTCTTACACAAGAGACACAAATTATAAATAAAGAACAAAATAAAATGTAGGAATCAGGGAGACTGATCTTTCTCAAATGGGAAGGGGATCGAGAGAAATTAAGATGTCTTTTGTACACGTACCAACTCCACACAGGAAATGTAAACATTATGTGCTGCAAACGTGCTAATTTTTAAAAATTAAAAAGAACAATTACTCCAATAATTATTCATCATTTCTACCAGTAGGAATTAAAACAGGCTTCCTATAGGAAGGTTCTCCAAGGGGTTCTCTGGTTCAGACAGCCTGTACCAGCCGGTGGAATTCTTGAAGCACTGAGGAAACATTATCAGAGTTCCCAGGAATATATGTACAACATTTAGTTTTACCAATAGCACATGTTCTACCTAGGCAGTGGATAGGATACCCAATGCTATGCAATTTTTAAGAAACACTTGTCTCATTAACTTAAATTCAATATTTAAAAGAGATATCCTTTGTGAGATATCCTTTGTAAGGTATCACTGAGGATCCACTGAGTGTAACTGGCTCATGATTCTATGCACCAAATGGCATCTTGTAATCCTCAGGATGAGACAAAGATGGAGGCCAGGTAGTTGTACCAGCAGAACACACACTGGGACCACCTGTGTTGGTGTGGAAGATTAGCTGGCTGTGAAGTGTATTTCTTCCCATCTCCTTTGTAGCCATGAGAATCCCAGTGTACACATTCCTGTCCACCCAGGAGGTAACCAGGACCATAGGCTAGTACTACTGAGCCAGTGAGTCCATTAGGGGCTCCCCATCTAATTCCAGGATAAATTAAATCAGTTCCAAACCAATGTTCTGCTTGTAAAACCACAATATGGACATGCTGTTCATGAGACATTCATCTCAAATTCCTGGTAATGTTTGGCCAAGTTGAATAAAAATGTTTTCTCTGTCCCCAATGTAACAGGGCCATTTGACTGAGGCAGCCTGCTGGAGGAGGCAGCCTGCTGGAGGAGTCAGCCATGTGTAATTATCCCACATTTGAAAGTAGCTGTCCTCACATCTGATTGCTTTCACAGATCACCAAGCTGTTGCCTGGAAATCTAGACAATTGTGCCTCAGCTACTAGCCACATGGACACTTCAGTGCTTTTTTTGGAAAATATTTTATTATGCCCTTGATTATTTAAAGTAAAGCTTACAGGTCATTCAGCCACCTTAGTATGATGTGTGGTCTGATGAGCAACAGAAGATGCTTTCATTTGATTAATGTACTTTTTTAATTAATTAAATTTATTGATACATTTTAGTTATACATGATGATCACATTCATTATAGGGAATTTGTACCTGTACATGATATATCTTCATTCATTTTTCCCATTCCCCTGCCCTCCCTTCAACTCCTCTTCCCCTTCGTTAATGTACTCTGCGAATTACCCCAGCTATCCTCACTTGTTGGCCAATAAGGACAGCCACTAAGGGAGCCCTGATGTACTAAGTAATGGAAGTAGCTCACAAATCCAGCACACCTCTTCTTGAGCAGCAGCAGCAGATTCTTGAGCCCAGAATAGATTGACCCTCTCATCATAGGTCATATGAAGGGGATTATGGTGAGAAAATGAGCATGTTAGAGCTACTCATCTTGGAAAGTGCCCCCCACCTTTAACAGAAGCTTCGAAGACTCACAGGTGTATTTGAGCTGTTGGCCATGTTGTTCTAGGAGTCTCACATTTCCACAGCTTAAGTTGTGAATGGTGTATCTGGGACTCTATTCCAGACACCTTAACTGCTGAAGGATTGAGAGGATCACAGGATACTGCCTTTCTCAAGCAGAGGGATAAAAAGGGGAGAAATTTTACCAGCACCTAGTCCCCAGGATGGAATATTGTAGTGTCTTACTTTTCTCTCATTGCTGAGACAAAATACCTGACACCCAAAGTTAAGGAAGGAAATGTTTATTTAGCTCACAGTTTGTGGAAATTTCAGTCCACCATCAGCTGGCTCCAAGGCAGGGTGGCATGGCACAGGGGCAACAGTTCAAGGTAGCAGAAGACAGCAAAAGCAACAAGAGCAGAAAGAGGGGAAGAGCAAGCCTCTGTTCCTCCCTTATATTGTAAGCAGGCTAACCACCCTTAGGTGGCTATAGCACTCACACTATCTCCATTCCCTCCTCTTGCACAGTTTCAGGATGTTCACAAAGTGAGGCCCGTGGCCCCCTGGTGTGTCACCTCCTTACGCTTCTAAACTTCTCAGTTCTTAAGTTGACACAATGTATCAACCATTACAATCCACCCCTTGTCAACTTGGCAACAAATACATTTCTTTAAACTGATTTTCAGATACAAAGATATGCTTATTCTTATCATTTCACAACTTGAACCTTATGACACAGGTTTAACAATCCTCAAGAATCAGTATTAAGTCTATCAACATTATATTACATTAGAACCATAAGATTTCGTCCCTCCCCCCAAAAGACTCATGCACATACCTTTATACAAAAGGCATTTAGTTCATCTGCAAGAGTTGCCAAAGTCCTAACAGTTTCAACATTAGAAAGTCCAAGTCTCAAGGCTCCTCTGACTTGTAAGACAAACTCATAGATGCAGTCTCCTATACAAATGAAAAGTTAGTTAGACACTTCCAACATTCAATGGCACAAAATTAACATCTTCATTCCAAAAGTTATAAATGGGGATACAAACATTGGGACCAAAGCAAGTCCAAAATCCAGCAGGGCAAACATTTAGTCCTGCAGTTCCACGTGCACCATCTGAGGCAATCTGTGACAAGTTGTGAGCTCCAAAAGACTTCAGTGACTCCACCCCTGTGGCACGTCTGGTGGTTGCAGCTCCCATGGCTTCGAGAGAAGCCATGGGCCTGCTTTGCTTCCTTCTTGCAGGTTTCCTTAGATGATCCATGTTCTTGGCTTTTCCAAATTTCTGGGGCGTCCACTGCACCTTTGGCTTCACACTCACAGCTTCATACACTGCTCTCTCAGAGGCACACTTCCTGGTCTCTCTGGCCTTCTGAAATCAAGGTGGAAGCCTTTTTAACCTCAGTACTCTTGCATTCTGCATGTATCTAAAACCAGCACCATGTGGAAGATACCAAGGTCTGCTGCCAGCTGTAGAAGTAGGCAGGCTTTCCTCTCTCTTGGCTGTAAGGGTTGAGTGCCTCGATCACTGGGCATTTTGAATCCAATTCTGAGGAACAAATTTTCTGTGATGCTGCTATTTGGGAACATGATGTACTGCAGCTTTCTCCTCAAAGCAAAATTTTTGCAGTTTTAAGGCTGCAAAGGGTGGAGATTTGCTACTTCCTGTGGTGCCCTCAGGCCATTTTTTCTAGTCTCCTGTTCCTTCTCAGCAATAGAGATCTTCTCAGCTCTACTTTTGTAGTCCACAGCTTTCCTGGAGCTTCCTTTCTGACCAAACTTAGAACATTTTAAATCATCATGCTGGGCTCTTTGCTGTTGATTCTCAATGTAGATCTGGCTATAAAAGCCCCCAATGATAGCCATACCACCACCTCAACATTAGACTGCCTTGAAATTTCTTCTGCCAGATTAATTAGTCCACTGCCCTTAATTTTAGTCTCAGGCAAAGTCTCTGGACACTAGCAGAATGCAGACAAGCTTTCTGCCAAGCTGTAACACACATAGCCTGGACTCCAACAATCAGTGCAGTCCTTCTTCCCAGCAGAAACCTCCCAAGCCTGGTTTTTACCTGCCAGATTTCCATCAGCCTTCTGGTCTTCTGAGCTCGCCCAGAATCTCCCATACAGAACAGCCAAAGGAATTCCACCTCTACTCTTTCAGCCAATATCTGTAAACCTTTCTAAATTCTTCCCACAAGCCACTCCCAAAGGCTCTTGAACCACATGGTCAGGTATAGTCACAGCAATGACCCCACTCCTCTGGTACCAAATTCTGTCGTGGTTACTTTTCTGTCATTGCTGAGACAAAATACTTGACACCCAAAATTAAGGAAGGAAAGGTTTATTTAGCTCACAGTTTGTGGAGGTTTCAGTCCATCATCAGCTTTCTGCAAGGCAAGGCGGCATGGCACATGGGCAACAGTTCAAGGTAGCAGAAGACAGCAAAAGCAACAGGAGCAAAAAGGGGGGAGAACAAGCCTCTTTTCCTGCCTTGTATTGTACACTGCCTATCCACCCACACTGTCTCCATTGACCCAATGTATCAACCATTACTGGTGGGGGGGGGTCCACGCTGTCAAGGCTGGGCCTCAGATGATTGTTGCAGCATTATTAAAATTTAGTCAGTGTGGTGATATCTTGCAACAATGTAGCAGTTTCCTGGTTAACTAAGAGGTCATTGGTTAGAAAAGGTCACCTGCACAACACATCACAAGGACCTAGACCTAAAGTTTGAGGTGTGCTTCTCATCTTGATTAAAACTAGTGGACTTCAAGTTGGAAAGGAAGATGGATACTTAAGCTTTCAAAGATGTCTCTTTAAGGTGTTGTTTATCTCTTCAGCCTCACCTGATGATTCAGGTCTCTAAAGCACAATTAAAATGTTAAAGAATGCCTCGTGCCTGAGAGACTTCCTAAGTGACTGTGACCTGAAAGAAGGACCATTATCACTCTGGACTAGTGACATCAAACCTTTTAGAGATGAGGCCCACAATGCAACTAAAAATGCACTTACTTATTGCAAAGTGCCAAACTGCAATTAAACCTCAATACTGAGGTTTTAGCTTAGAAAAAACAATTCATACATTAACATCTTCTGTCTTAAAAGAAAAACAATATCCATGCCATAGTTCCCACTACTGCTCTAGACTTTGGGGATCCCACACCTAGGAGTGATCTCTGAAACATCATAAGAGTCGGGGGGAGCTCTCAAGAATGTCTTGTACAATCACATAGCATATCCTTCCCATCTGGTTCTGTTTTTATATACATGAGCTGCTGTCACAGAAGACAGTCAAGCCAGGGTCCAGGAGAAGTGTGTGTACTAGATCTCCTTGTGCAACATAGACAACAATTACCTGTTCACAGTGTTGTTCTAAGTTTTTCTCCTTTTCTGATAAGAAGGTGCTTGGGTTTTAAAAAGGATATGTCTTCATGTGCATAGCTGATCTTTCCAAAAGAAGAACCTGATACCTGAAAAGTCAGTTGTTAGATAACCACAGAATTCCCTTGAAGGAGAGAAGTCCAACCACATCATGGGCATACAGTAAGAGGGGGTTATACAGTAAGATATTTTCTCAGGGTTAATTTGAAAGCTTCTGCTACCAAGAGAGCCACTGCCACCAAGGCCCTATGGCAGGCCGTCCTTTAGCTGTAACACCCAACTCACAGCTCATACACCACACTGGTTGTTGGGTGGATCCAGTCTTGTGCTGAAACTCCAAGAGCCATGCCATGCCTTTCGCAAATATGTAAATGATGTTGTCCAACTGGGAGGTTTAGGGTTTGAGAATCTAGAAGTGCCAATTTAAGTTTTTGAAATGTGTTTTGTGAGTCAGGCTTCCAAGTTAAAATGTGGGGCATCAGCCCTTTGCATCTCTTTTACTAACTCGTAAGGAGATCATGTAATCCCACCACATTCTTGGAACCAGTAGTAACAGAATCCAGTAATCCCTAAAACTCCTTTCAATTCTCTTAAGTTTTTTGGCAGTGGAAAAGAAAATATTGGTTTATTTCTTTCTTTTCATAGTCTTTGAATTCTTTCAAATATGATCAGGCCCAGATATTTTACACTAGGGCTACAAAATTATGCCTTGGGCCAGGAAATTTTGTAGCCTCTGCCTGCAAGAAAGTATAGTAGAGCCCGTGTACCTTAGGTTGAAAGCTTTTCAGAAGAAGCACACTATAAAATATTATCTTTGTATTGTAACACCTCAACTTGAGGATACTCAGAATCAGAAAAATGATGTGAAAGTGCTTGTCCAAAAAGATGTGGGCTGTCTCTAAATCCTTGAGCTAATACTATCCAGGTTAACTGAGAAACTTGCTCATAGGGGTCCTCAAATGCAAAAAGAAATTGAAAATCAGAATGTAGAGGGATACAAAAGAAAGCATCAATTCTAGTACTGTGAACCATCCCACATCCTCAGGGAACTGGGATAGGAGCATATTCAGGTTAGGCACTACTGGGTGTACAGTCATTACTGCTTCATGTATTAGCTGGAGATCCTAACTAATCTTTATTCTCCATTGGATTTCTTTATACCCAAAATTGGGGTATTACAAGGGTTATCACAAGGTTTAAGGAGACCTTGTGCTGTACATTGTCTATGATAGTTTGTAGCCCTCTTCAGGTCTCTGGTCTTAATGGATATTGTTTTGGTAAGGGAAAGAGGTGATGTCTCTTAAGTGAATTTGTACAGGACACACACCTACAGGTCATCCTAACCTTTCATAAGTTACTCATACTTGAAGATTTATCTTCATCTCCACTAGAGGAAAGCAGACATTGGGCAGTGGTGTGAATCAGTTTATCTCACCCCCAGTAGAGCAACAGGGCTTTCAGGCATAATCGGAAAGGCATTGGGGAAAAATGTCATCTCAACTGCAATGAAGGGTCTCTATCCAGGGATATACCTCAGTACAAGTGCCTGCCTGGCAAGCGCAAGGTCCTGAGTTTGAGTCTTAATATAAAAAAAAAAAAAGAAGGGGCTGTAAAGAGTATCTCACCATAGATTTCCCCAGGCATGCCTTTTATGATTATGAAGAGGGGCCAGGATTGGAAAGGAGGACTGAGAATCTTCCTCCAGTGTCTGGGAGGAAGTTAACTTCTTGTACCTCTCTAGTCATGATTACCCAGGGCTCCTTCGTGGAGATCATAGTCCAGTTTGAGGGAGCTTAGGAGGGAGTCCCTGGGTACTTTAGTCCTGTTGGACCAACTGGCATGAAGAGCTTGATCCAGTAGACAGTCCAACTTCCAAGGATAGAATTACTGATGGAACAGGGCTAGGGTGGGGTTTTGTCCTTCAGAGGCAACTCTCGTCAAGTGCCTCCTATGGTGTCTCAGGATCCCACAACCAGGGTGGACAGGGAACTGTCCTCAGAGTTCTGGGAATCAGACCCAGGGGCTCCCAAAGGATCCCTACCAGGGCAACTGCTGTCCTCTGATCTCTTTTTTCCTTTTGCTTGGCCTCTCTCCATCTCTATTAAGAAGTTATAGTTTATATAACCTGAATTGTAAAACAAAACTTCAAACAGCTGTCTCAGCAAATATAAACTTTCTAAGACCTAAACATTTAATCTTAACGAGACAGTAGAGAATACAAGAATTTATTTTGACAAATTTAAAAGCCCTTTTTTATATGTAAGTCCTTTGTCTGAGAGGCAATGGCTAAAATTTTTTCCCAATTCGTGGGTTTTCTTTTTACTCCATTGGTGATTTCTTTTGAAACTTTGCAAAAACTTTTCAATAAGATGAGATCGCAGTTGTTGATTCTTTGAAGTATTCCCTGTGCAGTTTGGTTTTGTTCATGAACTCTCTGCTTACGCCTATGTCTTCAAGATTTTTACCTACTTTCTCTTTCAATAGATTTAGTGTTTCTTTTTAATATTTAGATCTCTGATCCATTTTGACTTTAGTTTAATGCATGGTGAAAGACATGGGTCTAGTTTTAATCTTCAGCATGTGGAAAGCCAGATTTTCAGGCACCATTTATTAAAAAGTCTATCTTTCTTCCAGGAAACATATTTGGCCCCTGTGTTAAAGATAAGGTGGATGAGTATGTTTGTAGCTGTGTTTGCATCTTCTAATCTGTTCCATTGATCTTCAGGTCTGTTTTTGTGCCAGTACCATGCTGATTTTATCACATTAGCTTTATAGTATAATTTCAAGTCAGGAACTGTAATGTCTCTTGCCTTTCCTTTGTTGCCCAGGAATGCTTTCACTCTTCAAGGCCTCTTCTGGTTTCAGATGAATTTTAGGAAGATTTTAGCTAGATCTGTAAGGTATACTAATGGTATTTTAATTGGGATTGCATTGAATCTGTACAACAATTTTTGGACTATGGCCATTTTTACAAAGTTAGTTGTGCTTATCCAGAAGCAAGGAATATCTTTTCATTTTCTTTTTTTTTTATTTTAAAGAGAGTAGTAAATGAGGAACAAACAAACAAAAAAAATAGAACAGTAGCAGCATACCAGTATCACGTATGTAAACAGCTCAAAGCAGGGCTGGGGATTTAGCTCAGTGGCACAGCACCTGCCTGACAAGCACAAGGTCGTGAGTTTGATTGCTGGTACTGGAAGAAAAAAAAAACAGCTCAAAGCAAGAACATTCAAAGTGACACAGGGTCTAAGGACGAAATAATACGAATCAACACTGGTTGTTACATTACATATCGTTATCCTCAACTACGTTGCTCAGATTACCAGATGTAAAAATGAAAGATTGCCCAAACCATTAAAGAGAATAAGAAAATAATTCTTTGATAAAACATTAGAGATAATACAGAGTTTCACTAGACAAGATGGTAGGAGTTCACCACTGTAATGCCATTGCATATGGTTACCTTCAAATCAGTTGCTAAGGTCACCAGACAAAAGCATGCAAAATCAATCAGTACATAAAAAATTGTAAGCATCAACTTTTCAATACACCATCAGATATCAGCAATAGAGTTATTGCAGCTATTCATATATATATTTATATTTTGCCTTCCTTCTTTCTTTTTTCCTCTTTCTCTCATCTCAGTTGTTCATTCCTTTGAGCAATTTCTTTCCCTTTCCTATCATCTATTGTATGTTTTTTTTTTTTATTTTAAGGATAAAAGGAGGGAAACATTAACAGACATACAACATTTTACAACATATCACAAGCACAATACAGACAATACAGAGTTCCAAACAAAGTGGTAGGGAATTAACAATGGTGGTTGTATTACATATTGATATCTTCAAAGTGGCTTCTCATGAAAACAGATATAGACATGCAATACTGGTCAACCAAAGACTCATTGACAGTTTCTTTCAGCATAGAAACAGCAGATAGAAGAACAACCATGTTATCTATCCTGTATATACATACATAGAACATTTTTTCATGTATTTATTTGTCATTAGTATCGCTTCTTTAAAGAAGTGTGTATTCATCTCAGATGCCCATTTTTGGATTGGGTCTTTGAATTTTGGGGGGCCTGACTTTTTAAAAATTCTTTATATGCCCTAGATAGAAATCCTTTGTCTGAGGGGTAGCTGGTTAAAATTTTCTCTCAATTCTGGGGTTTTCTTTTTACTCTATTAGTGATTTGTGCAAAAACTTTTCAATAAGATGAGATCCCAGTTGCTGATTCTTTGAAGTATTTCCTGTGCAGTTTGCTTTTTGTTCATGAACTCTCTACCCCAATGCCGTCAAGATTTTTACCTGCTTTCTCTTCCAATAAGTTTAGTGTTTCTGTTATAAGATTTAGGTCTTTGATCCTTTTTGACTTTAGTGCATGGTGAAAGAGACGGGTCTAGTTTTAGTCTTCAGCATGGGGAAAGCAGTTTTTCCAGCATCATTCATTAAAGAGGCTATCTTTCTTCCATTGAATATGTTTGGCCCCTTTGTCAAAGATAAGGTGATCGAATGTGTTTGCAGTTGTATTTATATCTTCTAATTTATTCCATTGAACTTCAGGTCTGTTTTTGTGCCAGCACCATGCTGATTTTATCACAGTAGCTTTGTAATATAATTTTAAGTCAGGAATTGTGATGCCTCCTGCCTTTCCTTTGTTTCCCAAGATAGTTTTTGCTATTCTAGGCCACTTCTGATTTCAGATGAACTTTAGAAATGTTTTCTCTAGATCTGTGAGGTATACTAATGATATATTAATTGGGATTTCATTGAATCTGTAAAAGAATTTTGGGAGTATGGCCATTTTCACAATGTTGGTTCTTCCTATCCATAAGCAAGGAATATCTTTCCATTTTCTGATATCCTCTTCATTCTCTTTTTTCAGAGTACTATAATTTTCACTGTATAGCTCTTTCACTTCTTTTGTTAGATTAATTCCTAAGTATTTCATCTTTTTAGATGCTATTGTGAAAGGTGTGGTTTCCCTAATTTCTCTCTCATTCTGTTTGTTACTTGTGTACAGGAATGCTACTGATTTTTGACTGTTAAGTTTGTATCCAGCTATGTTACTGAATTTGGTTATTAAATCCACGAGCCTTTTCATGGAATTGTGGGGTCTTCTATGTAGAGTATCGTGTATCTGTGAAAAATGATAATTTCACTTCTTCCTTTCCTATCCTTATTCCTTTTATTTCTCTCTCTTGTCTAATTGCTCTAGCTAATATTTCTAGAACTATGTTGAATAGGAGTGG
>NW_004955459.1:426557-434178 GCF_000276665.1 Chinchilla lanigera
GCTCCCGGAGAACTCGCTGCCTGGGCGCAAGGCGCGGGGGGCTGGGGGAGCCTGCTCGGCCGGCTCCGAGGGCCTCCACATGGGATAATTTCAATTCCCTTGGTTTTAGTTAAACATGTTCTGTGTACTAGCATATGGTCTATTTTAGAGAATGTCCCATGTGCAGCTGAGAATGTGTATTCTGATGCCATTGGGTGGAACACTTTGTAAAGGTCTACTAAGTCCATATGTTGACAAGTTTGGTTAAGTTCTGCTATTTCTTTCCCAATTTTTTGTCTAGTTGATCTCTCTCATTGTGACAATGGCATGTTAAAATCCTCTGTTATTATTGTGTTGCTACTTCTTTCATTTTTCATGTCTGCCACAATTTGTCTTATATAGGTGGGTGCTCCTATATTTCGCGCATCGATGTTTACAATTGTCATCTCTTTCTCTCAAAGCATTCCCCTCACAAGTACGTAGTGACCTTCTTTATCTCTTTTGATTGTTCTTGGTTTGAAGTTCACATTGTCTGCAAACAGAATAGCTACACTCACTTTTTTCTGGGTTCCTGTCATGTGGAGTATTGTTTTCCATCCTTTAATTTTCAGTCTTTGAATTTCCTTTTGAGTTAAATGTGATTCTTGTACATAGCATATACTTGGATTTTGTTTCCTGATCCACTCTGCAAGTCTTCTCCTTTTGGTTGGCGCACTGAGACCATTTACTTTGATGGTTATAACTAATATGTACTGGCTTATCTTTGTCATGGTATTTTCCTGGTGTTGGATCCTCCTTTTTCCCTCTGTTTAACTGCTTACTCAGCTTGGTGGTTCCTTTCTGTTGTTGTTCTTGAATTTGCAGTCTGTTTTACCTCTTTCTAGGATATCTTTTAGTACTCCTTTTAGGACTGGTTTGGTGCTCATGAATTTCTTCAGTTGTTAATTATCATCAAAATATTTTATTTCTCCATTAAATTTGAGTGATAGTTTTGCAGGGTACATCAAACTGGGTTGGAAGTTGTTTGCTTTCAATACCTGAAATACTTCACTCCAAGCTCTTCTTGCCTTAATGGTTTGTGTTGAGAAGTTTGCCGTGATTCTGATAGGCTTTCCTTTATAGGTGATCTGTTTCATTTCTCTAACAACTTTTAATATTCTGAGCTTTTGTTGAGTTTCTGGGATCTTGATCACTATATGTCTGAGTGTAGATTTATTTTGATTATGATTAACTGGAACTCTATATGCTTCAATTATCTGAATATCTGATTCTTTTTCCATGCCTGGGAAATTTTCTGCTATTATTTCTGCAAATAGTCTTTTTATGTCATTTGTGTTGAAACCTGCTGTTTCATTAATACCTATTAATCTGACATTGTTTTTCTTTGTTTTGTCCTACAGTTGTTGAATTGTTATTTCCTGGTTCCTTGTTTTTAAGAGGTCCCTTCTTTCATGTTCATTAGTGGCAATGCTGTCTTCAAGGTCTGAAAGTCTATCTTCAGCTTCATTCATTCAGTTTTGCCAGCTTTCAATGCAATTTTTAATTTCCTGGATATCTGTTTGCATCTGTTTCATACGTTCTATTTCCTTTCTATAATGCTCCCTGAAGGTTTCCATGAGTTGTCTATGCTCTTCTGTTTTCTTGTCTATGTCATCTTTGGATATGCTGAACATTTCTTTCATTATTTTTGTCATTTCTTTTCTCTCCTGGTACATTATTTCTGAACTGATGTCTTCTATGGCCTGATGGAGTTGTTTGTTTACTGCAGTTGCTATCATTTCAGAAATCTCAGGTGTATGACTTCTAGGCTTTTCTGTGTTGATGTCTCCTGACTTGTCTTGGGTGGTATGGAGGTCTGGGACTGCATTTTGCTCCTTTGTTTTGTCATTTTTGAAGAACCAGAGGCTCCCTAGAGTGCAGCGTCACTCTCCCAATTCTGTGTGAGTGGCCAGGAGAGAGTCTGCAGATCCACAGTGCTCAGTGCAGCTCCTGTGCTGGTGAGTGGTGGCAAGGTGGGGTCTCAGATGCTCCAGAACTCTCTTGCATTCATTTGGCTCCCAGGCATGTGTGGGAAGGATGGAGGAGGCTCACTGGTGTTTCTGAGACTGTTCGGAGTTCCACCCATCTTCCACAAGAGTAGGGGGGATGCAGATCATGTTCACCAAGGCTTCAGATATTGCCCAGGACAGAGCCTGCTTCCCACACTGGCAGGGGAAGGGTGAAGGTGAACACCTGAGGCAGTTGACTCTATCCAGGTTTCAGCTGAGCTCCCAGGAGGGGTTTGGGTTGTCCTGGCAATGAATACCAAGGCCCCAGAAGTTGTCCAGGGATCCACATGCCTCACACACTAGTGGGGGAGGCACCAGAGTGGCTCACCAGGGTTCCTAAAGGTGCCTGGCATTCATTCAGTCCTGGTTGACATGCTGTGGGTGTGGTGAGTAGCCACCGAGGCACCAGAGAGTGCCTGAGATTTTGCCTGCCTTGCATACTTGTTAGGGAGGCACTGCCAAGACTCACTGGGCTTCCTGAAGATATCTGGGATTCAGCCCAGCCTTGGCAAACAGACTATTGGTGTGGCCAGTATCCACCAAGGCCCAAGATAGTGTCTGAGGTTTGGCCTGCCTTCCTTGCTGGTCACTAAGTTGCTGCCAAAACTCACCGAGCTTCCTGAAGATGTCCGGGATTCCTGTCTTTCCATTTTCTGATATCCTCTTCGATCTTTTTTTTCAGCATACTACAATTTTCACGGGATAGATCTTTTACCTCTTTCATTAGATTGATTCCTAAGTATTTCATCTTTTCAGATGCTATTGTGAAAGGTGTACTTTTCCTCTCTATCTAGAACATATAAAGAATTATAAACAATCAGGTCCCCAAAATTCAAAGACCCAATCAAAAAATGGGCATCTGAGATGAATACATACTTCTCAGATGAAGAAATACTAATGGTGAGTAAATACACGAAAAAATGTTCCACATCATTAGTCATTCAAGAAAGGTAAATTAAAACAACCCTGAGATTCCATCTCACCCTAGAAGGAATGGCTACCATCAAGAAATCAACCAATAACAAATGCTGGAGAGGCTGTTGGGAAAACGGAACCCTACTTCACTGTTGGTGGGAGTGTAGATTGGTGAAACCACAGTGGAAATCACTTTGGAGATTCCTCAAAAAAATAGGATTAGAAGTACCACTTAACCCAGCTAGTCCCTTTCTGGGTATTTGCCCAGAAGAATTGAACACATCATACCACAGCAATATATGTGCACCCATGTTTATAGTAGCACAATTTGTTACAGGTAAATCTTGGAAACAACCCAGATGCCCATCCAAAGAGGAATGGATAAAAAAGATGTGGTGTTTTTATACAATGGCGTATTACTCAGCTAGTAAAAAAGATAAACTCCAGGCTTTTGTAGGTAAACAGAGGCAACTAGAGACCATAATCATAAATGAAATAAACCAGACCCAGATGTGTAAATATCATATTGTGTCCCTGGTGTAGGAACCTGAAAGACTGGGTAAAACTCAAAATGTACAATAGATGATAGGAACGGGAAAGAAATTGCTCAAAGGAAGGAACAACTGGGATATGGGGAAGAAGAAAAAAGAAGGAAGTATATATACATATATAATAGCTGGGATAACTGTACTTCTGATGTCTGATGGTATATTGAAAGGAACAGTTAATGCCTAAAATTTTTTATATTTTGACCAATTTTGCATGCTTATATCTGGTAATCTGAGCAACTGATTTGAAGACAACAACAGGCAATGGAACAACCATTGGTGAATTCCCACCATTTTGTCTAGTGAAACTCTGCATTATCTCTAATATTTTATTTAATAATTTTTTTTTAGTCTCTTTAGTGGTTTGAACAATCTTCCATTCTTATATCTGGTAATCTGAGCAACATAGTTAAAGATAACAATATGTAATATAACAACCACTGTTCATTCCTATCATTTTGTTTTGAAAACCTGTATCACTTTGAATGTTCTTGCTTTGTTTTGTTTATGTCTGTGTTGTTGGTATGTTACTATTGTTCTTTTTTCTCTACTCTTTTTAAAATTTAAAAAACAAAGAAAGAAACGAAAAATCAGCACTTCCAAGACCAAAAAAAATCCCATTTTTAAAGTTTTTAAATAAATTTTACTAAGAACAGATCAATATTCTAAGCATTGTTTTTTAAAAAATGATCATTATCCCCATGTATTACATTTTTAATTCTTTTTTTATGCTGTACTCAGTACCTGGAAATTAACATCTACATGTGCTACAGTAGAATGCTTTTTAAAAATCCAGGAAGGGTTTTCTGGGGCTTTTGAACTTGAATACTTACACTGATCCCAGTGAATTATTTTCTAAACAAATTCCCATGTCACCAAAAGCAAACTATCCTGGATAATAAGGATGCCCATAAGTGAACCCACTTAGAAGACTTATAAAAGGAACCATATTAGTTAAGAACATTTAAAATGGTTAAGCTCAGAAGATCTAGAAAGATCCACAAACTACAGAAGGAAATACTGCTCCCACATCAGTGCCTCCTGCCTGCCACTCCAGAGCAGAAGAAGTAATTACCATGTGCATGTGGACCCAGCTCTTTCAGGAAATTAGAATGACAGCGTTTACTCAGACACAAGTTAATGCATAGCAGAACTGTCTATTCCTTTTCAAAGACTTAGTATAGAAGTTCTCAAGTGGAAAACCTGTTTTTACTATAAGCCAAAACTGTCTTAACCAGCATCTACTAAAATACCACCTCTTAGGACCCCTTCTACTAATACTAGAAGTAGCCTTTATACTGTTGCTGCCTCACATTTCCTGAAAGCTAAACAATTTAAACTTTTAAATAAAAGAATGCCCAGCCAGGCGTGGTGGCACACACCTGTAATCCCAGCACTTGGGAGGCTGAGTCAGGAGGATAGTTGCAAGTTCAAGACCAGCCTGGGCTACTAAGTGAGCTCAAGCTAAGCTTGAACTGCACAGCGAGACCCTGTCTCAAACACACACACACACACACAAAGAATGCCCAGCCAGTTCTATACTAATATGTGTGTCACATTATCTCAATGTTCAAATAACTCTGAGTCTCAAGAGTCTTTAAGATCCCAATGAACAAAAATTCTAATTGCAGTCCCTTTATGCTCTTCAGTCTGTTTAAACCTTTGTAAAACTGAAAATACTCTGCTAAAAGTTAAACAGTTAAAATATAATTGACTGGCAAAATGCGCATTAACAGTTTTAAATTCTCCTTTGTTACAACTTTTAAAACATTTCCTTGCCTCATGTAAACATAAAGACAGTGGGTTTATGCTTTCTTGATTATTTATTTTTAGATTAAGGGAAGTAACTACAAGCCCCCAAGATGTTACAGGGAAGTGACTCTCCATCTGCTAGATGAGCCAAGTTTGTGTCAGAGGATGGTGAAAAACAGACACGAAGACAAAGGAGGAGAAGAGTAGGAAAAGTTTCCTAAGAGAAACCTCTTGAGAGGCAAGAGGAGTCCCAAAAGTGGGCTGCCACTGTGGCTCTAGTCTAGGGGCTTTTATACAGTAAAATCACATTGCAGTTTACCGGGGGGCCACACTATAACCAGCCTTTAGGATTACAAGTACAGTCACTCATTGATTGAATAGAAAAACATAGGTAGCGAGGGCACATAGCATGGAGAAGAGCAAAGGCATTTCTGCAGAGTGTAGGAATGAGGGTTTGAGCTGTGTTTGTTACACTGTTTCTACATGTGTGTTACATTTTTCAGGCTTATTGGACCAAATGGTGCTGGTTATAGCACAGCCTTGAGCTGTTGTTTTTCTCTGGGGAAGCCGCAGACCTAGCCACAGGTATCTCCATCTTGGGGCTCAATTTGTATCAACTCCGCCCTCAACCACCAGCCTGGCTCCCCTCATCTCTGCTCTGACTCTGTCCTGGCCTCCTCCTAATAAGCTATGACTCCCTACCTAACTTAGCTATCGCAATAGTACTATCTAAATGGCACACAGACGCAAGTACATATATAGGTATTACATACAACAGTGTGCACCAACACACCCAAAATACTTACATTTATCATTTACCAGCTTTAAAAAGTTACACTATTAGCATGATTTCCCTTTTCACATTCCTAAGCAATACTCAATCCTAAACTTGTATACTCAAGGGATATACGATTGTAGCAACTATACATTTCAGAGGAGATTGCTTGCTCAAAAAGCTTCAGGAATTCGAATTTCCTGAAGGTTTTATTTTTCTGCTTTAACAGTATAGGTCTTAGTCAATTTCAAAGCTTTAGCCCCAGTGTTAAGACTTTTCATTGTGCTACAATTTAGACATAGCTGGTCAGAAGTTTACACATCTTATCTTAGCTGTATTGTTCAAGGTGTCCAGTATGAAAACAGAAACCAGTTTAGGAGCATTACTCCCCGCTGAGAAAAGCACAAAGCTAAGCTATCTGTAGTCGGATTTCTCCATTTCTGTAGTTAAGGAATGGCAGTGAGAGGAGATAAAATCAATTCCCAGTGAAAAGAAGTTTTAACAAATCTTTTGAAACACAACTGGTTTAGAATGAACCGTGGACCTTGAGTCAAAATGAGGGGAAATCTAAACTGCAGTGTGGAGCTCACCATTAGCCACATAGCTGTGTGGTCAGAGCCACAAAAGGCTCTGCTGCTCTTGCCACGAATCCAGAAAAGGGCAGGCGGAGCAGCTGTGGGTGTTATCCTGGCCAGAGTGGCTCCAAAGTTTCTTAAGGACAGGTACCTGAAATCTGAGTGTGTTTTCAGTTATACAGGTTATATTGTCTTACAATGAAATGACATTTAAAATCTTACTTATTCTTTATGTGCCCACATTTGCAGCAAGTGGTGATCGCATTTGTTGTGGGGAGCGGGTGCACGGACACAGCGCATCCTCATCTTTTCACCTCCCCTCCCCTTTTGCCACTTCCAGCTCTTGGTCTCTTCCCATTTGCAAGAGCTCTATTTCCATTTTTTCATCTTTTTCCCCACCCCTTTTCCATCCCCTTCCTTCATCTTCTTGTTCCTCTTCCCATGTGAAAAAGATCTCCCTACTTTCTACTATCTATCTCTTATTTTTCACTTTTTGAGGCCACAGGTAACTAGAACTTTTCTAGGGAGTTACAAAATAGTACAAACCTTTTCCATTTTTTAGATGACAAGAGAGCTCTTTAAACATATCCCAGCATCTCCAACGTCTTGAAATCTCTTAACCCATACTTTCCTGTAAGGAATAGTTTGAAAACCTTGAACTATCTGGTGCATAAAGAAGCCTCTAAATGGATCAAGGGGCAAAACAACGGATATAAATCCCCAAATGAGCCCTTAAGAATCCCCAAAGACAAGGAAATGGATGAGGAATAGTGTCTCTGTGGGATGAATTTAATCTCTACCTGCATACTGCCTCAGAGGGCATCATCCTGCCTGAGAAGGGGACTCTTGCTGGCCAAGCTGAGTGCTGCAACTGGGTCTTCCAAAGGGAGACCTTTCCTGCCTTGCATTCATACGATGGTGGAAACCAAGCTCCGGTTGCCCCTTCATTACAGAATACTTAGTGCGACCTGTCCAGTTAGTATGCAGCCTCTAGAAGCTACTGAAACCTCTTTCTTTTCTTTTTTTTTT
>NW_004955459.1:434278-466893 GCF_000276665.1 Chinchilla lanigera
TTTTTTTTGGTTTTTCTCCGGTACCGGGAACCGAACTCATGACCTTGCGCTTGCCAGGCAGGCGCTTTTGCCGCTGAGCTAAATCCCCAGCCCCCCTCTTTCTTTTCTTATAACTACCTTTATTCCAGAAGGGGCAGCAGTGTTTCAATAGTTTCTCCTTTTATCATCAAAATCATTTACAGTGGCACCTTGGTTCATGAACTTAATTCTTTCCACAATTCTGGTTGCAAACTGAATTGGACAAGAACCAAATCAAATTCAATGATTAGGTTTAATGTTGACCTTATGGGAAAATTTGTTCTGGTTCATGTCCAATTTGGTTTGCAACCAGAATCATGGAAAGAATTAAGGACAGGGGTACCACTGTATAGGTGGTTGATGCCATGGACAGGAATGCAGGGAGATTCCTGGGTGCAGAAGTGCCTCTGACAACTGCTGGGATGTCCCTGGGGTCCTAACCGTGGGCTCAGCTAGCCAGGAGCATCAGTCCCCATACTCAAGTGTATACCAGAATCCATGGTTTTCAGGAGCCCAAATTTACCTCCGGTTGGCTCACAAAATTGTTACTCAGGTCCCTGTACTTAGGTTTGTTTGCTGCTGACCAAATCAAAGGAAGCCATATGTTAGGAAAAAGAAAAAAAGATTTACTCAAAGCTGGTTCTGAGGAGATGGAGGGCCCATTTGTCTCACATCACTGCACCCTGCGTACAGGAGAACAAGCATCTCTTACAGTGAGGACAGAGGGCAGGGAGCACAGCCAGTGCAGACCTCCACACTCACTTCACCACCTCCAGCCATCCTCAGCTCAGCCTCTTCTTTCCTGTGGAAAGGAAAACAGGCTCTGTCCTCCTGAGGCCCACAGTTATGTATTCTGTCACTTCTTGCATGCTGTAGAGAAGACAGAGTGTAGGCTATATGCTCAGCAGGAGGAAGTCTGGAGAAGTTGCTTATCTCTAAAATATCTAACTTTTAAAGTTTGATTTTGCAGCGCTAGTTACACGGGTACCCTTTAACCCAATGAAGTTGACAGGTAAAGTTGATAGTGCTAACGTCCATGAATTTCACTGTTTCTATACAGATAAGGGTTATAGGGGAGTTTAGGAAAAGGGGCTACATCTCTCCCTAATATGAGGGCATACACATATTACTCTGCATCTTTCTTGTTAGCTTGATAACACAGAAGGTATAGTCTCCCAGTGATTCACATACATTCCTCTTTATTTAGAAGTAGCAGAATATTTCACAGTATGGCTCTACTGCACTTCATTTAGCTATTTTACTGACTGACATCTAGGTAATTTTTAGTTTGGGGACATTATACATAAGGTTGGACAGCACCCTTGAACATATGTTCTTAGGTATTTATACAATGACTGCACAATAAAGGGCCCATGCATTTTTAGCAGATTTCAGGTTATTTTCTGACACGACAGTGGCAGTGAACACTCAGCAGTAGTATACAAGTGCCCATTTCCTGTTAATACTCCAACTGAGTTGCTTGTTGCCTTTTAAACTTTTTGATTATCTGAGAGAACTTGATTTAAAAATTAAAAGACATTACAGTGTTAATTAACCCTTTCAAAATAAAATATAAAAAAGTCAAAAATCATGCAGCATTTGAATCATTAACAAGCCTGATAACTAGTACTCTGTATATGTGCATATATGTGTACACACACACACACACACAGGAAAACAGACATTCCTGGAAGTGTTCCTGTATTCAGTTGAGCCTCTCATGGGATGGAGCTGATAGGCTCAGCCCCAGGCCAATATCTGGATGTGTGGGTCCTCAGGCAAATACAATACCTGGACACCCTGCATGGATTTTAACAAGCACTGAGTGAGCTGTAATTGCAAAATCCCCCAAATCTACAGAGCCTGTATGAAGTGGGTTCTCAGTGTCAGTTCCTGAACTTCTTTTCCTTTCAAATCTTACCAGACAGGACAGAGGCCTAGCGTGTTTGCACATCAGACCAAAGAACAGCGGATATTCAGGGAAAGGGCACTTAAAGGGAAGGAGAGTGACTCTGCTAGGCTGGCAGTCTCCTGCACTCCGCCTGGAGACGCGACTGCTCCATCTAGTGGTGCTCCGAGGAAGCAGCGTGCCCTGGGTTCTGTGGCATTCCCATTTCTTCCCTCCACTCTGACTTTAAGGGGTAGCATGTTTTTCCCAATATCTTAAAAAACAAAAAACAACAACAACAACAAAAAAAAACAGTTAAAATCATGTTAAATTTCTTCCAACTTTTTTCTACAAATAAGTTTTATATAATTTACATGGCTGTGATTATGCTATCTATAGAGATTTTAATTTTCTATTATTTTACATGCTGCGGTTTGTTTCTTTAAAGTGCATTTAAGCTCACAAACAAAGACAGCAGACAGGAAGGCATAGTGCATAAATGTGTAGAGATAAATCTCCATTCAGATGAACAAATAGCACACTGCCCATTCCCCCTTTTCTCCTCAACTCCCTCCTCTCTGACTTTAATCACTAAGCCAAATTTTATGGTATTCTCTTGCCTTTCGTTATAATTTTATGATTTAGTTTTGTACACCAAAACAATGTAGGGTGTTTTTGCCTGGTTTTGAATTTTATATAAAAAAGCATTATGCATTCCTTTAAATCTTACACATTGCTTTTGGGCCAGCCCCTAGCCGCGCACATGCCTGGGAGGTGGGCCCCCGATGCCCGGGGAGCCATGCAGCAGTGCGCACTGGCGCAGTCGAGAACTATCATGGCACAGTGTAGCAATGACACAATTGGCCTGCCACACACCAGCTGCGGAGGCCTGCCCATGGGCATGCATGAATCATCCCAACATGGAGAAATCCCTGGGAATACATGCCACACAAGGTCACTCTTGCCCCTGCTGTTGAGAACCAGAAAGGTCCAGAGTCAGCAGAGGAGCAGCTGCTGAACAAGGACTCGGAGAACATGAGAATACAGACTAAGCCCGAAGACTCAGAGGTCTAGTTGAGCGGGGTCACCAGAGCTGTTTGGAAGCTGTAAACCAGGAGGACCTTGCACAATACCTGGGGAGACCCCTGGAAGCCATTCTTCCCCTGACAGTACAGGCTGCAGTGGAGGAGCATGTGGAGCTCCAGAGAGGTCTGCACTAAGATTCCTGCTGCCTGTGCTGATGGTTGGGGAGAGGACACTAACTGGTTGTGGGGTCCCAATGCGATGGGAGGCTGAAGAGAAAAAGCTACAAAAAATGGCTTTCACCCCAGATGGCTCACTTGAGATGTTAGTAAGAAATGCCTTCTCAGTATTCCATAGCCGTGATGGGGAGGAGGCCAAGGAGAGAAAACAAAGAGACAGAGAAAAAGCAGCTGCTTTTGCTGCAGCACTAAGAGAAATAGACCCTAAGTCTGATTCTCGGGGCCCCAAGAAGAACTTGACTACATTCATCTGCTACCACTGTTAAAAGCCAGGCCACCTCAAGAGGAACTGCCCAGAGAAGCCCCTTGGGGCATGCCCTGAATGTAAAGGAGACCACTGGAGATCAGTCTGCCCTCTGAAGTGGAGGCCCCAGAGCTCAGACCCATCCTACCAGTTAGTCCAACAGGAATGAGGGGGCCCGGAGCATACTCTGCCTTCTCCCTCTGGTCAGACTGTCATCTCCATGGAGGAGCCCCAGGTAATCATGACTATAGAGGAAAAAGAAAACAGCCTGTTGCTAGACACAGGTGCAAGTCTCTCAGTCCTTCTTTTCAATCCTGGCCTTCCTTCCAGCCGTCACACCTCAGGGAAAGGAGTTACTGGTGAAGAGGTAATAGGCTATTTTTCACAACCCTTAGGCTGTAACTACTTGTTAGATCTTTCTTGCATATCTCTGTCTTCCTGTGAAAGCACTTTGAAGATACCACCATGTATTACAGCAGCCATTGATATTTTCCTACTAATCTGTCCATAACTCTGTAATGTTTTCATTGTTCCTATGCTATTTTGTAAATGGATGTATGATTATTATGTGTTTCCTACAACAACCATTGAGAATAGCCAATGATTATTCAACTGGTCACTCATGTATAGCTCTATTTATTTTCTTCAGAAACCACTTTGAAGATACCAAAGTATAGTACAACAACTATTGATAATCTCCTACCACTTTTGTCTGTAACTCACTATTGTCTATTTGTTTTCCTGAGAAACTATCTTGTAGATAACACTATGTAAAACAACAACCATTGATAATTTCCTACTACTTTGTCTGTAATTTGGTAAGCCCTCCTATTACTATGTAATCCTTCTTTTACTCTTTAAAATAATAAAAAAAACCTTACACATTTGATTTTCTGTCTGCCTCCTCTTGTTCTAATTATGTCGACTCATTCTATGCTGTGCATATAAAGCCTTTCATTTCCATCATCACATACAGTTGCTTTGATTCACCATAACACAGTGCTGAATTCCTCAGCCTGATGTTGACACAGTTGGGGTGTCTTCATCCTGGGCCAACCATGAACAGTGTTGCCATGAATGTTGAAGTCAGGTACATTCTAGGAGCCGAATTACTGGTCCTCAGGGGGTGCATACCTGCAGCTTTACTAGATCTTGTCAAATTATTTTTCCAAGGTGATTGTACCAGTTCACGCTTTTTTGTTCCAAGCTTCCTTTGCTTCATATTCTCATTACCATTACCATTTCATTGACATTGACTCTTTAATTTCAGCCCTTCTGCTAGGCATCTCACTGTAATGTTAATTCCCATTTCCCTGATGTCTAAGGGGCTGAATCCTCTTAAAATGCTAATTGACTGTGTGTTCACTTATTTATTTTTCTGGTGCTAGAAGGGCTTGCATACAACCATATAGCTTGGGATAGAGCTTAGTGATACACACTTGCTTAGCATGCTTAAAGCCCGGGGTTCAATCCTCAGCATGCATGTACACACACACACACACACACACACACACACACACAGGAAGTTCATCTATCTTGTCCAGAACTGAAAGTGAAAGTCCCCTTTCATAGGTGGTTTTTTCATAGCATCCTGCTTCCATTTAATGATTTCAGTATCTTCCTTTTCCTCTTTTGAAGTTATCACTTTGAATTCTTTTGATATTTCCTATCTCTTACATTCTCTGCCACTTTCTTTTCTTTTCCTATTTGTTTTCTTGGTCTGTCTAGTATGTTGAAAGTACTTAATAAATGGCAATTTACATGAATGAATGAATGAATGTATTTTATAGTAAGACTGAGGCACTTAATATCTGTTTAGATGTTCTGTGAGTATGTTTAGACTTCATCAACTAGTGGGCTTTATCATATGGTCAATGAGAAGTTGCTTATTTTATAAATCATGTTTGGGGATCAGTTTCTGCTGACTAGTGTCTTCTAGTTGCACATTTAGGAGAATCTGGTTTATTCTGGAAATGAAGCACAGTGCTGAGTGGCCCAGAGGTCACTATGCAGATTTTCTTGTTATGCCTGTTTTCATCCAAAATCTCTGTACTGCTTTCATCATTAAGTTTGTCATCCCCAGAATCTGAACCTGTGAGAATATCTTGGGTGTTTGGCTTCAGCTAAGAGCTGAAAGGCAGCAGCGGGGAAGTGGGCAGAGGGGCACAATCACATTGCTGACTGGACAAGGGGCATTGACTGAGGGATGACTTCTACAAAGAGATAATCTCGAGCTCCTCATGCTGTTCAGGACCTGTCTCTGTCCTCCATGGTTCCACATCTATGTTCCTTTGTTTCCTGTGTTCTACATCAATACTGACCTCTCTTGCATCTACTTAATTTATATCAGATTTTGTTGAAATTTATCCTTTGCTAATAGCCCAGTATTTCTTAATTTTGCCCTTTGGGGAACACAGAAACGAGCAGAAGGCTCTTAACTGCTGACCTTTCCATTCACCTTGTCCCACCCAAAAGTGGCGGGGACCCGGTTGCTCCCTATCCCAGGACACAAGGACCACCAGACATGAGGATCACCAGAACGACAGGGCTGCTCACCCTTATCTGCTGTGCCCCGACATCCCCTGGAAGCATTTCAAAGAGATTATAGCAGGTCTTGGCAGGACTAGAAATTTTTCACTTCTAACTGGTTCCCAGGAGTACATATCACCTGTTGCTGCTCGTTGGGTTCTACCTGGTGCCTGTGAACTCAGGGGTCCGATGAGGTTGCTGTCCTGTCCGTTCTTGACTGGGCGAGTCCTGCTTCTTTGCTCACACTTGTGCTGCCTGTTTGTCAGCTCTGTCTCCTGCTGGATGTTGGCTAGAGACACCAGCTCCTCACTGTGTGACCTCTCCTGCTCACAGTATGTCAGATGGCTTCCTCCAGAGTAAGAGGCCCATCAGAGGCCACCCAGATGGATGCTAGTGTCTTCCTGGAACCTAACCTTGTGACAGCCCATTAATTTCACTGTATTTTACTTATTAGAATGAAGTCATTAAATCCAGTCCACACTTAGGAGGGGGGATCAGACAAGGCCCTTCCTACCAGGAGGTGAGACCACTGGGGGTATTTTAGGGGTTTCCCAGCACACTGAGCAATGCTCCTGGTCTGGGAGCAACACTTTGAAAATCCCTCCTATAATTAATGGCCTTGGAACAAAGATTTTTCCCCTGTGAGATCACAGCAATTTGGTGGTCATTACAGACTGTCATGATGGGTAAAGGACAGGAGAGGAGTTGACTCTTTCCATTAAGTTTGGGGGGAAAGAAAAGGCCAAGTTTTACAGCATCTCTAGCCAGCATTCTCTCTGAAGACCCATAAACTAAAGTGTGACAGTGCTCAGCTTCTAAGAGGCTTTTTATAGAGGATAACGAACTCTGTCTAAAACTCAGGTGTGGCTCGCAGAAGGTTAGAGGGCAGTGCATTGGAAAAGTCTAAGCTGGAAGTTTTCTTCTAGTTTGAAAAGAAGCTCGCCCATGGTGATGGTGAATCAGACTTTGTGGCTGCCTCAGAATGACGGTAACTGGCCTTTGCAAGTGGCTTTATGTGCCTTACTCTCTGAATGGCCTTAGGAGGACCCAAGTTTCTTATCAAGTGTACTTAAATGCACAATAGGGATCTGTGCATAAAGATATGCCCAATTCATACTCACTCCCATTAGAGGACTTTGGGGATTACAAAAGGATCTGAGCTCCGGTCCCTATCTAGTTATGGGGATGTGGATCCACCTATAACACATCAGGAATGGGTATCAGGTAGACCAGTAAATGTACATAGACTCTAGAGAAGACTAACAACCGCTGTCAGAAGACTAACAACCGCTGGAGCTGTGTGCCCTCAGACAAATCACATGGCTCTCTGAGTTTCTATTACCAGCTATTTGTAGCCTTCAGGGGAGTTAGGGAGAGAGAACCAAGAGAAAGTGCTTTCTAAATGTAAAGCAGTATGTGGGAGCTAAACAAACATCAGATCCGTGGTTCTCAGCCTTAGCTGCATGTTTTAGTCACATAAAGAGCTTGGAAAGGGTCCCAATTCCCCAGATGTAGCCAAAAGCCATTATATAACAATTATCCATCCTCTCCCCTTAGTCCTCCCCGCATCTTCCTCCCTTGCTTTCTTTCTGCATATACATACATCTATCTTTATCCTTATGTGTCCTTTTCCTAGAAAGGCTCTGCAAGTGTTTAAAAGAAATCACACCTCAGTTTACACCAAATAATATGCACTAAGAGCTTAGGCAGCATTTTTAGAGGGCACTGATGTGAAAGATGTGTTTCCTGGGGAAGGTGGTTAGCATTGAGCAACACATGGGAGGAGAAAGGTCTCTTCTCCCAGTGGCCCTGGGAACAGAGATGATGGAGATCAACACAAAGCCTGACTATTCTGCCATCCTGAACAAATTTTATTTTGAAATGGGTAAGATCCCTCAATGCACAACCACAAACTGAGATAGTGTTTACACTAGGCAAGGTGTGTGTGTGTACACTTGGTCAATATCAGTGTCAGATGAAGACTAAGTAGTAAGAGCCTGAAGTGTGCTCCAGCTTAAATTCTGTTCTGAAAGAGCAAGAGCTTTGTCCACAATTGTTCTTGGCCTTTAACCCCTCAACCATTTACTCTGACCATCACTCAGGCAGAATGTTTAACTACTGTTCCGAGCATCACTTGGGCAGCTGTCATTTCAACCAGTTAATCAAATAAATTTGATAAAATTGTCATTTTTATATTTCATCTTATATTATCTTATAAAAAGTAATGAAAAATATGCAATTTTTGGTTATCCTGTATTTAAATAATTGGACTGGCAAGTGGTTAAAAATATTTTAATGAGCACGCCAAGTTCAATAATTACTTTCAAGATATAAAGCTTTGGTCAGAGTAGAAGACCTTGTTTAAAAGAGCATTGAATGTAGGCATTTTAACAAAACAAGATATTTTTGTTCCTAATCTTTACATTTTCCAAAGTCATTGTAAATGAAGTATTGTTTTGATTTGTACTTGTGAGATAATGAAACACTGTTGTATCTAATACCAACCAGGCAGAGAACAGCACACCTAGTTTTGTGCCCTTGTTCTGATTACATATATTTCCTCTGCCCTCCAGAACCATGTGCCCTGGAAAGAACAGCCGGGTGAGAAGCCCAGTTGCTCCCAGCCAGCTCAGAAGCCACCTTCCAACCCTGAGAGGGTGACACGGACCTTCCCCTCCGTCTCTGCAAAGGATGTCCCCAGAGAGGCCCCTTTGCAACCCAGGAGGTTCTCTCAACATCCCCATGTCAGTTTGGATGACCTGCAGCTGGAGAAGATGCAAAGAAAGAAGCTAGAAAAGCAGGTGCAGATCCGGGAGATGTGCCTGGAGATAGCACATAGGGAGGGAGTGCAGGTAAGGCATCACAGGCCAGCACCCTTGGTGGCCCTGTATCCCTCTACAGCTGCCTGCTGTTTCCTGGTTCTGTCCTGAACTGGAACTTGTCACCCTTTGCTCCTGGATCACAGCACGCTGACAGAGCCCTACCCCATGTAAGTCTTCACATATTAGCCAGATTTCCAACACTGTGACAAATATCTGAGGCAAAGCAACTCATAAAAGGGAAAAGATTATTTTGGTTCATAGCTTTGGAGGTTTCATTCCAAGGCCGAGTGCCTCACTGCTTGGAAGCTATGATGGCAAATTATACCAAGGTAGGAGTACATGGGAGAAGAGACCCATTTACTTCATGGCAGCCAGGAAGAGAGACAGGGCCCCACAGGCCCCTTCCGGGCATGTCTCCACTGAACTAAGCCTTTGCCCTGGCTTCACCTTTTACAGGATTTACATTTTCTAACAGCACCAATATGAGGCTTTAGGGGAACATTGCAGATCCAAACTGGAGCACTGAGAGACAGACACTTCACAGTTGCAAAAGCCACCAAGACCAAAACTCCCTCTTCTTCCTCTGTGGCCTGTGCTGCTTGTGGCCAGCCCTACCCCAGGCCTCATGCAGAAAGAAAAACGGGTTCTTTGCCCTCAAGCACTAGCCATAGCAACTACTGTGCGGTGAGAGCTGCTGCGGGGTGCACATGCTGCACCTGTGCCAGCATCCGCTCCAGTACTCAAAATGGTGTGGGACACTTTTATATAACAATGAACTAAACAGGACATTGAAATACAGTTACATTTATTCCCCTGAATTTTGTCCACAGGGACACAATGATATGTGATATTTTGCACAAAACTGAAACCTATTTTAAAAGGACCGTGGTGTTTACATCATACCTTTTACCCAATTTCTGGCTCTGTTTCTTGTTGTATGCCTTTGTAAAATAACAATATTTTTCATTATCACATAACTATGAAGTACACATCTCTGAATCTCACCTCACTCCTCAATGCTGACTTTTTATAGAGGCAAAATTCACATAAAAAAATTAGCTACATTAAAGTGAGCTATTCAGTGATATTTGTACAGGTACCATATTATGCAAGAACTACCTCTAACTATCTCTAAGACACTTTCATTTTCCCAAAAGAAAGCTCCATATCCATTAAGCAGTCCCTATCCATTTTCCCTCCCCAGACCTTGGCAAGTATTAATCCACTTTCTGTCACTATGGCTTTACCCATTCTAGATATTTCATGGAAATGGAATTATACAATATGTGCCCTTTTGTGTCTAGCTTCTTTCACTTAGTATAATGGTTATAGTATAATACTTTTGAAGTTCAGCCATGTCTTGGCATATATCAAGTAATTAATTCCCTTTTATCGCTGAATAATATCCCAATATTTAGATACATTTGTTTATTTATTCATCCATTAGGGTTGTTCGCAACTTTTGGCTATTATTAATATTCCTTCCAGGACTACTGTGTAAATTTTGTTTGAATACATGTGTTCATTACTTTTGGTATGTCCTAGAAATAGAAATACTGGACTACATGGGATTCTGTGACTAACTTTTTTTTTTTTTTTTTTGGTTTTGGTTTTTCTCCGGTACCGGGAACCGAACTCACGACCTTGTGCTTGCCAGGCAGGCGCTTTGCCGCTGAGCTAAATCCCCAGCCCCGTGATTAACTTTTAGAGGAACTGCCAGACCATTTTCCATTTTGCCTTACTAGCAGTGTATGAAGGTTATAAGTTCTCCACATTCTCCTTGCCAGGATTTTCTTTCCATTTCATTTGTTCTGAAGGGAACCCTTGCACACTGTTAGTGGGAATGAAATTAGTATAGCCATTATGGTAAACAGTATGAAGGGCCCTCAGAAAATTAAAAAGAGAACTACTATATCATCTACTACATCATCCACCAAACCCACTTATGAGTAGTCAAGAGATTTTAAATCAGTACTGTACACAGACATCTACATTTTCATGTTCCCTGCAGCACTATTCACAACAGCCAAGAAATGGAATCAAACTGAGTATCTATCAACATATGAATAGAAAAAGAAAATGTAGTACATATATACAATGTAATACTATTTAGCATTAAAAAATGGAAAACATGTTTGGCACATGCAACAACAGCATAGATGGAATTGAAGAACATTATGCTAGGCAAAATAAGGCAAATAGAAAAATACTACGTGTTCTTACTCATGCTTAGCATTCACAAAGCCCTAGGTTAAATTCCCAGCACACCCTTCCCACAAATTATAACCAGGCTCACAGGTACCTATTTTCCCTAGGATCCAGAGTTCAGAATTTGCTAGTTCAGTGGTTATGAAGGCTTTACAGAACATGGCACAAATAACAAGAATGAGGCTGAAGATCGCATGCACTAAGATGATATCAGGGAAGCATGAGAGCATAGGTGTTCCTCAGCCCTTAAGGGACTATATAGCCAACATAAGGCAAAGCTGTGCTTAGGCCACCTCACCAATCACCACCATGGCTCAACCACACAGGACGGATGGTGTTGGTTACTCCCTTGAGATCACATGGGTGACCACCCAGCATCACCAGAGATTACGGTACAGCATGTCACTCACCCAAGCAGAGGTCTAGATTCGAAGCTCAAAGTGCAGTTCCTACTGAGTGCATATAGCTTTTGCAACATCATAAAGCTGAAAAATCCCAAATTAAACTGTCCTGAATCCAGGACCATCTGTAGGTGGGCATAAAGCAGTCACATTCAGTTGTGATCCTTTATCTTTTTATTAAAATCTGTTTTTCTGTGGTTTGTAGTCCTGCCCCTGCATTTGTTCCAATCACATCTAGGCTGAATATACGGAGTCACTGAGGCTTTGCACTGGCCTACCTGTGCTGACAGAACATTATCAAGCTTCTAAGTTCAATTTCTTCTAAGGGCTACAAACCAGGAGTTGAAAATATCTGGATTAAAGTACTTGTTTTTATTAAACGTACATTTAGTGAAAAATCACTCATTGAGCACTTCTGTGCTAAGCACTGCTCGGAATGGTAAGGATGCAAGGAGGAAAGCCTGAAGTCTGGCAGGAGAGGAAAATAAAAGGGCAGTTAGGGCGGAGGAGCATCACCTGTGTAGAGGCACAGGAAATGACAGGACCACGAAGGAGGGTGCGTCACTCCTATGCAAGCTCTGAGGCAGAAAATGACAGGAGGTGAGGTGAATGAGGACAGAGCCAGGCCACAGAGCCTCAGGGTTTTCACCACCACATGGTACACAGCCTCTTCTGGGAAAGGGTAGAAACATGTTTAAGAGATAAACTTGTTGGATTTGGTGATTATTGGTTGTTGCGATTGATAGAAAAGGAAGAGTCTAATGTTTCCTTGGACTCTAGCTTGAATTTCAATCCAATGGATGAATAGGTTTATCATTCCCTGACACAAGACAGGAGCCTGGCTCCTTAGTCCTTTTGGACAGCTGTACCATGGGACCATAGAACAGTTGGCTTCTCAATCGCAGATCATTTTTGTTCTCAAAATGCTGGAAGCTCAAAGTTTAAAATCAGGGAGCCAGTGTATGGTTGGGTTCTTGTGAGGCCTAAATGCTCATTGTATCCTCACATGGCAGTAAGGAAACTAGCTTTCTCTGTGGAGTCTCTTCTAATAAGGGCCCTCAGTCAGTCAAGAGGGTTCATCCTGGTTACTTCATTACTTCCCAGCAGCCCCACCTCCATACATCCTCACACTGGGCTCGAGCTTTCAGCAAGTGAAGTTCTGAGGGAACAGCAACCCACTGCACCTGAGAAATAGGAAGAGGGGTGGAATAGTAGATTCAGTCTAGTATTTGTTGAGTAAGAGGAGCCTGTGGCTCATTCAAATGGATGTGTCCAGTATGGACTGCTAGGATCTGATCTGAAGATGAGGCAAAGTTCAGGCTGGAAGATGGAGATCAAAGAATTCTGGAAAGTCCATAATCAAGCAGAAATGGAGGCAGGATCTAGAACTTCAAGAAGAATCATTTTAAAAGGAGGAAAATCCGAACAGAAGGTAAAAATGTCAAGCAAGAATGGTAGGATAGTCAGCAACGTCAAATACAGAAGAAAGCACTAAAGGTGACCGACTGGTAGACACAGCGTGAACTTAACTACTGAGTTTTGTCAGAGTAGTGTTGGTGCAGGGTGGGTGGGAAGAAATCGGCATAGCTGAGAGGAAAGTGGAAAAGGTAAAGTGGTGCAAACACACATACAATCATGTACTGTGAAAAAGCTTGGCCCAGAAAATAAGGAAAATTGGAGCAAGTTAACTTGTGTAGCCTCTCTGAGCCTCAATTACATCACCTGTAAAATGGGATGTTAATATCTTTCAGAGATAAATTACAAGTAATGAGAGGTTGAAGTAGTAATAAAATGTTTTCTAACAAAGAAAAGCCCAGGACCAAATGAGTTCATGTCTGAATTCCACCTAACCTTTAAAGAATTAACACCAATGTTTCTTAAACTATTTCATGCAATACAATGGGAAGAAAGACTTCTAAACACATTCTATGAGGCCATCTTCCTGATACCAAAACTGGAAAAGGACACAATAGCAACAACAGAACGGTAGATCAAATATCCTAGATGAGGACATATTTGAAAAATCTCTAATAAAATACAAATCAAACTAATATATATATATATATATATATATATTTTTTTTTTTTTTTTTTTTTTTTTGGTTTTTCTCCGGTACCGGGAACCGAACTCACGACCTTGCGCTTGCCAGGCAGGCGCTTTGCCGCTGAGCTAAATCCCCAGCCCCCAAACTAATATATTTAACAGGTCATACACCATGATCAAGTTACTTTTATTCCAACAATGTAATGTAAGGGTGGTTCAACATATGCAGATCAATAAATGTTTACCACATAAACAGAATTCAAGATAAAAATAACATGATCCTCTCATTGAGGCAGAAAAAGCCTTCAACAAAATTCAACATACTTTCATGATAAAAATCTAAAGACAGTAGGTATTAAAGGATTATTCCTCAATACAGAAAAGGCCATATCCACATCCAGCATCATCCTGAATGGGGAAAAACTAAAAGCATTTCCTCTCAAATCAGGAACAAGACAAGAGTGTCTACTCTCATCACTGTTATTCAACATAGTTCTTGAAATTTTAGCTAAAGCAAGTAAGCAAGAGAAAAATTTAAAAGGAATACAAATAAGAAAAGAAGTCAAATTATACTTTTTTTGCAGGTGACATGATTCTATACTTAGAAGACCCTAAAGACTGCCAAAAGATTTTTAGACTGATAAATGAATTCAGCAGTGTAGCAGGATACAAAATCAACAGCTTTATTGTACACCAGTAATGGACTAGCTGACAAAGAAATCAGGAAAACAATTCCATTCATAGTAGGTTCAAATAAAATAAGGTACCTAGAAGTTATTCTACCAAAGGAAATGAAAAACTACAGTTAAAATTTCAAAACATTGAAGAAAGAAATTAAAGAGGACACTAGAAGATGCAAAAACCTGTTCATGGATTGACAGAATTAAGTTGTGAAAATGTTCATATTAACAAAATGATCTACAGATTCGATGCAATTGCATCAAAATATCAATGACATTCTTCACACAACTAGAAAAAATAATCCTAAAAATCATCTGGAAGCACAAAAGACACATATGGCCATAGCAATCCTAAGCCAAAGAACAAGGCTAGAGTCATCACAATATCCCATTTGAAATCATACTACAAAACCACATAACAAAAACAGCAGGATAATGGCACAAATATAGACACATAGACCAATGTAATAGAAAAGGACACATAAACAAACCCACACAGATAATCATCTGATTCTGAACAAAGGAGCCAAAATATACATTGGAGAAAAAAACTGCCTCTTCAACATGGTGCTGGGAAAATTGGATATCCACTTGCAGAAGATTAAAACTAATTTCTTTTTTTTTTTCCCGGTACCGGGAATCAAACTCATGACCTTGTGCTTGCCAGGCAGGCGCTGTGCTGCTGAGCTAAATTTCCAGCCCCTTAAAACTAGATTTCTATCTCTCATCCTGTATAAAAAAAATTCAAAATGGATCATAGTCCTAAGTATCAGATTTAAAACTTTGAAAATGCTAAGAGAAAACATAGGGAAAACACTTGAAGTAACAGGTGCAGACAAAGCTTCCTGGCTAGGACTCCAATAATAGTACAGGTAATAATAGCAAGAATCAACAAATAGGACCACATCAAATTAAAGAGTTTCTGCACAGCAAGGGAAACAACTAACAGCAAAGAGAGCCTGCATAATGGGAGAAAAAGCTTAATCAATTTTCCTGTGGTCCTTATTTGTGTGCCAGATGGTTCCCCATGCTCGTATGTTTTACCTTTTATAAAACTATGCTTCTTTCACCATTTTGATTATCTTTATTTTAATTAGGCATTTTTATCTAAATTTAGTGTAATTATTGATGTGTTTGGATTTAGGTCTGCCATGTTATTTATTTTCCATCCTTTCCTTTTTATTGTCTTCTTTTGGATTATTTGGATTTTTTTCATTCATACTGAGTTTTTAACAATATTTTTCTGTGTGATAATTTTAGTAGTCACTTTAGGGATTAATACACACCCTGAGCTCTCAGTCTACTTAGAATTAATAATTTAGCATTTTGAGTGGAATGTACAAAGCTTCTGCCATATATGTTCCTTTAGCTTCTGCTATGGTCTGGATGTGGTTTGTCTTTGCTAAAACTCATGTTGAGGCTTTGTTCCCAATGTAATGATGTAGACAGGTGGAGGGACTAGAAGAGGCAGCTAGGTCATGGGGTACTTGACTCTCATGAAGGGAGTCATGTAGCTCTCCAAGAATGTGTTAGTTGCTGTGAGGTAATCAATGGAACAGATTGCATCATGGTCTCTGTCTCTCTGATATGTGCTCCCTTTCCACATGCACCCACTACCCTTTCTGCTTCTCCCCCATAATATGCCACAGCAGATACTGGCATTGTGCTCCTGGACTTCATAATTGTGAGCCGAAGTATACCTCTTTTCTTTATAAATCACCCAAGCCTCCAGTATTTTGTTATAGCAATAGGAAATGGGCTAATATACTTCCCATTTATGTTGTAGTTTCATGTACATTATATACATTGAACACCTTGTCAGATAATAGGAGTCTTGCTTTTAAATGTCATATTTGTTTAACACTTAAGAGAATACTGTTGTTCTGTTTATCCAGGTATTTACCATTTCCATTACTCTTCCTTTATTCCTGAAGTTTGACATTTCCTCATGTATCATTTCCTCTTTGTACAAAAATCTTTTTATGTTACCTTAGAAAAAGCCTGATGGTGTTGATTTCTCTCACTTTTTCCACATATAAGGGTGTGTGTATTTCTTCTTCATTTCCAAAGTGTAGTTTTGCTAGATATAGAATTCTGAGCTGACAGTGTTTCAGCACTTTGGAAGTAGTGTTCCACTTTTTCTTCTGTCCATGAAATATCGGCCACAATTGAATAATCATCCCCCTGTATCTGTCTTGATTCCAGCTGCTTTCTTTCCCTTTTCTAAACAAAAGAAGACAAGTCATTTGAAGGTGGGAGAAAGGTGGGGAGAGAGACATGGTACACAGAAAGAGAGCATGGAGTATTCAAAAGGGAAATGGTCGTGGATTTCTTATCTGCAGCTCCTTTTATTGAGATCCCTATCCTGGGTAGCCCCTGGAATCTGATTGGCTCCCTAGCTTCTCTTTCATCCTAACCTTGGATTTCTTCTGGTCTTGACTTTTCCCTGTCCTTCAGTTGAGGGTAAGATTATGGGTGGGGACTTATGGACAGGTAGTTTAAGTTTAAGGATTAAGGAAAGAGGAAGTTTGCAATTCTTATGTCAATCATGCTGCCTAGGAACTTCCTGTCCTGAATTTCTTCCTTATTCTTTGCCTTTGTCTTTCTAATTGCTTAAATCTAATTACTCAGGTCTGGCTTCAGAGGTCAGAGCTGCCTTATTAATTTTTAATAAAGCTCAATGAGGCCTTCATCCTATTTTTTCCCTATCTCTTGGGCCCCATCCCTATATTTCCCCCTCTGAGACAACCATCCAACTGCTGCTGGGGACATGGGTGATGGCTGAACTGGCTTCTTCGAGCTGAGTGGGGTGGTACTTGCAGAATAGCAGATGGAGGTCTTCAGCTGGGAAGCTCATCAGATGGGCCTTGGTGGAAAGAGTCTAGCAGCTTTACAACAGGTTTTGTGCATAGGATCACTTGAGTTCTATAGTTTCTAGGTGAGAATAAACAAGCTTTTACCAAGAGATGAGTGCACCTATGACCAAAACATGAGTGATAGAATAGAAAGGCAGGTTGGGAGCCACATAAAACACTGATTTTAAAGGATTGGAATAGCAGTTGTAACCATCCGGCCCTTAGTACTGTCAGCAGGGGGTCAGTGATTGAAGGCCCCTCTGTATGTCTAGCCTATATTGTTATTACTCATGCATATCTCTGGCTATGTCCTTCTGTTGTGGGGTGTTCAAGACCAAATTAAAGTGAGTCCTTTATCAATCATAATTTATGTCCTGATATATCAAGGTCAGTTACATTTCCTCAGGTACTGTTTTTGGGACCATAGTCAGACCCTCTTAGCTCTTTCAGTCCTTCCTCTGTCAGATGTATCATCTGCCAGGATGAGTTATGGTCCATCCTAGACCACATGGTTCTTAAAAGCAAGGGAACAATTTTCCCTTCAGTAACCCTCTGTCTAGCCTGATGCATAATGGTTGACTCCTGTCCTGGTTGGGGGCAGGGGGGTGGGTCCTAAACGATCTCCTTGTTCAGGAGGTTGTGTGACTCACCAAGGTTATAGGATCCTGAGGAAAGGTCCCTTCATACCCTGGGTCCTTGCTGACCTTGGAGGGCTAGGGAAATATTGGCTGTTCTCAGCCCAGTTTTCTTTTTAGTTTTGGTCTCCCAAACTTCAGTGGTTGAGCCACAGCAAGAAAAGAACAGTTAAATCAGTAGTATAGTGGGAGTAGTTAATTTTATGATTTTATCTAGATATCCAGCCTATATTATTTTCTCTCTGAAATGGTCCCCCTAACTATGCGAGGGGGCAAGGAGAGATGAACACTATGGCTACTCCAGCTGTTTTCAAGATTCTTTCATTTTCTCTAGTTTCCAGTGGTTTGTTTATGATATTTCTGGATACTGATTTCCCTGGGTTTTCCTGTATGAAATCTGCTGAGCTCTTGTATTTTTAAAGATTTTTTTTAATCATATCTGTGATGTTTTGGTAATTATTTCTGAGAATTATTTGGCACCAAACTTTCTCTTTTCCTCCTATAAGGATGGAGGAAATGACCAAATGTTACACTTTTTCTGTCCTGCAGCTCCCTAAGGCACTTTTTCTCCCTACTTTTTCTCTCATTCCTTTAGATTGGATCATTTCTATTGCACTATTTCAGGTTTACTAATTCTTCATCTCATTTCATAACTGAACTCTGCCAGTGAATTTTTTATTTCCTTTATTACATTTTTTAGTTTAGTATTTCTATTCACTCTTTTTTGTATCCATTTGGCTGTTCTTATTTCCCGTTCACTTCAACAGTGTCACCTTTACTTCTTAGAGCATGGTTAAAAGTAAGGTGCTTTATATTTCTGTATGACAATTCTAACAACTGTGTCATCTTGGTATTGGCACACTTTGTCTTTTCCCTTGAAAATGGAGATGTTACAGCTCTTTGCATAATGAGTGATTTTAGATTATATCCTGGACATTCTGAATATCATGTTAGGAGATTTTAAGTCTTGTTTAGTTCCTCTGAAAATAATTATCAAGTTTTTCAGCAATTAAACCAGTTCAGTTCAGGTACAAGTTCTTGCTGGCTTTGTGGGACTGTTTCTTAGGTCAGTTCAGATTTCCAGATGCCTGCAATGATTCTAGATAACACAGATCGCAGTGGCCAGTCTAGGACCTGTCAAGCATTTTACCCCATCATTCAGTTCTCAAAGACATCAGTCTACTGCAGGTAGATCCACTTGTGCACAGTTTAAATGTAAGTCCAGGAGTCCATACACAACACTGCAGGATCATTTTCTTCAGCATACTCTCTTTATACTTCTAAACACGTCCTAGTGATCAGGAGCCCTTTTAGCCCTGGTCTCTTGTCTAGATAGCTGAAGCGTTGTTTTTCTCACTTTGCCACACACTTCTTGCACTTTGCCTCTGGAGCCAAGTAATAGGAGAACAGAGAAAAAGTAAAGAGGTTTCTCCCCACTACCCTTGTACCTCAGTTACTCTGGTCAGAGAGAATTCTTCTCCCTCAGGGTTTTAAGTGCCTGCTTGCCACCACTGCCCAAGGGCTGGGATGGGGAAAGCAGCATTGAAATACCCAGTATTTTCTCCATCCCCCTCTGCTCCTGGGATCCCTTCCCCTCTTCAGAGCAGAGAGGGCTTCTTTAGGAGGCTGTTTGGTCCATGACCAGTTTCAAACTGCTGTTTTCAGGTAGGGGTTACCATAGGAAGTACAAAACAGGAGACACTACAGGATCAGGGTAAGCTCTCAACCCACCTGCTGCCATTCATTTTCAGAGTCCTCAGATAGCAGATCTATTCAATTTGTCCAAAGATTTTGGTTGCATTCAAGTGAAGGAGATGGAGTAGAGTACACTAGTCCATTATAAGCCTTCTTTATATATTTGTTTCTCTAGCAATTACTAAAATAATTATCTAAGCACTGTTTGCTTAGTAGTGTGAAGAATACAAAAGTTAAAGGAAAGAGAACAAGTTTTTCTATGAATATATACCATGATTTTTAAGTCAATACAATAATCTTATAAAGTAGAAAAAGAAATGGAAGAGGCCAAGTTTATCTCTGGACAATGAGAAGATAAAGAAAAGAACAATAGCCCTTCTTTTCCCACCACGCTGTGCAACTCTATCATCCTAACTGTTGGAAGAGTAGTGTCCATTTCATTTTTTTTTCTTTCTTATTTCTTGAGACAAGATCTTGCTATGTAGTGTAGGCTAACCTTGTACTCACTTACGTAGCACAGGCTGGCCCTGAACTCACAATGATCCTCCTGCCTCAGCCTCCTAAATTCTGTGATTGCAGGTGTGCACCACTACACCCGGCTTTAGTGTCATTCCATAACTATGAGGTGCTATAGCCCTCATAGTTGCATTTTAATTAAGTTGCATTTTAATTAAGTACCCCATATATAATCTACCTGAGCTAAAACCAACTGACTTGCTTTTGGGAAAGTATCAGGCTGTATGGCTGACTAGCTAGGGAATACCTGGGTGTCTGAAACCTCAGTGGTCTTCATTTCACATTACAGAATTGCAGCCCATCCTGCCAGGGTTGCACATCTGACTCCAGAAGAAGCTTCTCTCAAGGATTCGGAGTGCATAGCACCTCTTGGAGCTGTGTGCATCTTGGCTGTGTGCTCTGTCCACAGGAAAGGTCCTGAGGAATTAGAAAAATTAAGAGGTGGCCAGGACAGCCTGTCATGTGTTCTCTTCATCCACCTTCTCTGCCTCTGCTCCTCTCTTCTCCCAGTGCTGGAGGAAGACTGTGGCCTCTCCAGAGTCTCTGCATCTCTTGAGAAGAAGCTGTGTGCTGTCCCAGAGTGCCCCCACAGGACTGAACCACACAGACTGGCCAGAGCATACAGCTGATGCTGGTGAGTTGCTTGCCTCTTATCTTATATACTTGGTGCCTGGCAAGGAGGACAGGAGTATTTGTGGTGGTTATGTCTCATTGTCTGGCAAAAGTAGTGTGTAGATGAAAGAGACAAACAAGTGTCTCAGTCTTTGAATTAGAAAGAATGCTTGGTATCCAGAGTAGGGGACTTTTTAGAACTGGCTTATTGCTCAGTAGCGCTGCAAATAAGGTTGTTTTGTTTTGTTTTGTTTATGAATACCAGGAATCAAACTCAGGATCTTGCATTTGCCAGGCAGGCGCTGAGCCACTGAGCTACATCCCTGGTCCATAAGATTATTTTGGAGGTTGTTCCAGGTTCCTGTTTAAATCCTTTCAACATAGCTGAAGCCAAAACAGAAAAGATGAGTTTTCCTCCAATGTATGCCATGAGTTCAGTCTACTACAAACGGGTTGAGGGATAGCTCAGTAGTAGAGTGTTTTCCTAGAATGTATGAGGCCCTGGGTTCCATCTCCAACACCAAAGAGGTTGAAAGAAAGAAGGAAAGAAAGGAAGGAAGGAAGGAAGGAAGGAAGGAAGGAAGGAAGAAAGAAAGAAAGAAAGAAAGAAAGAAAGAAAGAAAGAAAGAAAGAAAGAAAGAAAGAAAGAAAGAAAAAGAAAGAAAGAAAACAAACCTTGGAGGGTGCTGAAGGTAGTCCCAGCAGAAAGCTCTGCCTCTTTGTTAGAATATTTTCTCCACATCCAGCTGGATGTCCAAGAGGTAACATAAGGCTGAAAGGACCTGCTGCCCTCTGTCTGCAAGTTGGTGCCCAGCATAAAGTCCACCACATTTGCTCTGTGGAGCCAGCAGGGCCAACAGTGACCTGTGAGCTCCAGTATGGCACATCACATGCCACTTCTACACCACTGGAGCTTTGGAAGTGTCTGCAAAATTTTCCCCAGGAATTTTCCCACCACCCTTTAGTCATACGGTTATTACACAAACTGTAGGTCATCTCTTTTTTCAAACCAAATACATATTTGTTATGTCTTGTGCTGGTTCCATTTTCTCATACTAGTAAAGGGTTTTCCTAGTATTTTTACAGCTTTATTGAGATACAGTTTATCCATTTAACATGTACAACTTAGTAGGCTTTGAGATATTCACAGATATGCAATCATCACCGAAGTCATTTTAGAACATTTTCAACATTTCATAAACCCTGTATGTTTTAGTGGTTACCTCCTCCTACAACTCCCCAAGTCTCTACACTCCTCCACCTCCATTCTGAGGAACCACAAGTCTACTTTCTGTATAGCTTCCTTATTCTAAATTTGCACATGAATAGAACTGTATAAGATCTTGTCTTTTGTAGCTGCAGTCTTTCAGCTAGTAAAAATTTTAAGGCTCCTCGGGTAAGTTTTCTTTATCTTAATAACTAAGTGGGGATTAAATTTCAACACATAAATCCTTGGAGGACCAAAGCAAATGGTCTTGGCACTCTCACTGAATATAAAGTGAACACACATGTATGAGTTTGGGTTTGGTTCTGAACTGTTAGTTGTATTCCATTTACCTACAGAAATTTATTTTTTCACATTTCTAGAGACTAGAAGTTCAAGAGTAACATGCTGAAATCTTTGCCTTCTGGTGTTGGTGTCTTCATGGCTCACAGCTGCCTTCCTTTTTTTACATGTCCATTTCTGTGTGTGCATCCACATCTTTGCCAGTGTTTGGTAGAACTATTTAATGAAGCCATTTTTTTCTCTGTATGTGGGTCTGTGATTCAGCTTCTTCATTTGTTATAGATCTGTTCTAATAGTCTGAATTTCTTCTTGGGTGAGTTTTAGTTGCATATGTCTTTCTAAAACATTTGTCCATTTCATCTAAGTCATCTAATTTGTTGGTGTTGCGGTTTGGGGTCTTTGCCAGAGGAACAATATACAGGACACATTTTTTAAGATTATTTATTAACAGTCACCCAAAGAATCATATACAAGAGAGTGCATGAAATCTGTCCACACACTAAAGACCAAAGAATCCAGCTGAGGACCTGAATCCCATGATAATGTCCTACATGAATTCAGCTGAAAACCTAGAGCCCATAACAATGCCTTGCATGAGTCCAGCTGGAGGCCTAGAGCCCATGACAATCTTTCATGCAGGTCTGTTTCACTGATCTGCGCTGGGAAGGCCCAAAGGTCAGTGGTGGAATCTAGGAAGTCTGTGCCAGCGGGATGAAGGATCTGTGCTAGCAAGCTGAGGGATCTACACTGGAGCCAGGAAGCAATGCTCAAAATAAGAACGAGAACTCCCCCCAAAATACCATAGCCATCCTCAGCAACAGTGAGGTCCCAAGCTCCTCCAATGATCAGAACAGCTGAGTTCCCAGCACGAAAGCCAATGCAACAAGCTTCTCCAGGAGACTGAGCAGTGCACCATCTTCCCCTCCAGAGCCAGGAAGCGATATTCAGAGTGGGGACCAGAGCTCCCCCAAAGTGAATCAAAGCCATTCTCAGTGACAATAAGGTCCCAAGCTCCTTGGAGGATGAAAACAGCTAAGTTTATCAGGAAAGATGGGTATTACAATCTCCCCCAACAGAACCAATAGCTCCTTACAGCTTCTCTCAGCTTCCAACAGACTCCCAACAGCTTCTGCCAGCTCTCAACAGCCTAACTTCTTCTCCAGTTCTGTCTCTTATGCTGCTGGCAACAATCCTTAGGTGGGCCTCCCACACCCAGTACCATGCTTATTAAGTTCAGCTGGGTGTTACAAGTTGACCACTAGTTGTCAACCCACCACAGCTGGCATCCAATTATAGATTTTTTTATAATCTTTATTTCTGCAAAGTCAGTAGTAATTCTTTCTTCTTTAGGAAAGAGTAGGAAAGGTTTATTGGGGAATAGGAATAGCTTCTGAGAGACACAAGGGGTCCCAAGTAATTGCCTATCATTTTTAATTTTTAAACAAATACATTGAAACATAAAAGTTATACATATTTATTGGGTAACATATGATATTTTGATGCATGTATATGTATAATTCTATCAGTTAAATAAGGTTAAATACATCTCATCAGACAGTCATCAATTTTTATGGTAAAAACACTCAAAGTCTTTTCTTCTAGCTTTTTGAAATATGTAGCACACAGCCATTATTTACAGCTACCTTACTGTGCAGCAGCACACTGGAACTTACTTCCCATCCTCAGTAACCACCATTTTGCTCTGAAATTCCATAAGAGCAACTTTTTTATAGTCCACATATGAGAGACATCATGTAGTACTTCCTTTTCTTTCTGTGCCTGTCTTACTTAATACAGTGATTGCCAATTCCATGTATTTTGTTGCAAATGGCAAGGTTTCATTCTCTTTATAGATCAACTCTATAGCTAAGTATTCCATGGTATGTATGCATGTATGTGTGTGTGTGTGTGTGTGTATGTGTGTGTGTATATATATATATATTTCTTTATCCATTTACATCTTCTTTATCCATTCTTTATCAGCTTGTGGAAATTAGGTTGTTTTCATTTCTTGGTTACTGTAATGCTGATATAATCACTAGAGCACAGATGTCTCTGATATACTGATTTCACATCTTTTGGATATATCAGTGGTACGGCTGGATCATATGGCAGTTCTGTTATTAATTTGATAAATATCCATACTATTTTACACCATAACTCTATTAATTTATGTTCCTACCAACAGTGTGCACAGATTCTTTTTTTCCATATTCTCATCAGCACTTATCTCTTGTCTCTTTGATAAGAGACATGTCATTATTTTGAAGTGAGGTGATATCTTATGGGTTTTATTTGCATTTCCTCAATGATTAGTGACATTTAGCATTTCTTTATATGCTAATTGGCCATTTACATATCTTCATTTGAGGAATGTGTCTACTACTCATTTTTAAAACCATGTTACTTATGTTTTTACTACTGAGTTTTTTCAGCTCCTTATATATTCTGAATATTAGCCTCTTGTAGGAGTACAGTTTGCAAATATTTTCATCTGTTGTATAGGCTGTCTCTACTCCAGTGTCTTCTCTCATTTCCTGTTTTAGTGATTTGAATTGCCTTCTCTTCTTGGTTAAGTCAATTAAGGATCTATCCATTTTGTTGAGCTTTTTAAAGAATCAGCTTTTGGTCTCATTGATTTTTCTCTATTCTCTCTCAGTTTCCACTCTAATTTTTATGCTATGTTTTCTATTTGTTTTATATTTAATTTTGATTTTTTACAGCATCATAAGGTGGAGGTTCAAATGACTTGGTATCTTTCTTCTTTCTTAAACTATCCATTTACAGTTATAAATTTTCATATCAGCACTGCTTTTTCTGGGTCCTATAAGGTTCTGTCTTCATTTTTATTTATCTCAAGGTATTTTCTGATTTTTCTTTTGATTTCTCCTTTAACTGATTGGCTGTTAAAGAATTTGTTATTTCCCTGTTATTGCTCTTGTACTTATTTCTAATTTCTCTGTCATTCTTCCTGTTTTTCCTATTATTAATTCCCACTGAGAATAGAGAACACATTTTTTATAATTTCTGTCCTTTAATTTTTTTAAAAAAATTAAATTTATTAGCACATGTTTGTAGTACATAATGTTTACATTCCTTGTGGGAAGTTGGTACATGTACATAGCACATCTTAACTCATTGTTTAACCCCCTTCTTTTTTGGGTACTTGTTTGCAGTACATAATGTTTACAATCCTTCTGTGGAGTTGCTGCTCATATGTGTAGTTTATCTGTCTATTATTGAAAGTTGAGTATTAAAATCTCTGTTACTGTTGAACTGTGTACCCTTCATTTCAGTCAGATTTTGATTTATGTACTTTGGTGCCCTGTTAGGTGATATGTCTGTCACTGTTATATTTTCCTGATGGATGAACACTTTAAATTTGTTACAAAATGTGCTTCCTTAGCTCCAATGGCTATTTTTTGTCCAAAACTATTTTATCTGATACCAGTATAACTACTCAAGCTTTTGTTTCTTGCTGTTTGCATATACATTTCTTTCAATTGTTTTACTTTCAATTTGTCTTTGAATCTGAAGTGACTCTTGTAGGAAACAAAACAGTTGGATAATGTTTTTTTTTAAATTCAATGTGACACTCTACTTTTTGTCTGGATTGCTTATTCAGATAGTATTATTATTTGTATTACTGGTTTTATATGTACCATTTTACTTTTTGTTTTCTATGTATCTTATTGTGTTTTTATCTTTATTCCTCTTTTCTGTTTTCTTTGACACTGAGTGAATAGTTCTAATGTGATATCCTAATATCATTAATGATTCAACTTCAGATTATTCTATCATCAATCATCATTTTTAACCCATAACAGCTCTTCTCCCACCCAACTCCTTTATGCTGTCACTAGAAGATAGATGCTATACATGATATATATGGCACAATACTATATTATATGCAAATTATTTTATATAGTTGCTTTTAAATAAGTGAAAAGGAGAAAAATAAGAATTGATAGTCTCTTTAATAACTACATAATGATCTTTTCCTGTGCCCTTTCTGCATTCATGTAGATTCAAATTATCATCTAGGATCACTTGTGTCTAGTCTGAAAAACTCCCTTTAGTATTTCATGTAAGTTGGTGTCTGCTAGCAACAAATCCTCTTCATTTTTGTTTAGTTAGGAAAGTATCTGGCTTTCATTTTTGAAAGATAGCTGTGCTGCATAAAGGATTCTTGCTCTTTTTTAGTGTTTATGTTAATCCACTGCCTTCTCACTTTTGAATAGTTGCTTCCAAGAAATCAGCTATTAATATCATGGAAAAAAAGTTGTATTAGCCTTCCTGTTACTGGAATAAAATACCTTATATCTGCAAGTTAAAGAGATTTGTTTGGGGTTACTGTTTCAGAGAGTTGAATCCATGATCAGCTGACCCCAAAGCAGAAACAGCATGGCAGCAGAAAGCTGCTTGATCCATGGCAGCTGAGTACAGAGAGAGAGAAGGGGCCCAGGACAAGAACAAATTCATCTAGATTACACAGCCTATGACTCACCTTCCCCAACCAGGTCCTACCTCCTAACAGCACATTCAGGTATGAACTTAGCAATGGGCTAATCCAACAATGAGTTTTGAACCCCACGATCCAGTCAGCTTCCAAAAGCCCTACCAAATGAACACAGGAGACTTTTGGGGAACATTTTAGAACTAAACCATAATATTACAACCCTCACCATAAAAGGCCCATGCCTGTCTTACTAAGCGATATGTATTTTGTCCTTCTTCAAAAGTAACCACAGTCTGAACATTTTCAGCACTGCTCAACTGTCCAAGTCCAAAGTCTCCTCTGAGACTCAGGGCAAACTCTTTAACTGTGATCCCCTATAAAATTCAAAAAGATAGTTAACTACTTCCAACATCAGTGAATACCTAAAAAGCAATAGAAATCAAGACTCAGGAAGGCAGCTATATTATGATTCTCCAGAGAGAAAACTGATAGGGTGTATACATATACAGTAAAAGGTTTATTTTTTAAGTGGTTCATGGGATTATAGAAGCTGTCTAGTCCAAAAGCTGTGAATTAACCTGGCAATCTGGAGACACAACAAAATTCATATTGCAGTTCAAACCAATATTAATCATGGTTTTTATTTTCTATATTTTATGATAGTTTGACATTTTGGGGGACCTGACAGGCAGAGAAGAGAATACTTCTCCAGAAGTTAGTTAACAATTTGGCCATTGAACATGCCATATACAAAATAATTCTGGGTCCATACCCCCAAACATTTCCTTTACTCATATTCAAACCAATATTTTCTCTGGTCTAAATTACCCATGGCCAGGTACTGGACACAGATGCCACTTTCACTAGTCAGCTTTCTGTTGCTGGGGCAATATAATGATATGCACAATTTAGAGGAGATTTATTTTGGCTCCTTGTTTAAGGCATTTCAGTTCATAGTCAGTTATCTCTAAGGCAGAAATAGCAGGGTGGAGGAAAGCTGGTCACCTCAAAGGCAGCTAGGAAATAGAGATCAGAGGAAGAGCCCAAGAGGAAGGGACCAGGGAACAGATACAGTCCCCAAAGTCATCCCCTATAACCCACCTAGACATGTCCAGAATGGGACTTTACTACTCCCCCGGGCATCCCTCAAATCAATCAAGTTGACAAAATGATTAACTATCACAAGTCCATCCCTTGTTGATTTGATGCCCAAAAACATCTCCTAAACCAAACTTTGTCTCCAAATAAAGACAATGTCATAATTCACCTTAACATGATGTAACTACACTCTGTACAACCAAAAACATGCTAATTCCTTCCCCAAAGTCTTAATAGTTCCAGCATTGCTCAAAAGTCCAAGTCTAAAATATCCTCTGAAACTCAAGACAAACTCTTAGCTGTGAGCCCCTGTAAAAATTTAAAAATAATAAAAAACAAGTTACTCTTATAACTTTTAACAGATAGTAAAATGATTTGAAACTGTGTAAAAAAAAAAAAAAACAAAACAAATTACATGCTGCCAAAATACAATGGCACAGAATAAATGTTCCCATTCTAAAAGGGAGGTATGAGGGAATAGAAAGTAGTGGAACCAAAGCAAGACCCAAACCCAAAAGGGTAAACATTCATTCTAAACATTAACTCCTGTTAATCAACAGGAGTTAATGTTTAGAGTTCCATCTCTAACATCCAGGGCACAATGTGATGAGATGTGCCAAATGGATTGTGCAGCCCCACTCCAATGGCCTTCCTGGCTGCAGCATACATGGCTTCTCTCTTGAGCTGGCTTTGCTTGCTGCCTGCAGCTTTCCTGAAATGGTCCACATTCCTGGCATCATCAACTTCCTGGGGTCTCCACTAAAACTCTTCACTCTACTTCATGCATTGTCCTCTCTGGGGCTACTGGCAGGGACTGTGACCATACCATACCACATTGCCTGGCCTCCCAGGCTTTTCCCTGAAACCCGGGTGAAGCGTCCATGACCTTATAACTCTTGCATTCTGCATGCTGGTAAAACCAGCACCACCTGGATGATACCATAGTCTGATCAGCAGTAGCCAGGGCCCTCCTAGTCCATGGCTGTGGAGTCCTTTGAATGTCTGGATGGCTAAACAGTGGGTATGGGGGAATACTTCTATAGGTGTTTGAGTGCGCAGGGTGCCTTGGATTCTTTTTCCTCAAAATAGTCTTTCTAACCATTTTACACTTTTACACCTTGTTGTAGTTACTTTTCTCATTGCTGAGACGAAACACATGATAACCAAAGTTAAAGGAGGAAAGGTTTATTTGATTTATAGTTTTTAGAGGTTTCAGTCCATAGTCAGCTAGTTTCAAGGCAGCGTGACATGGCAGAGGGGCATCACAGAGGATAAACAGTTCATACAGACAGAAGACAGCCAAAGCAACAAGCGAGCAAGCTCAAGCAACCTTAGTAGCTTCTTTCTGCCGCTTTTATATTCTATCTAGGCTACTGGGTTTACAGCGGGTGCCAAACCTATCAGCGTACTGATTCAGTAACCATACACCCTTAATCCCAGCATCACACACTCTACCTCTAAAAAAGCCACCTCTGAAAAACCCCCACTTATGACTGAGGAGGCTTTTGGGGAGACATCTAGACTCAAGCCATAACATACCTGAATAAACAATGGGCAGGGTCTGGCCAATTCCTGAGATGCTCTCAAGGCATCTTTCTATTGTCCTGTGGCAATGCAGTTGGCCTCTTTTTAATGGGGTTAATTTGTTCAGCAACCACACTTTCCGTGCCTCTAACTTTACATGAATGAGCTTCCTTTCTGGCCAAACTGCATATGTTTCAAAATTTTGCTCTACTTTTTACTCCCAACTCTCATTGTAAATCTAGCTGAAAGTAGCCAACAGTACCCATGTCACAGCCTGAAAGTTAGGCTGCCTTGAAACTTCCTCCACCACATCAATTAGTCTGCCACTTTTAAATGCAGCCTCAGACAAAATCTTAGGACATGAGCAAAATGAAAATAAGTTCTTTGCTTGAATGTAAAATAATGACATATGGCCTGATTTCCATAGAGTCCTCATTCTCATCTGAAATCTCACGAGTCAGGCCTTTACTGTCAATATCCCTATCAGCATTCTGGCCTGAGGTCCAAGAAGAATCAAACTGTGCATATATCATTCCACAGCATCTCTATCCCACATCTCGAAATCATTTGAGACTCTTCCTACAAAGTAGTTTCAAAAGCTTCTGAATCACATGGTCAGTTATAGTCACAGCAATGACCACACTTCTCAGTATCAGTTATTTTTGTTAATCACCCTTCTGGTTTCTGGGACAAAATATCTGACACCTATAACTTACAGAGATTTATTTTGGATCCACAGTGTCAAAGGGTTCAGTCCATGGTTTTCTCCTTGTCTTTTACTTCACTCCTAGCCTTTTTAGTATGATGTTTGTTTGTAGGTCTCTGTGTTTATCTTAGTTGGAAATCTTTAGCTTCCTGGATGTGTAGATCATTGTTTCTCAATACATCTTGGGTGTTTTTCATTATTTCTTCAATATTTTTCCTTCTCTGTTCCCTCTCTCCTTTCTTTCTGGTATTTCCATTATGCTTATGTTGGTGCATTTAATCTCCCACATTCCCTAAGGCTCTATTCATTTGTTCTTTCTCTGTTTTTTGGCAACATAATTTCTTATTAAGCCACCTTTAAGTTTGGCAATTCTTTCTTTCACTTCTTCAAGCCTACTATTAAGAAATTTTAGAATTTACTTCAGTTATTATACTTTTTAACTCCAGAATTTTCATTTGGCTCTTTTCAATCATTCCTATTCCTGTTTTTATATTCTCTCTTTGACACTGTCATAATACTTTCTTCTAATTGTAGTTTCCTTAGTTCTGTGGACATGTTTATAGTGACCATTTTCAATTATTTTTCTGATACATCTGACGTCAGGGGTCACTCTCACAAGCAGTCTCTACTGCCTATTTTTTCCAGTGTATGGGTAATAATTTTGTTTGTGTATCTCATAATTTTTGGTTGAAAACTCAATATTTTAGATAATATATAATGGCAACTCAGTATTGCTCCTGATCTACAGGCCTGGTATTGTTATTTGCTTGTTTAGTCAACTAGGAGAATTGTTTTAGTGACATAGCCCTCCCTAGTGTTGAGGTTCCAATATGCTGAGATGTAGCTTTGCATATGCCACAGCTACCCTGGCCAACAGTGGATTTGCAGAAGCTTCCTGACTGTCTCTCTGAGCCTGCCATGTGTTTACACTCTAATAGGCAGACAACTGCAGTATTATTTCCAATATTGTCCTGGGACATTAATTGCTCTACAAACTAATACAGACAAATTCTGGCTGACTTGAAAGAATGCTTTTTAAGTCATTTGGTATTTGTCTGACCCAACTGTCTTTATTGTAGTTCTCTCCTGCAAACTAATGGGGTTCACCTGGGGCCGGATCTTCCTTACATCCAATCTCCTCTCTATCCCATTCACACAGCCTCCACTGTTCTTGAAAGCACCCTCAGGTTTAAGTTTCTCTGTACTGTTACAAATGAGGTCAGTTCCTTTGGGAAGAAATTTGGTGCTGTTGTATAGCCTTCCCCCTCCCCCCGGCAGAATCTTGAGGGCTCTAAATCTAGGAGTGAAAACAGTGGCAAGCATCTGAGTGTGACTCAGTAGAACTCTTGGGGAAAGAGAGCAGCAGCTAAAGTCCTCACCTTGCCTCTCCCAGCCTGGAACCACAGCTCCACAAGCAGACAGAATGGGCTATCCAAGACTCAGTTTTCTCAGTGGGCCAAAGAAGAGTCACCCAGGACTTTACTTCAGCAGAAGGTAGCTGGGGTAGGATGGGAAATGCCGACATCCTCTGACCAAAAGGAAGCTGGATGGGAAAGGAGCCCTGTGTTGCTGATGGCAGCCCCGGGGAAAGGACTCTCTCCCTTGCCCAGCTGTGAGGGCAGAAGGAAGGTCTGGTCTTGGCTCACATACCACAGGCTCTTGCCTTCCTCAACTGAGCCTCCTACTCAGTTGTCACTGATTTTCTTGATTAGATGTTTGTTTGGTGTTCAGTCTTGGGACCATTCCATGGATTTTAACTTTTACTAGTTTCATTGGGGAATTGGGTCACTGGACTTCCTCTTGCTGTTCTACCCTGAGCAGATCTCAGTTTTCTCTATTTTTACAACCTGTTGGGGTGATTTCAATGAGACTCTTAGAGGAGATAAGCTGGATGACTACACTTTTATTGTATTACATCTAAATCCCTTTCTTACACTCACTCCTTATATCCCTAGAAGCTAACACTGAACGTAGTCGTTTCAGCGTTGCTTGTCAATATTATTGATGATATTCCAGCAGGAAGTATCTGGGAATCCTGAAACCGGGAAGGAAGGTAACCAAGAGTTCTGGCATGTCCAAAACATGGACGCTTAACAGCGGAACTAGTTCCATCACTTTCTGGATATGTGACCCTGGCTTATTTTAAGCCTCAGTTAAAACGAACTATAAAATGGATCTAATAAAACTACATATCAGGTAAAGTTTTGGAGATTCAATAGCATACATAAAGGACTTAACACTACATATATGCCTAATAAATACCATCCAGTACTTTAAATAGTGGTAGGTACTGTTGTATATTCACCTATCACCTCATTTAGTCCCCACTGGAATCCTGAAAGTGCCCTTATAGTCTTGTCTGCCGAGTGAAAGAGAAAGATGCTCAAGGTTAAGAAACTTCTCCAAAACCACAAACAGGCAGAACCAGAGCTTGAACCCAGATCGGTCTGGCTTTAAGCTTCTTTCTATTCAGCATTGTTCAGGAAACTCAAACAGGGTGGATTAGGAGAGACAGGACCAAAGCAGATCCCTAGGCTTAGATAAACCAGCCCCTGGTTACCAGCGCAGAGGAGACATCTCTGGGAAGATGCAGAGTTCCTTATGCTACCGACCTGGAAGCGTGGGCTGTGGCTCCCTAATCACCTCAAACCACTAGTGAGCGCGCTCCTCCTCCTGCTGCTGCTCCTGCCCCTGCTCCTGCCGCTGCTCCTACACCTGCAGTCCGCAGAGGTAGGGTCGAGGGTGCAGAGGCCGGCACTCCGTGCCAGACGCCGCAGCACCGCCGCGGGCCGAGGTCCCCGCACCCCGCACAGGACCGTAAGCCCGTGGAGAGGGCGCCGACCCCCCTCACCTCCACGTCGCTCCCCGCACCCCGCCGCCTTCGTCCTCCCGCGTGCCGACGCTGCCCGCCGC
>NW_004955459.1:467455-547526 GCF_000276665.1 Chinchilla lanigera
GCGGCGCCCTGTCCCGCGCCTGGAGCCTGGAGAGCCTGCGCTCGGCCTCCGCGGGTAAGGGCGCCGCCCCGGCCCCGCCGCGCTGGGGTTCAACCCCCGCGCCCCCCAGTCTTTCCTCCCTTTCATTTCTTTCCCTCATTTTTTTTCCCTTGCCGTTTCTTGGGCCCTTCCTTCCAGGTGCTTCGCTCTTCTGATTCCTATTCTTGATTTCCCCTCATCTGTCCTTTCTTTGACCCACTTGTCGCGGGGGCCACCTGTTACGGGTGGGGAGCTGTTGGCTCGCGCAGTAGCCTTGTAGTCAGTGCTTAAAGGAAGCCTAGAGTTTAGTTCCCAGGTGCCTCGTTTCCATCCCCCAAACGGTTCTGGACCAAACATAGATCTCGCTGAATTGCAACTCCTCGACTCCTGGAAGGGTGGGAAAGTGAAGTAGGAAGTCCGTGGCTTAAGGCGGCAGGGCTGTGCACATGACTAGGGGAGCGCACGGTCTTGGCCACAGGATGGCGGCACTGAAATGAGGGGCTCATCCTGCTCCCTCCGGAACAAGAGTGCTCCACCGTCCCCTGAGACTGCGTGCCCCTGTGCTCCATGTCTGTCCGAGGGCAAATTTTGGATGCTGACAGAGAGCAAGGTAGATGGCCGGAGGAAGTGCAGAGTGGCTTTATGAATGATGATCACTGACTCTCGGTTACTTGCTGAACTGGTTCCTTTATATTTCACTTCTTGCAAACACTTCACAAGCATTTGAAGCCCTGGCAGTGGGTGTTAAGAAGGAAGACAGTTGCTGCCTGGAAATGAGGAAAGTAACACACCCACTATGCTTCTGCGCCAGGCCAGGGGCATGGGCTGGTGCGGGGTGCCTGGTCAGCATCAGAGCCAGAGTGGGCCAGAGCACAATGCAGACAGCAGGTCTCCTCCCTGCTGGTGGGGCACGGGCCACGCTGGAGGGGAATAGAGTAAGAGTCGTTCTGTGTTGCTGTACTAAATCCTAGCACTCTTGGAGGCCGAGACAGGAGGGTTCTAAGTGTGAGCCCAGACTTACGGAGTTTAGCTATTTACTTACTCTTGTCTAAGAATAAAAAATCGCTGGGGGTGTAGCTCAGAGTGTAGGGCTTCGGTTGGGGGTGGGGGTTTAGGGGCATGGGATGCGGACGTGAGGCTACCTTGCAGGAGAGAGCCAAGATTTAGACTTTGCTCTAAAGTCAGTGGGTTTAGGAAAGGAAGTAAAGGACACGCAGACCTGTGCATTGAATGCTCCATGACTCCCATCTGATCTCTCCCCAGACAGACACGTGAAATTCAGAAAAGCTGATAATCTTCTAGTGGCTCATCTTTTCTTGTTGCTGAGACAAAATACCTGACACCCAAAGTTAAAGGAGAGTGATTGTAGTTAAAAGTTAAAAGAGGAAAGGTGGATTGTTGTGTGAAGTGGTTTCACTTCATACTCAGCTGGCTGGGCAGGGCAGCATGGCAGAGGGGCATCGCAGAAGAGAAACAATCCAGGGCAAGGCAAGGGAGGGCAGGGCAGGCAGCAAGCTAGTAACAAGTGGCAAGTGACCACACTAGCCGTCTTTCTGGCCCTTGTATTTTTACCTAGGCTACCAGGCAGCACTCACACCAGGTGTCAGGATGGGGCACCCTTAGTCCAGAACTATGCCAGACTAATCAGAGGACTAATCATACATTCTTGGTCCCAGCCTCACACACTCTAGGTTCAGTCATCTCCGAAAAAGCCCACCTGTGACCACATGAGGCTTTAGGGGACATCTAGACACAGCCATAACATGGCTCCTCTGACTAAAAGATTTTTTGTTGCTCTGCGGGTATGATTCCCTACGATCCTTTGAAAACTTCCATAGAAACTCCTTTTCATCCTCTTGCGTGCTTAAATGGAACCCCTTTTGAGAAAACCAAGCTAGATAATATCCCAACTGGAACTTGAAACAAACTATCAAAGGACCTGCTCCTCTCTTTGCCCAAAGGAGGGCATATATGGTCCCTTCTCTGCACCACTGACCCTCCCAGAGGATCTCAGGAAGGGGGCTCTCACTCCCATGAGCTCTCCTGCCTTCGTTCTTTCCCAGGGAATGTGTACTAGGGAGAAAGATGGAGGGTTCACAGTTTGGCTTTTATGCAGCCCTAAAATCCAGGAGCTCCCTGGTCCAGCCAAAGAGTGCTGAGGCAGGCTGGGTGAGTTTCAAATAAAAGTGACAATTGTGTGGTCTGGAGTGGGGTAGTGGGCACCATGAGGGAGGGTCACAGAGTAAAAGCTGAAGCTCAGAAAGCTGCTCCTTGAGGGGCTCCGAGCTATCTCTGCAAAAGCAGGGCAGGGTATAAAGCAGCTTGGGGCTGTAGAGCTGATGTGAGAACAGGAAGCCAGTACCACAGCCCACAGCGTGCTGGATCACCAAGGATGGGTTCTGTGTACTCCTAGGTGTATAAGCGACATGCTGTGCTCAGGCTGTGCTGGGCAGCAGCCAGCCGCCAAGGCCCTGGGAAGGCATTTTTAATCCTGTGTGCCTCTTCACTCCCATCCCTCTACCCCCACCTCCTGCCATGTTGTTGGGGTCTGCATGGGAGGTGACTGTGCTACACACACAAGAAGAAAGTGCCCGGAGGGGGTAGAGCCGTGTGAGTCCACGAAGCTGGCTTTCTGTCCTAGACTTCTGGACAGAGTTAATTCTGATGCCCTAAGCCAGCTTTAGAATGCTATGAATGAACTCTCCCTTTTTTTCCTGCAGTGCACTAGCTGTTTCCCATCCTTGCGAGGAATGGAGGGAACAAGCATTCCAGTGACTCTGGATTTATGGTTGAGAAAAGAAGGTCTGTTTAGAAAAGACTGCTAGGGAGGAGAACTTGATGAAAGAAGGAAAGGGAAATTCAAAAAAGCATTTTCTGTATGCCAGGCACAAGACTCCCTGGTAATCTGGGCACAAAAGTGGGCTGCAAGACAGGTGATGACTTAGCTGCCCAGGCAGGCCCTGTCCGGACACAGCTTTGGGCCTGGGTTGCCGTGACTTGATGGGGCCACTGCTTCAGCTTTTACTTTGTGCTCCTCCCTCATGGCCCCCACTACCCCACACAGTTGTCACTTGTATTTGAAACTCATCCGGCCTGCCTCAGCACCCTTTTGACTGCACCTCCTCTGAGAGGAGGTGGTGCCAGATCTGGTGAGGAGAGGCAGTGTGCTGGCTGTGCTGGCACGTTGGAATGACCCTGGCTGCTTACATGCCCATTATTGCTGTTACTCCGCAGCCACAAATGGGGAAGGACCACCTTCCCTGTTTGCAAAAGAAAGAAATTAAAATCAAAAGTCTGACATCTTTTCCAGTAAGCCGAAGTCCTGTGACTCCAGGTGAGGTACTGCTGGGAGCTGGGCACTCCCTAGTAAGTGGGCAAGTGTTGCTTATTGCTGTTCTGTTTGACTGGTCTTAAGGCTCTATGACAAAGCACGTGTGTGTTTGGTTGAACTGTGTTTATCTCTTAAGAAGGACTAAAACTTACCAGTGAGGGATCTTCAGCAAAGCTTAATTATTGTGCGAGATATTTGTGGTGAGCCTTTTATTAAACATGTTTGGAATTCCCAACAAGAACCCAAAGGCTAGTACTTGAGTCTGGGATTGTAGCTGACTCTCAGGGCAGAGCACTAAGCAGGGAAATCATGACTGGTAGGCTCTTCTTACCTCCAAAGATCCTTGAAGTTTATGTGCCATTTTGTCACTTCCAACTGAAATATCTTGTGTCCTGTTGCAGAGATAATCTGACAATGAAATGTAGTTGGCAGTGGGGATCCTCCACGGCCCTTATTTCTGCCTTCGTGTTCTCATCTCCCCCTGGCACTGGAGCCTCCAGTGCCCTCAGCTATCACTCTGCTGTTATTTGGCTAAGGCTTTTTAAATTCTTGTTCAGGATGTGTCATCAGCGGACTTAATTCTCAGTCTGGGCTCAGCAATTGACAGTTTTCACAACCTGTGCTTTTGCGCAAGGTCGTATGATTTCTTCCGGGGTGGGAATGCATGCCACTTCCACATTCCTGTCCAGGCCTCTGAAGCATGTGTCTAGCTCAGGCAGGCCTCAGGCTTGTGAGCACGTTTGGCCTCTGTTGCAATCAGACATTTACTTAATAACTGTCAGGCACAGTACTAGGCACTAGTGATGATAGCTGAATCATATACCTTTCTAGTCTTGAAAGAAATCGCAGTACAGTGAGACACAGGCAATGGCAATCTATTATGCTTAGATGGAAGTAGACCCAGCAGGACTGTGTGCTGGAGTTCCCAGGCCACTGTCAGCCTTGACTTGCTAGAAGAACTCACAGCATTGTAAACACTGTTATACCCAAAGCTCCAGTTCCTTACCGTGAGAGGATGCACATTAAAATCAACAGAGGGAAAAGACATACAGGGCAACGTCTGGGAGACACCAGGCCCAAACTTTTGAGTGTCCCCCCTCTGAGCTCACATGAACTATGTGTAATTCACCCAGCAATGCTTGTGACAGCATGTAAAGAATTGCCACCCAGAGAAGTTCCCCAGACTGGTTCTCCAGGGTCTCTATCTGGTCATGCTTTTTAAGCATGCAGTGTGCATGAGATTGACCTTAGTTCCTCAGTCTCCAGGACCCCCAGGGCCCATACTGAATCAGATACCTCAAAGCTCTCAACATAAATGTTATTGTTAACATCAACTCTGGCATGGCCAAAGGCCCCAAAGTGTACAAAAATGTTCTTACTAGACAGGGTATTCCAAAGACTCCAAAGTCCTCAGGAGTTGGTCAAGGGCCAGTTGTTTCTTTGGCATATGCAGAGTCTGAACATCCATCACCATGATATTGCTGCACAGATGTGGAAGCTTAGAAAAGGTTGCTGTTGTGAGGGACCAGGGCAGAACGGTTGTAGTCCAGAGAAACCCCTCAGCAAAAGGATGCACCACCTGAGGCTTCACACATGCAGGCTGGCTGTGGTGAGGAGAAGAAAGCACTTTCAGAAGACAGCACCAACAAAAGCAGATGCGGAGATGCCTGAAGGAAGGGACCAGAGCACCAGTACCTGACTAGGTACTGCAGTGCTTGCAGCAGCAGGAACAGAATGGAGTGACTAGTGCAGGGGCAGCTGAAGATTAGCACAAGACCGTGGCTCTGTGCGAAGAAACACATACCGACCGGAACGCCATAGAAAGTTGATGTGGCTGCACTGCTTGCATTTTTGTACTTCTTTGGCTATATTCATTTATTTTTATAGTTATGTACAGGAAAAGGCATACTTTTTTGGTACACAGTCCTAAGTCTTGACAAATACATGCAGTCATGTAACCACAACCGCAGTCAAACTGCAGAAGAGATTCCTTTGTGATCAACATCTTCCCCAACTTCCAGTTCCTGCCTAATCCATTTTCCATCCCTGTGGATATGCTTATTCCAAAACGTCATAGAAAGGGAATCCTGTCATATGTTACCTTTTAAGCCTACTTCTTCCACCTAGTGCAGTGTGTTTTGAGGTTCACCTAAGTTGTTGCATATATTAATAGCTTTTCTTTCCCTTTTAATTGCTGAGTAGTATTCCATTGTATAGCTGTACTGCAAGTTGTTTACCTATCCACTAATTGGAGTATATTTAGATTGTTTCCAATGTTTGGATGTTACAAATAAAGCTTCTGTGAACATCAGTATGTGAGGTTTTGTATGGTCATTTATTGTTATTTCTCTTGGGTAAATATCTAGGCATGCACTGCGTGGTCAAATGGTCACTGTATATTTAACTTTATAAAAAATATGCCAAGCACTTTCTCAAAGTAGCTGTACCATTTTATATTCCCACCAGCAAAGTATGATAGTTCCATTGATCTGTATTTCCATCAGTGCTTAATTTTGCTGGTTATTTAGTTTTAAGCCATTCTGTCAGCTGGATATCATGTGGGTAGTGTCTATCAGGTTTTAATTTACATTTCCTTAATAACTACTGATGCTGAGCCTTTTCTCAGTGCTTATTTGCCATATGTATATCTTTTCCGATGTCTCCAAGTTTTCTTCAGTTTTTATTTTTTTTTTATTTTCTTGTTGTATTTTGAGAGCTCTTCATATATTCCAAGTACAAGTACTTTGCCAGGTGTGTGATTTTTTTTTCCAGTCTGTAGCTATACTTTAATTCTCTGATAGTAATTTTTGCAGAACAAAAGTTTGTTATTTTGATGGATTCCAATTCATTATTTTTCTTTTAGGAGCCATATTTTTTGGTTTTTTATGTGAGAACGCTTTACTTACCCTGAAGTCACAGAGAGTTTCTGCTGTCTTTTCTTTCAGTTCAGTTCAATATTTTATACTTAGATCTGTGATCTGTTTTAAGTTGTTTATAAGGTTTGAGATAAAAGTCACAGCTCATTTTGCACAAGCATTTTTAGTTGTGCAGTATAGTTTGTTAAATACATCATCCTTTCCCGAGAGATTGGCTTTGTGTCTTTGTCAGAAGCCCTCTATTTATATACATGTATTTCTGGACTCTGTTCAAGTCCATCTCATAATTTTATTTTTTTTATGAAAAAACAAAATTTTATAACGAAATAATAAGAAAACAACAAGAACCATTTGCACAGATAGCCGTATACGGGCCCAGTAGCACACTGCATGAACCACCCTCAGAGAACTGGCCACCAGCACTAGAAAACTCTGAAGGCAGGGAGAGGCATCCCCAGAGTCAGGAAATGTATGTAATAAACTGGTTCTGTCAAGACTGCATGCTCAGGTCTTCCAGTCCAGCCTTTTTCTGTGTCTGACTAATACTTAAAACTAGAAAAATTATTCGTAAGCAACATGGAATGGAGAGTTTATCCACTGTCTTATCTGTGGAAATGTGCTGTCAATATATAACCTGCCTACAGTGGAAAATGTATAGTGTTTTTGTAATAAATGGCCCAACGCTAATGTGTAAATGGCAAAAAAAAGTTAATGCACTAGTATCATTACCTGCAGTGTAGTTATTCAGAGTACAAGATACAGACAAAAAGGATTCTCCTACAAAGGAGGAACAAACACATGATAACACAAAACTTTCTTTTCATTAAAATAGCCAGGTGTGGTGGTGCAGGCCTGTAATCCCAGCACTCAGGAGGCTGAGGCCGGTGGATCATTGTGAGTTCAAGACCAGCATGGGCTACAAAGCGAGCTCAAGGCCAGCTTGAACTGTATAGCGAGACCCTGTCTCAAAAAGACGAAAAAATAAATAAATAAATAAAATAACAGAAACTAGTATAAATGAAACATATTAGCATATATTCAAATATTTTTGAGACAACAGAATAGGCAGTTTGAGCGATTATTTGAACTTCTCCCTACTTCTTTCCACTTCCTATTTATCTATCTATCTATCTACCTAGCTACCTATGATTTCTCATATAAAAGAAACCATGTGGTATTTAAGCTTGTGTGTCTGACTTATTTCACTCAACATTATGTTCTCAAGTTACATCCATTTACCTACGAATGCCTCAAGTTTTATCTTTCTTAATGGCAGAGTATCTTTTGTGTATAAATACCACATTTTCCTTATCCATTCATCTGTTGACAGACATATACTGCTGTTTCCAGGACCTAGCTATAATAAATTGTGCTGCTATTAAACATGGGTATGTATCCCTGTAATAAGATGAGTTTAACTTTTTTGGGAAGCTCTCTAGCAGGGGAATAGCTGGGTCAAATGGAATTCTACTTCTAGTTTTTTGAGGAATCTCCATGCTGATTTCCATAGTGGCTGTACTAGTATACATTCCCACCAACAGTACAGTAGAGTTCCTTTTTCCCCACATCCTCACCACACATTATTAGCTGTTTTTATGATAGCCACTCTTTCTGAGGTAAAATGGTATCTCAGTGTAGTTTTATTATTTTTTTTGTTTGTTTGTTTGTTTTTTGTTTTTCTCCAGTACCGGGAACCGAACTCATGACCTTGTGCTTGCCAGGCAGGCACTTTGCCGCTCAGCTAAATCCCCAGCCCCTCTCAGTGTAGTTTTAATTTGCATTTTTCTAATGGCTAGTGATGTTGACCATTTTTTCCTTGGCCATTGTGCTTCTTCTGAGAAGTGTCTATTCATTTCATTTGCACATTTCTTGATGTGGTCTTTTATTATTGGAGGAGTCTTAATTGTTTTTAGTTCTTTATTCCAGATGTTAGTCCTCTGACTGAGGATAGCTGGCAAAAAGTTTCCCATTATGTTAGTTACCTCTTCACTCTGTTGTTGGTTTTCTTCACTGTGCAGAAGCTTTTTAATTTGATTAAAAAGCTTCATACATCCTGTTTGTTGATTCTCAAGATTATTTCTTGTGTCATAAGGGTTCTGCTCAAAAAGTCCTTGCCTATGCCTGGGTCTCCAAGAGTTGTATCTGTTTTATCTTCCAGCAGATTGTTTCTCCATCCTATAACCTTAAACCATGTATATGAGTATTCTACTCGTCCTCATTCCCAGCCATTTCTAAAATTTTTATTTTGAGACAGGATCTTACTAAGTTGCTAAGTTGTCCAGGCTGTCCTCAAACTTATGATCCTCTGTCTCAGCCTCCCAGAGTATTAGGATTAGACCTATGCATCACTGAACTTATCCTTTTTCAATATTGTTCTAGTTATTCTGTTTTATTACTTTTTCATATATATTTTGCAATCAGCTTATCAATATCTATAAAATATCCTCTTCAGTTCTGGTACAGATTGTGTTGAGTCTGTAGATCGCTGTTAGGAGGTTTCAAATCTTAACAATATGGCATTGTCTGGTTTATAAGTGTTGTATTCTGAGACTAGAAAGCCAAACCAGAAACTCCCCTCTAAATGTCACCTGCAGTGTACTTACAGATTTTTATGAATTTTTCTCTTTTTGAGGTTCCCAAAATATCCTAAATTTCCTCTGCCTGCTAGAAAATGCCTTTCCTTAGTAACCTGTAAGGCTAGGAATGGTACAAGCCAAGTACAATGCCAGTTTTTCCCAGAGAGTCGTTTAAGTGTTGGCTCTGTGAAGTCATTTTAGCTCCTTAAAAGTGCCTGGTCATATTTACTTAACTGAGCATCATTCTCAAATATGGCATTCCAGGCAAGGCCTGGGTCACATAGCCAGTGTTTGCAGCAGACAGACTGTTAATAAGGAAGATAGGTTCTTATTGTACCTTCATAGACAATTATATTGCCATTTTAAAAATATTTAGTAAGTTTCCCAATTCTGGGGAGGTCAAGCATGGAGAAATATATATCATTTTCAAATGTTTTCAGTTTATAAAATTGCGGTCAACTAACTGGTTACTTATATGTTAAAGATGATTCAAAAGAAAAAAATGGTTCTTTATACATCCAGAAAATAGCATATTAAAGTATCAACAGTGTGCCAAATAAAAAACACCATCATCCTTCCCAAGCCCACTTGGTTTATGCAACTCTTGCTTGGTTCCATCTTGAGTTTGCAGCCTTCTAAGCTCATCCACTTCTCACCTGAAGCTCTGGAAATTTGGGTTCAATCCACTGCTGTGGTTTCAAAAGTCATTTATATGACATCAGTAAAAGCCCAAACCCATGAGTACCTGGCATGGTCCTTTAGCAGGGCTCTGACACCATCGTCTTTGATGGAGATAAAGCCTCGTAATAATACAAGTCTCTTTGTCAGCTACCTGTAAAAGTGGGTATAATTAACCTGTTGCTGATAGTTTTTAAAAGTGAAAAATCTGATGAGATTTCATAACAAGTGTAGTGCAGCTGACAAGGAGGTTGTTTCTGCAGTATGCAAGACAAGGTGAAGTGAATCAAAAACATTTAGACAGCATAAATGCTATTTTGAATCCAGTTTTCAAAGAAAATATTTAGCATTTCATCTAATTTATAACAATGTATGATCATAATCTTTACAGAGAAAAACTTTAGATATAATCCTGACAAAAACATATCATGAATGTACCAAGTATATGGTTAGAATATACCAATATTATATAAAAAATATAAAGACATTCAATAAGTCTGGAGTAAGGCCTAAACATCTCTACATTTTAAAAACTCTGTAAGTGACGTAAACTCCCAATTGAAAAACCATTGTCCTGTAGAAAACTAGATTCAAATTTTAAAAATAAGCCTGAAATGCACTCAGGATTTAAAAAAAATAAGTGAGATTATGGTGTGACTGATAGCATTGTCCAGTTGTGTGATACTAGCCAAAGTATCACTGAAATTCTAGTAAACAAGAACACATCAGGGGCAATGACAGCACTGGCATTTCTGCAGGAACTTCTGATGTAGGGTGCGATTTCTGAAATGTTTAATTAATATTTTACCCATACAGATTCAATCTAGGGAAGGCTAAGTATCATACTGATTTAGTGCCTCTTCTCATTCAACTCATCAATAGTAACATACCAAACCTTGATATTTCTAGCACTTGTCTTGGTGAAAGTACAAATTTTTTTCCGTTTTCCAGGAGCCTTCTGGGAAATCTCAAAGACTGTTTTAGGTGCAGAAGTTAATGATCTAATATTTAATTTTGGAAAAGCAAAATATCAAAACACTGACTTATATAGGGTCATGAGTTAACAATAACAATACTTGGCTACCTATTTAACCAAAGTGATAATGAAATATTTTAAATGAATGTGGTAGTAAAGAACCTGGACTCTTTCCTAAGTAAGAAAAAACAGTTAATAATCAAGAACACAAAGAAGTCAACATAAAGCCAAGAAAATGATTCTGATAATCTCTGCCATCTAAGAAGATTTTACAGCCACCATCTGCAGCCTCTTATTAAGAGAAGACTAATAATCCAAGACATTTTTCCATGTTAATAGAAAATCAGAACCTTAATTTTGTACCATTATAAAATTTGATGCTAAAACTCTCTTTTAAATACTATTACTTAAAACATCTTCCAACCCTAATAGCTCTGAGTATGACAAATAAAATTCACTTTTGATGGACCTTCTACAATTTTCTCTTACATTATGCACCTCTTACAGTAAAACTTCTCGAAGTGGAAAAGTAAACATTCATTATCAGACGCAACATATAGCCTTTCCATAGGACACAAAAGTAAACAGAATTTATAACCAATTATGTTTAATAATCAGTGATTTGTATTTTACCTTTAAAATGATCTCTGTATCTATTCAATATCTGTTAATTAACATGAAAAGTTTTAAGTGACCCAAAAAATCTTTAAAATTATCTTCCAAATTATCTAACTTATTGTAGAAAGTTTATTAGAATAGTGATTCAATTTGACTAAATGCAAATATTCAGCCTTTACACTCTTAAACATTTAGTAGTAGTAACTCTGGCTCATTCAATCAGAAAACCTATGTAAGTTTAACATACATAGAATAAAAATGTGCATGTATGAAGTGTAAAGAAAAATACAGTGAATATTTTCAATTTTTTATTATAGTAAAAGACACATTGCCACTAATCCCCCTCACAATACTTCCTCTCACTTCAAACACACTTCTTCCATTGTTTTTGTCACTTTCTGAGGCAGTTCTGGAAATCCTCTTTTGTGAAAGTCTTTAGTGATGCTGTGTGGCTGCCTCAATGTCCTGGGTCAATTCAAAATGTTCACCTTTCGTAGTCACTTTGATGTTAGAAGACAGCCAGAAGTTGCATGGAGCCAAATTCAGTGAACAGAGTGGGTAAAGATGCCCTGTAATGTGTTTACCAAGCCCACCTTTCCAGTGGATGGCCTTGGCAACAGCACTCACCATATTTTTTAACATACCTTGTAAAGACACAAAAGTGGGGTGTATTTGAGGAGACAGTGTGTCTTTTACTGTAATAAATTTTTAAAATTTAAACATTCACTGTATTTTTTCATCATACCTTGTATTATTTCTAACAAATTAGAAAAGCATAGCTATATTTATTAAACAAATATAAAATGGTCTTATTTGTCAAAGATTTACCTAAATTATTATGAACCTGATTACTTAAAAATTTTGAGTAAATTTCTATATATCTGTGTTTTTTCACACTGAAAACATCTGAGGTTTGTTATGGTTTGTGTCTAGATGCCCCCCCAAAGCATCTTGCAGTCATAGGTGGGGCTTTTTCAGAGGTGGCTAGACCTAGAGTGTGTGATTACTAAATCAGTCTACTGATTGGCACACTAATCCTGATAGCCTAGACAGAGTATAAAAGGGACAGAAAAAGCCTTGTCTTACCCCTTATTTTTAATTCATCTGAATAGAGGTTTACTGTTTTATTAACTTTGCAAAGCACCGACTCTCATGTTCTTGATTTTTCTGTTTTTTTGTTTTTGTTTTCACTGACTTTTTCTTTTATTGTTTCCTACATTGCACTTTCTTTGGGTTTATTTTCTGTTCACTGTAGTTTCCTAATGTCTAAGTGTAGATAGTTGATATGAAATATTTCTTCTTTTGTAATACAGCCACTGAAATCTACACAACTTCCTATAAGCAGTGCTGTAGCTGCAGTCTGCAAATTTAGGGTGTTAAGCTTTTTAAAAATTTTTTATTTGATTAAAAGTATTTCCTAATTTTCCTTATGACTTCCTCTTATATCTGTAGATTATTTTAAAATGTATTTTTTTTCTGGTTTTGAAAGATATGGTCTCACTATGTATCCTAGGTTGGCCTTGAACTTATAATCCTCCTGCCTCAGCCTCCCAAGTGCTGGGATTCCAGGGGTATACCACCATCCCTATCATAAAATGTCTATTAATTTCTAAATACTGGAATTTTCCCCAATTTTTTATTGATTTTCAGTTTTATTTTATTATAGACAAAGAGCATATTTTATATGATTTAATAGCTTAAAATTTGTTGAATCTTACTTTACAAACCAGAGCATGGTCTGTCTTGGTTTAGTGTTGGGTACAAACTCATGTTAGATCATTGTTGTTTCTATATAAGGATGCTAATTAGGTGTCCCTCAAGAACTGAACTGAGCTGAGCTAGAGAGCTCATGGCTGCCATGTGTTGGAGTGGAGTACTGACTTCCTGCATAAGGTCTTCTGTGTGATCTTCAGCACCAAGATGTAAAGGAGGCAAGTAATCTAGTAAGACAATAAACCAGAATGAGACAACAATCATGTGATGTTTAGTGACCAGGACAAGTTCTGAGAAATGCTGTTAGGTCATTGCATGGTTGCGTGAGAATATCATAGGGTACCCTTATGCAGATTTAGGCTACTTGCCCAGCTATATGGGGTGTGTGCGTGCATGCCTGTGTGTTCCCTGTTGCTCCTAGGGCCACAACAAGCCAAATAACACAAGATTAAATCAACTGAAAGAGAAGGTGAAATAGCCAAGAGATGTAGTAAACTTGGAATGTGAAAGGCTGCTGTTGCATGTCGTAGCATATTCTTTTAAAGTAACCTTTTCATATAAGTAGGAGTATGCTCTAAGATAACAATAAAAAGCATAGCATAGTAAACACTTGAGCTGGCAACTGGGTCATTTATCATCTTTCTCAAGGTGTTCTTGCTATCCTTTTACATGACTGGTAGTGCAGCAGGTTTGTGTCTGTTAGCGTCTTCACAGACGAGAGTGGTGTGACAGCACTCAGTGATTGGAATTTTTCAGCTCCACTAGGGTCTTTCTTGAGCACCATCCTGTATGTCATCTGTCAAGACCTTAATGTCATCATGCATTGTATGACTATCAATAGGCAACTCTTAAATGACTCCTTAAGATAGTGTAAGTCAGGGGCTGAACACTGACTCCCCCAGTGTCTTAGTTACTTTTCCTCAGTGTGGAGACAAAATATCCAAAACCCAAAGTTGAGGAAAGGTTTACTTAGCTCACAGTTTGTAGAGATTTCAGTTCATAATTGGCTGGCTCCAAGGCAAGGCAGCTTGGCAAAGGGCATCGCAGAGGAGAAACAGGTCACGGCAGCAAGAAGACAGCAAGAAGACAGCAAGATCGGCAAGCGGTGTGCAACAAGCCTCTTTTGGGCCTTTTATCTTATCCGGGCTCTCACCCTTCGGGCAGGCAGTACTCACACCTTAATCTTAGCATCACTTCCTTGATCCCAGCATCGCACACTCTAGATCCAGCCACCTCCAGAAAGCCCCACCTATGACCACACGAGGCTTTGGGGAGACATCTAGACACAAACCACAGCACCCAGTACTCCATTTTCCCCGATGGGACAGCATGAGACCAGAGTCGGCTGTGTCAGTGCAGAAGAAGGCATCATGTCCCTGCTGAGGGAGTGCTGGACAAATGTTCCTACTGCTTCAAGGACCTGGAGGTCAGAATGGGGAACTAGGAATGGGCTGCAGGCCAAAAAGCATGGGGGCCTGGATTTGGGGTGGTCACCTTTGAGGCTCCCTCCTTCCTGGGAATAAGGCCTTACAGAGATATGTGATCAAGGCCTTTGCCCAAGACCCCAGACAAAACGATCTGTGCTAGGAATGCAGGTCTATGCAACAGCAAGGCTGGCCAGGGGCCACAAGACTTTGTTGGGTTCCCTTGTGGTTGTGCACTGCGTCCAGTGTGGGAGGGTGGACAAAGCCTTTGTAGTTGCCCAGGGCTGCTCCTGAATGATCACACATGGATCGTTAAGCAGGAACCGGACTTCTCAGCTTTTCTGGTTGCCTAAGCAAGACCTGATGGTGTCCATGAACTAAGACACTCAGCGTAGATGGACTCCACAAGTTTTTAGGAGGTTGTGTTGCTAGGACTTGGGAAAGGAGTCATGTCTCAGTAGGGTCCCTTGGTAGCAAAGGCAGACAGACTCAAGAGTGCAGGGTGGGTGTGAAGGATTCTAGGAGAGGGAGGGAGAGAAGCAGCAGCAAGCTGAGGGAGAAGACAGCCAGCTTCCTGAGGCCCCAGGGAACAAGAATCTCCCTTCAGCATTGCCTCAGTTGGACATAGGTGGTTGGCTGTCTCTCCCACTGGTCGCAGGTGACTGTAAAGGGCTGGCAGTGAAGCCTGTCCGTTACCATCAGTGCAGTGTGGGGGCAGCTGGGCTGGGGGTGCCCTGCGGAGAACAACATGGAGGCATCTGCTGGGCCCCGGAGGGATGGAGATGCTGCTGAGCAGTGTAGAAGGGACATAGTAGAGAGAAAGATGCCAGGTTCTGATCCGGAAATACTGAATTTGAGACTCAGTCACCAGTGAGGGTCAGGCTCTGTTCCTCCAAGGGCACAGGGAGCCAGTTGTGTTCACTGATTTTTTTCCTATTTCCTGATGCTTTCACAACCTGGGGTTGCCATCCCTGGGGAGACTGCCCTTCACCTACCACTGAGCTAGCTGGTTCCTAGAGATTGTAAACATTCACCCAGCGCACACTTCTCAAGTACCAGCCAACCACTTTCAAGCCCGTGTTCCCAGCAACTCCTGTGTAGGGCCCGCCGTGCTGAGCCGTTGTACCTGTCCATCATCACCCCAGAGCTGGGTACCGGATGCGATGGCCGGAACCTGCAGCCTAGAGCCACTGATGTGTACATTGTAAATCTGCCTCCCCTCCCCACATTGCCTTCCCCACAGAAACCACCATAAGGCTCCCGCCCCTGAGATCCCCCACTGCCTGGCCCTCTGTCACATCCTGTGCTATGCATGTGTCCAGGGTACCATTCTGTTTTTGTAGGGATGTGCAAATGAAAACTTCTTCACGACAGTCACATCTATATCTTTGTGTCTTACCACCCTGATGGAAACAAACCCTGGGTACATTTAAAAGCACCCGTGTCACTAGGAGTCACTGGTCAGGTGGTCTTGACTTCCCAGCCTGGCACTTGGGCATCTCTTCCCAGCCGATCACTGCAGTCTGGAGTAGAAGGGCACTTTGAGCAGATGCAAATGAGAAGGTCATGGACAGGAGCCATTTTAACCGGGAGTGCTCAGTTTCATCCTGTTTCATTGATAAGAAAGTAGGAGCTTACAGTGGCCAAGGCCTGAACCCATAGTGATCACATCACATATTAGTCAAGCAGCTTAAATCTGACCTTAGGTCTGCCTGATTTCCATGTTTGTCCCATTCTATCTTCTCCTGGTCTGAGGGTCCTGTTTGATCTCCAGAGAACAAATGAGAAAATTGATGTGTAATGAGGCTATCCAGGGTAATGCATATAGAAGTAGCTTGAGTCATGCTGAGCATATCCCAGAAGATATGGCCCAGACCATCAGTCTTAATGGATTATTGTAGTCAGTTTTGTGTTACTGCAGGAAAATTCTGGAGGTAGATAACTTTATAAAGAGAAAAGGTTTAAAAGAACAGCTTTGGTACCTTAAAGTCTACTATTAGATATCCCCTTTTGTTTGGCATCTTGTGAGAGCAGCAAATGGCAAAAGATCATGGCAGGAGTGTGCACACATGTATGTGTAAGAGCTTAGATCCACAGACAGGAAGTCAGAAATTGATGTCCCATAATCCTTTCTGAAGGTGCACTCTCAGAGACCTAAAGACCTCACACTGGGCCCTACCTCCTAACAGTACCATGGAATTTTGTGTGTGTACATGCATCTTGTAGAAATCTTTTCTGAGGAACACAATCTTTTCTGAGGAACTAAATGCTGATTTAGTGCTCGAGGGTCCTGTTTGCTCCTGTGGTATACTACATGCTTTCTTGGGCTCTCGAGTCCTGAAGGAGCTTCTGAACAATGATCACTAAGAGCAGCTAGCACTAGCTACCAAACATGATTCACTGGGCGAGCAGGAGGCAGTGTGAGGGCCAATGTGGAAAGCCACAGTCTCAGGAAACAAAATAGACAGCTCTCTGTAACTTCAAAAGCCTAAGACAGGTGACCCTGGGTAAGAGCTTCTGAAGACGATAAGATGGATCCCACTGGCTGGAAGCAAGCAGGACATGGTAAGAGGGGCTAGTTCAAGCCAAGGAAGAGTCACAACGTAAAGACTGCAGTACAGTTTGGCCTGTAGAGAGCCTGTGTCTTGGCTACTGTTCTCTTGCTGAGACAGAGTGCCCAACACCCAATGTTAAAGGAGGAAAGGTCTACTTGGCTCACAGTTCTGGGGTTTCAGTCCATAGTTGGCTGACTCCAAGGCAGGGAGGATCACAGGGCAGGCAGGAGGCAACACGAACAAGTAGAGAAACAGCAGAAGGAGGAGCAGCCCTCTTTCTGTCCCTTGTATTCCATCCAGGGTGGGGCACCCTTAATCCCAGCGTCACATCCTTAATTCTTTCACCACACAGTCTAGATCCAGCCACCTCCAAAAAACCCCACTTATGACTGCATGAGGTTTTGGGGGGCATCTGGACACAGCCATAACAGCCTGGGAATCAGACAGTAGTCTCTATGTGCATGTGTGCATGTATGATCATGCATGTGTGTGTGATTATGCATATGTGTGTATATTCTGTGTGTTGTGCATGTGGGTGTGGATATATGTAGGATGGATATATGTGTATGGAGGCGTATATGTGATGTGTGTAGTGTGTGTGCTGCATCTGCATGCTGGGTGTATATGTTTTGTGTATCTTTTTGCTGCCTTCTTTGCATCAGCCTTCTTCATCTGCTCTGGAAAGCAGTGACTCCTCACTCCCCTAAGCAGCTCACAGCGTGCGAGGGCAGATGTGCAGTCCGTCCACACAGAGGAGGTGAGGCTCCCTCACTCCCAGCTTCAGACCCCAAGGGCCAATTCTATCTCCTTTGACAAGTGTAATCATCTGAAGCCCTGTGTGAGCCAGACAGACAGTTCCACGAGGTGTCTACAACAGGGATTCTAGTCTCATTTTAAAATGCTATTTTAAAATAGTGAGCAGAGAAGACACAGATTGCTGGAAGTGTAGCCCAGACATAGTGCTAAGATGTTGAGGGGGAAAAACACCTCTGACAGCAGCAAGCTTAGCGGTCGGCCGGGAGGGATGTGAGCTACAGCACAGCTGATGTGCCCAGAGGTGGGGTGGGCTCAGTGACCACAAGGTAGAGCTCTGCCTCTCGCAGAGCACGTGGGGCCCCGTAGAAAGAAGGAACCTTGCCTCCGGGACACACTTCATTTCATCTGTGACCCCACTTTGCCTCAGGTTGCAACCACATTCCCCTCTACCACCAAGCAGCATTTTAAGTGATTCAAAGTGCGATGCACAGGAAACTGGGAGTTTTCATTTGCAAGTCCCTGCTATCCAGGACCTCCCTCCTTGGTACCTTTGGTCAGCTGGCAGGCTTTGAAGCAATTTCTCCTCTTCCTTTCCTCCCTCCTCAGGAGTGCCCTGGCCCACACAGCTCTGGGAGATCTCTTCTGGTGAAGGAGGTCGAGTTGGGGGGAATATGTTCTCAGCCCTGAAAAGTAGTAGGGAATTTTAAATCCTTAAATGTGTTCTTCTCCCAAACCAGCAAGCTGAATTCTGGCTTTTCTGTCCTTTCCTCTGTCTGTCTGTTGCTGTATCCACCATAGCACTCCAGCAGCCTCCTGCCCATTGATCAGGAGCACAATTTTGTGCCTGGCCACAAGAGCGGCCCCTCATATGCAGTGCCCTCACTTCATGCTGCAGCCCATGTGGCTTCCCAGAAAGCAGGAGTCTGAGCGGCAGGCAGTGCCACCCAGCCCTGCACACATCCACGCAGGGTGCAGGGCAGCAGCTCTAAGGACTGGGGAGGCAACCCAACACTCTCACGCTCTAGTAAGAGCTCCTCAAGGGACAAAGAGGACAGTGAATTCTGATGCATGGTTAAATGACTCCTTCCTAATCCTGCTGCTTGTGGAGCCCTGGGCTGAGAGCTTGCAGACTCAGCAGTGAACGCTACCAGCTATATCAAGGATGCATTGGCGGTAGGATTTTAATGCAGTAACGGCTTATGAATGAGGTGAAAGATATAAATCAATGTTCCAAGCATAAAATCTGATCTCTCATTTAAGAAAAATGAAAAATGTGGACTGTTGTTAAAGATGCTGGCCTGGGGAGCCACACAGACATGGGGTCCAGATCCCAGCCATGACTCACTGACAACTAACAAGTGATCTGATATTCTGCACACAGGTATCTTATTGTGAAATCAGAATTATAACGTGATTTTGAGGGTTTTCCTGAGGATCAAAGGAAGTCATGCATAAAGTGTCCAAGGTGCTACCTGGCACGTAGATTTAGGCAATAAATTTATGGAATGAATGAATGAATCTCTTGTAGAAAACAAGTCAGATATGTTTCCCGTGGATGCGCTGGTTGGACTGTGCCCAGTGAGCACGTGGGACCTGAGTTCACCCGCACAGCACCCATGTGTCTGGAGGCTGGCCTCCCAGGGCAGCCCGGCGGTGGCCTCAGAAGCAGCTCAAAGGCAAAGCCCTTGTTGGCCTTGGGTGACCAAAACTCAAGCTCTAGAGCTGCATCAAAGTAGGTAGGGTTCCATCTTGGCAGCATCTCAGGCCCTATCTCAGCAGTCCAGAAATTAGACTCACCTCTATTATATTTCCTCTATTTTCAATTTTATTACAGGCAGGCTGTTTATGGTAGGAAAATATACTACATTATAAATAGTATATTTTTATAAAATAATGAAGTACATTATATTTTTAGATTTGAAAATGACAGTAATAAAAAATCTGAGAAGAATGAAGCACTAACCCACAGACACAAAGAAATGAGATTGGACCCAGGGGTTTGGAGACAGGAAGATTTTGCTTTTATGGGTTGTTATTATTGCAAGAATAATATATGCTACTTATAGAAATTTAGGAATAAAATCACTTAGGAAGAAATCTCACAACCCAGAGACACTATTAATATTTTGTTATATGAACTTTTTATTAACAAAATGGAACTTCTAATGTGTGTTTTGTCCCATGACCTATTCCCCCATCCATGCTAGACTTACTAATACATTGTGGGACTCTCTTGGATATCACTCAGTATTCCTCAACAATATTAGCTACCTATAAGTCACCTGATTAGTGTTTCTTATTTTAATCAGTATTCTACTGTGAGCACTGAGATTGTCATTTCCAATTTTTTGGAATTTTAAATAACACCAAAATGGATATCTTCCACACATCTTTGTATTCTTCCATGACTATTATTTTTCTTTTCATTCTTCTGTGACTATGAACTTCTAAAAATGAATTTGATGAGAGTCAAAGTACAAGGGGCTGGGGATTTAGCTCAGCAGCACAGCGCCTGCCTGACAAGCGCAAGGTTGTGAGTTCGATTCCTGGTACCAGGAAAAAAAAAAAAAAAAAGAGAGAGAGAGAGAGAGTCAAAGTACATATAAAATTTGAATATTTCTGAAAGTTTGAGATTTTGTGGGAATGTTGGGGATTGAACTAGAGCCTCATGCATACTAACTAACTATGTACTCTACTGTTGAGGTACACTTCAGCCCCCTGAGTGGGATTTTGACTATAGTGCTGTTCACAATGTTCTTTGAGTCCCTGGAACAAGATTATTCTCTATTATATTCTCAGTTTTATAGTAGAGTTAGAATGTTTATGGTAGGAAAATATACTATGTCATAAATAGTATATTTTTATAAAATAACAAGTATATTATATTTTTAGCTTTGAATATGATAGTAATAAAAATCTGAATGAATAAGAAGAATGAATAAGTAATCAGGAATAGAAAAAAATTACCTATCATCCCTCTTCACCATTTGATTTTTGGCACGTGGTTACCCACTGGTATCCACTGAGGCTGATTCTCCAGTACCCCAAGGACACAGAAATCCACAGATGCTCAAGTCTCATATAAAAAGTGGTGGATTATTTGTGTAGAACCTATGAACATCTTCCTATATATTTTATTTTAGTATGTTTGAAGTGCATAATGTTCACATTCCTTGATTATTTATAGTACATAAGTGCCACGTTAATAATTGTTATACTGTATTGTTTAAGTAATGATGACAAGAAAAAAGTCTGTACATGTTTAATACAGGTACAGTTTTTTTCCCAAATACTTTTGATCTGGATTTGGTCAAATCCACAGTGTAGGGTCTGCAGATCTGAAGGACTGGCTCTGTTTCTTTCAGGATTGTGTGTGTGCGCACATGTGTGCACGCACATGCCTGTCACCTTCCCTTGATACTTCTGCCTGTGTGATTTGTGCACACTGCATTGTGCTAGGCTGATCTCTTGTCAGCCTTATGATGATAGGCACATGTTTTTTTGCTCCTTGTGAACCAGTATCACGTAGTAATGACATGAACACCAAAAACAGAGTATTTGCAAAATACATAGCCCTACTCTGAAAGGATTTGAGAGTCAAGAAAACCAGCCTCATAGGAGCCTGGGCTGGGAGCCATCACTCTGGACTAGGACTCCCCAGGGCCTTTGAGGCAGTCCTGAACTCAACATTGTGGCTCTCAGAAGGCAAGAAAGGCAGTTCCAGTAAACAGAGCCCTCTGCACGGGGTCAGCAAACCCAGCACAACAGCAGTTCTCCTACAACGACCGCCACCACACGCTAAGGGCCAGCTCTCAACATGTGGGCCCTTGGTACACATTCAAGATCTAAACAATAGCAATATTTTTACATTGTGTTCTAGTTTTCATCATTTCTGTTTAAAAAAAAAAAAAAACAATTTACACACCTTTAACATCAACCTGTCTCCTCCTCAAAGGAGAGATAATATTTCATCTGCTTGGATTGTACCACTGTTGGTTAAGTGCCCGGATGTAGATTTTGTTTTTTTTTTTTGTTTTGTTTTGTTTTTTGTTTTTTTTTTTTAATTTATACTTGAGTCATGGCTCATAGGGCTTCTTGAGTTAGTAGTTTGCTGTCTGTCACCTTTACTGGAAAATTTCCAGCCATTCTCTTCAAGAATTTTTTCTGGCACATTTCCTCTGTGGTGTCTCTTAACACTGTAATAACTATAGACCAGTGTTGGCGAACCTGTAGCACTTGTGTTATTGTGTCTTTCTTTTAAGATAAAAGATGTTCATGTAGAGTTACTTTTTCTAAACTAAATCGTCAGTATCCAGGTTTAATTGTAGTGTTGGCACTGTGCAATAGGTAAATGGGTTTTGGGTTGTAGTTTGGGCACTTGTTTCTAAAAGGTTCACCATTGCTGCCGTAGACCTTCTCAGTGAATTTGTCTCTCTCTCCTCTTCTGTGCTTATCATCTTTTAAATCTCTGGTTTTACTCAGAGTATTTTTGTCTGTCTTTTCTGTTCCATTATATTGAACTTATTGTTAAACAAATTTGCTGAGTTCTTGATTCCAGTTATTGAATCTCTTAGCTCTGTAGCTTTCATTTCTTTCTTTTATAGTTTCACTTTGTAGTGGATTGATAACTGGTGGTCAACTTATAACCCCCAGCTGAACTGAGTGAGTGGTGCTGGGTGTGGGAGGCCCACCTGAGGACTGTTGCCAGCAGCATAAGAGGCAGACCTGGAGAAGAAGAAGCAGGCTGTTGGGAGCTGGGAGAAGCTCTTGGGAGCTGAGAGAGACCGTGGGGAGCTGGCTTCCTGATGAACTTGGCTGTTTTCATCCTCCGAGGAGCTCAGGACCTCGCTGGCACTGAGAATGGCTTCAGTTCACTTTGGGGAGCTCTGGTCCTCACTTTGAGCATAGCTTCCTGGTTCCGGAGGGGAAGATGGTGCATCGTCGGCCTCCTGGAAAAGCTTGCTGCATTGGCTTCCCTGATGGGAACTCGGCCATCCTGGTCATCGGAGGAACTCGAGACCTCACTGTTGCCGATGATGGCTGTGGTACCTTTTGGGGGAGCCCTGGTTCTTCTGAGCATCACTTCCTGGCTCCAGTGCAGGTCCCTCAGCCTGCTAGCACAGATCCTTCTTCCTGCTGGCACAGACTTTGTAGATTCCACCACTGACCTTTGGGCCTTTCCAGCAGATCCGTGAAACAGGTCCGCATGAGACATTGTCATGGGTTTTGGGACTCCAGTTGGATTCATGGAGGCATTGTTATGAGCTCTGGGTATTCAGCTCAACTCGTGTAGACATTGTTGTGGGATCCAGGCCCTCAGCTGGATTCCTTGGTCTTAGTGTGTGGACAGATTTCTTGCACTCTTTTGTATACTGTTCTTTGGGTGACTTATAAATAATCATATAAAGTATGTGTCCTGTATTATGTTGTTCCCCTTGCAAAATAAGCCGCCCCAAACCAACACACACTTCTTTACTAAAATAGTCTGTCTTTACTTTTACCTCTTGAGCTTGCAAGTGTGTTAATGTTAAGAACTGTACTGAGTGGCACCATCCTCTGGCATTCCCGTGAATCTGTAAATACTGAAGTCATTCACTTTGTCCATGTTGCCTGTCCTCCACATGTACCTGGTTATATTTTATTTAATGGTAAACAGAGTATTTGCAAAATACTTTATAGAGATAATTTGTGGCTTAGGATGACATCTTGCTTTCACCACAAAGGATTTACATTTGCTTCTGCCAAGCAACTCAGGGAACTGGGGATTAGAGTTACTTCAGTCTAATTTCAAGTTACTGAATGTTGAGCCAAGTCCTACAAGAGCCTGTCCATGTATGGTTCATCCACACTCCCAGCTGGTAGCCCTGCAGAGCCCTGATACAATGTGAGACTCTAATCCTCACCCTTTGAGGGCTCTTATATCCAACTCCTCTCCCTCCAGCCCTTTGAGGTTGGTGAAAGTGTTACTCAGCTTCTCAGCGCCACCTTAATTTTACCAGGAATTAGCACTTCCTTTGCCCAAAGAAGGGCAGGTGCACCTGCCTGAGCTTTGGTTCTACTCTTTACCCTGAACTGGTTGGTCTTTAAATGTTTGTTGTTCTCGCATGTCTTCAAGCAGATGTGTTTTACATTTTGTCTAGTTTTTTTTAGCAGTTTTCCATGTGTGAATTTTTTAAATTATAGGGTGCCATTACCAGAAGTAGAAGTCTGGTATCATTAAAAGTTTTAATCTTTTTTCATTGGTACATGTTTGTAGTTCATGATGACTCCATTCATCCTGGCAGCTGGTATATGGACGTGACATTTCCTACTGCTTTTTTTAACCCCCTCACCTTTCCACCTCCCCTTCATCTCTTGGACCCCTTCTGTATATATAAAGAGAGAAAGGGAGAGTACTCTTTTCTTCTCTCTTTTCTTTTCTTGAGACAGAGTCTCACTATGTAGTTTAGGGTGGTCTCGAATTTGCCCTGATCATCCTGCCTCAGCCTCCCAAGTACTGAGATTACAGGTATATTCTACCACACCCAGCATCATATATATTTATATGTCATTATATTGGTATCATTACAGTTTTAGTTCTGCCTATGTTGCTAGGTAAATTCCAGTCCTTTAATTCTCACTGTAGTGTATAATGTGTATCTACCACATTTAACCCATTATCCCAGTGAAAAACACCTAGATTGCCTTAAACTCTGTCTTTCCACAATCATTACTACAACAATGCAGTGTCCAAATACCCTGTTGAAACTGTGTGGGAGTTTGAGGGACGCATATCTAGGAGAAGATCTCTGGGCCATAAGGGATACCTCATTCACTTTAATTAAATACTGCCAAGTGACTTTCTAGAATGTTTGCAGGCATACACCTTCCACAAACAGTGAGACATTTTGTACCCCATGCCATCATCAAAACTTGGAATGTTCCAGCTTTCTAATTTTCCTCAAGTCTCATGCATATAAAGTGCCATGTCATAATTTTAACTTATACTTCAATTATAATTTTTCTGTTTGGATTTCTATCTTTGATTTACAATAAGTCCTTTTATATTTAAACATTATCCTTGCTGGATATAAATTTTGCAAATGTATTCTCACCATCTGTTATCTGCCATCTTAATCCATACTGGCTTTTGCTAAAAAAAAATTGGTAATCTTTCAATATTATTGGTTTACATCTTGTGCTTTTTGCTCTACTTAAGAAATCATTGACTGCCTTTAGTTTTCCTACATGGTAAACCTTTAATTTTATATTTTCCCATTCATTTCAGGTCCTTAACTCCTTAGAGTCCACTCTTGTGTGTTTGACTCAGGCTGGCCAGCAGGAGCTGTGGACATCCTGTCCTGCCTTCCTGCCTGGAACACCATATTTATCAGACTGAATTTCCACACAAGCCCCACCCCAATCTCCCTGCCTTGTGCCATTGATGCCTTTCTTGGGCTACACTGTTCATACTGCTGTTTTGTATATGTTCATTTGTTCCATTTTTGAAGATACTTTCATTTTTTTGAAGTTGGTTTATCCATTTTTGATTATTTTTTCTAAATATATTAAAGAGTAATTTTATCAAGCTTCTCAAAAACCCTAAAATTTTTATGATGCTTTCATTATATATTAGTTGGCATATGGTTAATTTCTTAAAGTTATCTCATCTGATAGAATCTGAGTGCATGGACTCTAATTATTCATAATTTTCCATGTTTTCTGTAGAGTTTATAAAGGTAGCTGATAGTTCTTGGTTTATTTCTAGTTACTAAGCTTTTGTTTGGTATATATGCATGGATGGATGGATGGATGGATGGATGGACATATGTGTGTATTTATTTTTCAGTACTGGGGATTGAATCAACCCAGGTCCTTGTGCAAGCTAGATAATCACTGTATCACTGAGCTGCTCCCCCAACCCAATTTCTAATATTCCAAAATTGTGTTTCTGTTTGGTTTGTTTTACTATTGTACATGCTATCTTTTCATTGTATTTTCTAGAAAGATATTATTGTGGTTGTTGAAAAACTGTTTGTTTTCAACCATCTGGCTGAACTCTCTGATGAGTTCTCACAGTTTGTCTGATGCTCCTGTTATACATTTTTTTCTTGGTACATGATTAGATCATTTCCAAATAATAACTTTTTCTTCTTTTATAATCCTTATGCCTTTTGTTTCTTTTGCCTATCACAGCCTGGCCAAGACTTCCTGGTAAACAGTCATGGGGTTAATGAGCATCGTTTTTTTTTCCAATCTTAAAGCAAACACATTTTAACTTTCTCCATTAAACACCGCATGTGCTGTGGATTTGGGCAGGTAATCTGTGTCAAGTTAAGAAAGTTCCTCTCAGCTGGGCATGGTGGTATACGCCTGTAATCCCAACATTCAGGAGGCTGAGGCAGGAGGATCGTTGGGAGTTCAAGGCCAGCCTGGGCTACAAAGTGAGCTCAAGGCCAGCTTGAACTGCATAGCAAGACCCTGTCTCAAAAAGACAAAAAATAAATAAGTAAATAAAAGAAAGTTCCTTTCTGCACTGACCAGTTCTAGTCCTAATTCTGCAAGCTTGAAGCTGCATATAACTACATTTTGTTTTTATAATGGTCTATACTGTTTTTAATGCTTGTTCTGAAAACTTGAATTTGTTCCAAAATGATTGACATATGAGGGAGTGGTTTGGTTCTAATGAAGATTCCATGTCGGCTTATGTGCCGTTTCATCTATAAAGAACATTAAGCAAACAGAGCTGCATGGAAGTGCATAGGCACAGACCTCAGGCATTTCAAGCTCCTCAGCTCACCACATGTGCCAGAGCACGCCATCCACCTCTGGAGTTAAGCTCACCTCAGCGCCTCTGATTTCACATGACCTTCCTGCTACCACTTCACAGTAACTCATGAGCTGCAACTTTGCTGCCACCCACTTCACAAGCAAATCATAGGTCTCCTTCACAGAACGGAGGTATACTGCCACTGTTTATAAACACACATTTCTGAACCATTTAACACATGAAAACTCTGCTACCTTTTTTCAAGTTAATAGGCTTTGTTTCTGTGGTGATTTAGGTTTATAAGGAGATTGAGGAGAAAATTTAGAGCTCCTATGTACTTCTCAACATGCCTCCAATTTTCCCTTATTATTAATATCTTATATTAGTGTGATAGTAGCTTGTTATTAACCAAAGTCCATAGTTTGCACTAGGGTTCACTCTTTGTGGGATATTTTCTGTGTGATTTGACAAACATATAATGATATGGGTCCACCATGAGTATCATTTAGAGTAGTTTCACTGCCTAAAAAATCCCCTGAGGTCCATCTGTTCATCCTGAATCTTTGGCAACCATATACTGCTTTTTACAGACTTCCTGGTTTTGCCCTTCCTATAATGTCATGTATTTGTAATTACACATTACATGGCCTTTTCAGATTAGTTTCTGTCACTTACCTTTGAATTCCTTCCATATCATTTTATGGATGAATACCTGTTTCCTTTATTATTCTTTTTCTCTCTGTTGCTTTCTCTGGATTTTGAGACAGGGCTCACTATGTACTAGAGGCTGGCCTTGAACTCACTATGTTGCCCAGGCTGGCCTCAAACTTGCAGTGATCCCCCTGCCTCAGCCTCCCAGCTGCTGGTGTTACAAATGTGCACCACCATGCCTGGCTTAATTTCTTTTTATTGCTAATAATTTTCTATTGTCTGGATGTACTACAGTCATTTATCCACTCACCTGTTGAAAGACAGGATGGTTGCTTCCAAGTTTGGGCAATTATGACTAAAGCTAATAGATATCTGTACATAGGTCTTTCCCGTTGACTCATTTTAGCTCACTTGGGAAGATACCAGGAGGTGATTGCTAGATGGTATGGTAAGAGTGTGTTTAGCTTTGAAAGAAACTTCCAAACTGTCTTTTGGAGTGACTGAACCACTGTGCACTCCCAGCAAAATAAGTTCTTACTGTTCCTCATCCTGGACAGCATTTAGTGTTTTGGAGTTAACCATTCTATTAAGTTAGTATATTGGCATCTTGTTGTTTTAACTTGCAGTTTCCTAGTGGTGAATGATGTTGTGCATCATTTTATGCTTACTGTTATGGTTTAAGTATGCCATGTCCCCCAAAGGTCATGTACTACAGGCTTGATCTCCCATGCAGTAGGCAGTGTTCAGGGGGTGGGGCTAGAGGAGATGACTGAAAGTAGACGGACCTCTGAGGGTGCCCTTTGAAGAGGGCCTTTGTCCCAGCCCTTCCCTGTGTGACTCTTGCCCTCTCATAGTTTCTGGCAGCTTTCCTCCACCATGCCCTTCACCGTGACCCTTCCTTACCACAGGCCTAAAGCACTGGAGATGGCTGGCCATGGACAGAACCAGACCTATCATAGATCCCTCCTTCCTTCGGCTTCTCAGTGACAGGAAGCTGCCCAACATTCTCCATCTGTATGTCTCTTTTTGCTGAAAAGTCTAGTCAGACCTGCCCATATTTTAATTAGGATTTTTTTTTTTATGATTGAATTTTACAACTTCTTTCTACTTTTTTGTATACTGGTCCTTTATCTTATATGAGCTTTGTAATCTTCCCTCTGAGTCCTATGGCTTTTCCTTCTCTCAGAAGATGTGCAGGTGTAGTGTGGGTGAAGTTATCTCCCAGGCTCATGGATTGGAGGCCAGGTCCCCAGTGTGGTACTGTTGTGGTGGCGGACTCCTCAGGAGCTAAGGCCTAGGGTGAGGTGCTCAGGTCACTAAGGACATGCTCCCAGGAAATTAAGGTCGTTCTCACAGAGCCCTGGTTGGTTCTCAGGAGAGGAAATTTTTACAGAGAGCGAGACAGGCCTCTCCACATTCCCTGGCTTCCTGTCTCTCATCCACACTGCCACTGCTGTGGAGTCTTCAATGAGGCCCTTAAACAACCCTAACCAGTGAGGCTGTCCAGCCTTGGATGTCCCACCTTCAAAACTGTGGGCCAAATAACCCTTTTTATAAAGTTGGTGCCACAATGGAAAATGGGCTACTATTATGGGCTAACATTTTTAATAGATGCCTGTCTTTTTTCCAGTGTGTTACTAACCAAGTTTTTGAGTGTTCCATTAACCCTATTTTTCACAAATCTTGTGGTTTTTTGTTGCATGATTTTACATAGCATGGTGATTTTTAGGTAGCACGTTTGTTCTGTTATAGCGGAACTACTGTACTTGTCTTTGGGAAATTCGTTAATAAAATGTTTCTAATTTTTAAAATATACATATAACATACACACACAGAGAGATGAAATTTTTCTTTTGCTGGAAGTGAGGGCTTTTGGAAACTAGATAGTATACTTTTAAAAATCCTTTTTCAGCATTCACTGAATCGTCTTTTGGGGAGTGGTACAGGGAATTGAGCCTAGGGCATTTGCGTTGAGCTACAATGTGCAGCCCTTTTTTATTTTTTATTTTGAGACAGGGTGTCAGTAAGTAACTAAGTTGCCAAAGCTGGGGTCAAACTTAGATCATCCTGCCTCAGCTTCCCAGAGTGCTGGGTCACTGGAACATCTTGTTTTATTTCTCCTTTTTTATATTATCATGGTGAATTTTATTGATGGGATATTTCCAGCTTTGTACTTCTAGATATACCCTTATTTTACCATTACACATTATTTTCTGTGCACTTCTATATTTGATTAGCTAATATTTTACTGAGAATTTTTGCATTTACTTTCATAAGTAAAAAGGAAATTTGATTTTCTTTTCTTGTGTTTTCTTACCAGATTTTTTTTAAAGACATGGTCTCTCTCTCTAGTTCATGCTGGCTTGAACTCACTATGTGGCCCAGGTTGGCCTCACACTGTAGGCAACCCTAATATCTCAGCCTTCCAAGTGCTGAGATTACAGGCATGCACTACCACGCCCAGCTTCTTCCTTATCTGATTTTAAAATTAAGGTCATATTTGTCTCAAGTTGGCAGTTTTTGTCCTTTTTGAACTTCTGAAATAACTTATAAAATATGAATGATCTATTCTTTTAAAGATTGATAATATCCTATGCAAAACCATTTGAAATTAAATTTGGAGAGGGAATTTTGGAGTTGATTTATTTTATCAAGGCTTTTGGATTTAGAAGTCAGTTGGAAACTGAAGCTATAGCCATCCCTCAGGTAAATATATAAACTTTAAGATATATAAGCCTTGAAATGAATAAGGAAAAGAATGCCAGAAAAGGAAGAGGGGAAGACAAGGGGTGAGAAGCTAGGGAAGAGAGAGAAAGCCCCATATAAAGAAAACTGTTTAATAACTTTAACATTCAAGCCTGTTCTTCAAAAGGTTCTCCAGCAATATGCCTTTGCACAGAATTGTGCAAGTGCTAGTGAACTTGGGGCCTCCTCACAGACTAGGAAGTATTTGCTCATACAGCATCTTGTAAATGACAAAGGATTAGTATCTTAATCCTTTCCATATTGTCATAAAGTAATAATTGAGCCCGAGTCATTTATAAAGAGCAGAGATGTCTGTCCTCCGCTTCCAGAGGCTAGGTTGAGTGACTGTCACCTGGCACATATTGCTGCATCATCCTGTGAGAGGCAAGAGGGTGGCAAGATGTGTACACACAGAGAAAGAGCAAAAGGGCACTGCATGCACCCTTCGCTGGGAGCCCACTCCACAGTAACGCTTCACGCCCACGGTCAGCACAATGGTCCACCCACGTGACAGTGCTGTGGACGACCTGCTCACCACTTCAGGCCTCGATTCTCACCACAGTCACATTGGGGATTCAGTCTCCAAAACATGAACTTTGGGAGTTCACATTTAAACCATAATAACTGTTATAAAGAATATATTAACATCTACAGACAGATAAGAGGAAGATAGATGACATCATATTCAGATGGGCGTATGGTAGGAATAGCAGTTCTTAGGAGAGCTTAAATAATCAGTGTTTATTCATTCACATGTATGAATGAATGCTCGATCTCACTGATATAAAAAGAAACCATACCTTCAAACTGAGGCACTTAAGCATGAATTCCAGGTATTAGTGAGGATATTAGTCAGGAACTCTTATAATTATGAATAAGTGTAAGTGACACAGACTCTCCAGAGATTAGTTTGACAGTATCTAGTAAAGTTGAAGATAAGTCTCTGTATCTGAAATAAACTCTTCAGTATGTGCATAAAGGAACAACTGATTCATGCTCTAAGGTTTGGTTATACCCAAGAAACGTGGAGAAAAGCAGATTTCTGGAGAATACATGCAGTGTGATAGTATTTATATAGTCTGCAAAACCATAAACCTTTGGGTATGGACATACTTAGTAAGATTATAGGAAATGCATGAGAATAATACAGAACAACTTAAATACCATGATTTACCTTGGGAAAAACAGAGAGCCAGCAAGAGGCACAGGGCCTCAACTGTGGCCACAATATTTTGGGACATAGTAGTAAATAAGGCAGAACATTAAAATTTGTTTAATCTCTACTGTGGCTACATATATCTTCTTTTCTATTTTGTATACTTTTCATTATTAGTTTCTGTCACTCACCTGAGCACCTGCTGGCTGTCAGGCTGTATTCTGGATGCTTGGGACCCAGCACACACAGGGCACGATGGCACCCTGCCTCCATGGAGCTTGCAGAGTGTGAAGTCTCAGGACTTTCAGATCATAACGCTTGACAGAAGTTTTTGAAAACATTAATTTGGGAGCCGTTCCATTATAAAGCTCTTATTACATTTTTAAGGCTGTGGAGCACTGGAAGATGGATGGCTGAAGAGTCAAGAGCTGCCATGCACAGCACTCTGTGCCCAGGGGTCCAGGCCATGCTGTCAACTGTTACCACTCAGAGCCTCAGCCTGATTTAAAAGCAGTGGTGATCCCCATTTATGCCATCTTTGTATTAAGTAAAATAATACATACAGAAATTCCAAATGCATCATAACCTCTCTGTAGCTGCCCCTTTCTTCCATTTTGCACATGGGAGCCATCTCTTATCATTTCTACAATATTCTCTGTGGCTCCTGTAGGCAAAGTTCTGGCCAAGACAGGCACTTGGAAAGCACTAGCTTATAGGAACACACAGTTCACTGAGTCCCAGAAGCACTAGGCTGAGGTACCATATGGAGGTGGATGAAAACATGAGAAACCACTCTGTCCATACTTGCTAGGTCTGTCTGTGAAAAAGAAGGTCCAGCAACCTGTAAAGTCCACCTGCCACAGAGTCTCTGGGACACTCGTGTTAAGATTGGGATAATCTTTTCTGATCTCTGGTTGAGCCAGCAGTCTGCCTTGCTTTGGATAATACATGACAGCAGTTGTTAAAACAATGTTAAAATGCAGAACCATTGATGAGAAAATATTATCTGACAACCTATCCTAGATTTAAAATTGGGCACTGAAGTATGTTTATCAGTTGATAGCCTTCAGATCAGTCTCCTGGAAGGTAGGCTTTTGTGAAAGTGATAGACTTAATTAGAAAGAACTTAACTAGGATACCTGGGCAACAATGATTTGAAAGTACAGTATTTATACAGGAGCCACTCATAAGATTTTTTCACTGAAATAGGACTTTTTAAGCCCCAAAGCCTTCAAAAACCAAAGCAACATCCTTGTTAGAGGGCCAAGAGGAAAGGGAATCTTCACCCGGCAAAACTACCAAACACTGCCCAGGTGCAGTGTTGACAAGAGGCCAATTTAATGCAGCCTGTGGTACATCTTTAAAATTAAAGTCTCTTAGTTATTTTTCTCATTGCTGAGATAAAATACCCAACACCAAAGTTAAAGGAGGAAGTTTATAGAGGTTTGTGTCCATAGTTGGCCAGTTCCAAAGCAGGGTGACATAAGAGACGGGCATGAGGAGGAGAAATAGACAATGGCATGGCAGGCATGAGGCAACAAGTAGCAGCTAGCAGCCAGCAGCCAGCAGCCAGCAGCCAGCAAACCTGCCTTCTTTCTGTCCCTTTATATTCCATGCAGGCTACAAACCTATTGATTGGTACTACCTATACTCAGGGTGGGGCTTCCATTATCCACACCCTTAATCTCAGTATCACACCCTTAATCCACATTCACACACCCTAATCCAGCCAGCTCTAAAAATCCCACCTATGACTGCATGAGGCTTTAGGGGGATATCTAGATAGAAGCCATAACATTCTGCTCCTGGCCTCCAAAAGACTCATGCACATCCCTTTATTCAAAAGGCATTTAGTCTATGTCTAAGAGTTGCCAAAGTCCTAACAGTTTCAGCATTGCTGAAAAGTCCAAGTCCTAGGTCTCCTCTGAGATTTAAGGCAAAGTCTTAGCTGTGAACCCCTGCACAAATGAAAAGTAAACACCTCCAACATTCAATGGCACAAGACAGACATTTCCATTCCAAAGAGTATAAATAGGGGGATAGAAAGGAATGGGAGCAAAGCAAGTGCAAAATCCAGCAGGACAAACATTAAGTCCTGTAGTTCCATGTCCAGCATTAAGAGTAATCTATGCCAAGATGTGAATGCCAAAGGGCTTGGGTGACTCCACCCCTATAGTACTGCAGGTGTTTGTAGCTCCCATAGCTTCTCTTTTGGGGTAGCTTTGCTTCTTGCCACTTTTCTCAGGTGATCTATGTCCTTGATTCTCCAACATTCTGGGGTCTCCACTGTGCCTTTGGCTTCACACACACAGCTTCACACACTGCCCTCTCAGGAGCACACTGCCTGGCCTCCCAGACCTTCTAAAATCTGGGTGGAAGCCATCCTGACCCCACAGCGTTTGCATTCTGCATGCACCTAAAACCAGTACCACACTGATGACACCAAGGTCTGCTGCCAGCTAGAGCAGTTAACAGGCTTCCCTCTTTCTTGGCTGTGATGGTCAAGTACCTAGATTGCTGAGCACTCTGAACCCAATCATGAATAACAAATTCCCTAGACCGCCACCATTATGGAACATGGTGCCCGGGAGCTCTCTTCTCAAAGCAGCCTTTCACTTTTGCAATTTTGAGGCTGCAAAGGTTGGAGTCCTTCTGGTTCCTGTGATGCCCTCAAGCCATCTTTTCTATTATATTGTTCCTTCTTAGTAACCAAGTTCTCCTGTGCTCTGTCTTTATAGTCTACAGCTTTACTGGAGCTTGCTTTCTGGACAAACTCAAAACGTGTTTAATCATTCTGCTGGGCTGTTTGCTCTTCATTCTCAAGACAGAGCTGGCTAAAAGCCCCCAACAGCAGCCATGTCATTTCCTAAACATTAGATTGCCTTGAAACTTCTTCTACCAAATTAATTAAATTAAAATTAATTAATTAAATTAATTTGTCTGCCACCCTTAATCTCCACCTCAGTCAAAGTTTCTGGACATGAGCAAACTGCAGACAAATTTTTGGGCAGAACATAATACATATGCTCTAGAGTTCAAATTTCAATGCAGTCCTTGTTCCTAACTGAAACCTTCTGAGTCTGGTCTTTATCAGCAGCATTCCTATCAGCCTGCTGGTCTTCTGAGCTCTGACCAGAATCTCACATCAAGTTCAGTTTAAAGCACCGTAGGGCTGCTTCTTCAGCTGGCATCTTCAAATCTTCCCAAACTTTCCACAAGCCAGTTCCACAGACTTCTGAGCAACATGATCAGGTACCATCACAGCAACAATCCCACTTGTGTGGTACCAAAGTCTTAGTTATTCTTCTTGTTGCTGAGACAAAATACCAGACACCCAAAGTTAAAGGTTGCTTTTGCAAAATACCAGAACCCAAAGTTCATTTCAGCTCACAGTTTGTACAGGTTTAGAACCATAGTTGATTGGTTCCAAAGCAAGGAAACATGGTAGAGGAGCATCACAGAGGAGAAACAAACTATGGCATGGCAGGCAAAGGACGGCAGGCAAAGGACAGCAGGCAGCTGCAGCAGAAGCATATAATAACCTTCTTCCTGTCCCTTTATATTTCATACAGGCTACAAACCTATTACCAGGGTGTGGTTTCCTTACACAGGGTATGGCTTCCACTATCCACACCCTAATTCATATGCACACACCCTAATCCAACCACCTTCAAAAAGCCTCACCTATGAGTGCATGAGTCTTTGGGTGGACATCTAGGTATAAGCTATAACATAAGGTATCTCTGTTAGTTTTTAATTCACATATAAAATTGTACAAATTTATAAGGCACCATGTGATATTTTGATACCTGTGTACACTGTGGTAATGATCAAATCAATTAGCATGTCCATTGCCTCAAACTTTTTTTTGTTTTTTTCTTGGTAATGGGGTTTGAACCCAGGTCCTGCAGAGTAAACTATCCCCAACTCTTTTAAAACTGTGTCTTGCTAAATTGTCTAGGCTCACTCAAACTTGCCAGCCTTCTGTCTCAACCTCCCAGAATCCTGGTATTATATGCATACACCACCACACCCAGCTTCATTTAGCATTTCTTTGGTTATTTTTTTTTAGCATTTCTTTGTGATAAAACATTCAAAATCCTTTCTTCTAGCTATTGTGAAATATACATATGTTATTGTTAACTGCTGATTCCCTGTAAAAGAACTATAGAACTTATTCCCCCTAACTAAATTTGTACCCACTGACCAGTGGATCCAGTGGACCTACCAGACAGTTATAGAACATTCTATCCAGTAACTGCAGAATGCACATTCTTCTCCATAGCACAGTGAACATTATCCAAGATACACCATAAAACAAGTCTCAACAATATTTTTAAAAAATTGAAGATATACGAAGTATATTTTTGACCACAATCCAATAAAACTGGAAATCAATGACAAGAATTTTCTAAACCACAAATACATGGAAATTAGCATCCTCCTATATACCCTATGAATTAATGAAGAAATTTTAAAAATCACTGTGACAAATAATAATGGCAGCACAACATGCCAAAACCTATGCAGTATAGCAAAAGCAACATTGAGAGGTACTTATAGAAACTTAGTGGCTACATTAAAAAAAAAAAAAGCTCAACCTAATGTTATACCTCAAAGAACTAGAAAAGCAAGAATAAACAAAATCTTTGTTAATTGTTTAACCACATTCTACAGTGTCTCCTTTCTTTGCCTTTTTCCTCAAAATAAAGAGAAGCCCTCAAGGAGGTAAGTGGCATGGCTAAGTCCAATCAGTGGCAGAGTTGGCCCCTCCTATCACGCCTTCAGGCCTAGCCTGGTCAGTCTTTTGGCTTGCCCTGGGCTTGCCTCCTTGGCACAGTTCCTAGACCAAATGTACATGTCCCCTCAGCCCTGTCCCCAAGGTATGGAATGTCTCAGTACTACACAGACCCTAAAGGCCCAACAATGGTCTCTGGGGTAATGAGAGAATGAAGGAGGGTCTGCAGCCCAGGACATGAACCTCTTGGCTGAGCTCTCCAGTAGTAATGGCATCCCTTTTCTATTTAACCCCACATCAGGAAAAGTGCATCAGCAGTTTTGAGATTGCTCTGTACAGGGCTCTGTGCCATGTGGCCACCAGCCAGAAAAGAGCTCTGAGGCTTTGTGCCACCTCCCCAGGACCAGGCAGGAGCTGTGAAGCGTAGCTCAGCAGAGACCATGGGGCATATGGATGATGGACATGTTTATGTGGAATTACAGCCTGTCTGTGGTAATGCATCCATTCCTATGACATGATGCTCCACAGGCACTCACACATCCCATACTTTCTCCCACATGGGCAGAGTCCTACCTCTGTTGCATGGTGAAGTTCACTTACAGGAACTTCATTTCCATTGGTCTGTGATCCATGGGTGAGATTTCCATTTGCTAAGGAAAGTAAGAACAATGGAGATGGCTCCAAGGTAGGCCCTGCTCTTTCTAGCCCAAGGGGCAGTGACAACTCAGAGGAGTTGGCCTATGTACCCTGACAAGTGAGAGAAGTGGGTGGAAACCACCCAGGAGGTCCTCAGAAGCTAGGTGACAAGGCTGTTTGGGGAGCTGGAGAGTGAGGGCTGTAGATAGCAATAATCTACAGTGCTGAATGGCTTCCTTGGGGTAAGGTCTAGAGGTGCCTCTAGTAGTAGATAGATTTCTTCAGATGTCCACCCATGATCCCTAACCCCTGGTCATTCAGTCAAACACAAGTCTAGGATGGCAGGGAAGGGGCTGTGCAGATAAAATTGAGGTCATTGATTAGCTGACCTTAGAGAAGGGAGATTGTTCTGGATTATCTAACTAGATCCAGCATAATCCCATGAGTCCTTAATAGCAAAAGAAGAACATAGGCAATTAGAACATAGATAAGAGAGGGCAGAAAGAGGGGCTGGAGATTTAGCTCAGCTGCACAGCATCTGCCTGGCAAGCGCAAGGTCGTGAGTTTGATTCCCGGTACCAGAAAAAAAACAAAACAAACAAACAAAAAAAAAAAACAAAAACAGAGAGGGCAGAAAAATTGAAGCTAGGAACTCCATGTACCATTGCCAGCTTAGAAGAAGGAGAAAGGGGTCTATGAGTCTCAGAACCTGGACCTCCTCCAGAAGGGAGTATCTATCCCCAGGCATCACAAGGCAAATCCAGTAATTGAGGGTTTTTATTCTACCGCGTTATGGAACTGAATTCCGCCCGTTATCTGAATGAGATTTGAAGTGGATTTATTCCCAGTGTCTAATGACAACTGTCTGACTTAGGATCTGTGTGACTCTAAGCAAAAGACCAGCAAAGCCAGGTCTGATGGCGCACGCCTGTAATCCCAGCACTTGGAAGGCTGAGGAAAGAGTATTGCTGTGAATGTGAGGCCAGCCTGGGCTACAAAGTAAGTTCAAGGCCAGCCTGAACTGCACGGTGAAACCCTGCCTCAAAAAGACACACACACACACAAAGAAACAGACTAGCAAAGCCACACTGTGCCTAGTGTTCTGACATACAAAAACAAATGGTAGTGTTTAAAATCAATGAGTTGGGATCGTTTGCTATGGCAGCCATAGAAAACTGGCGCAGATCCCCTTTTCCACTGGAGCCACACAACCTACTTACATTCTTAGCAGCTGCTCCAGGAGCTGGCTGCCCCTTAGTCATTTACGGACTGCTGTCAGTAGGGAAAGCTACATAGAATGCCAACTAGGAACCATTTGTCTGTGATTCATCAATTTGGAAATGGGGAGCTATTTCTATTTGCATTTTTAATGCTCAGTTCCCACCATTTTTCAAAGAGTCGATTTTTCCAGAATAGAATCTTGACATTACTTGAAGATACTTTATTCTATTTAATCTCTTGGTCCTATTTGGGCTGGGGAGTGCAACGATTAAGGAAAGAGCAGATCCAGCAAGCCCACCACCCCCAAAGCATCTGCACCTGCAACTGGGTGCCAAGAGTTGGTCCTAAGAGTTTACTCTGTGAAGGAAAGGAATAAAATGGTCCAGCTGTCCCTGCTGAGCAGAGCTGAGGTGCTTGTACGGCACCAAAGAATAGAGTGGGAAACTGGTCTTCAAGTGGCTTAGGACAAAGGCAAAGCTGTTAGGTACTCAGGGATTTCAGAAGCAGGAAAGGAAAGCAGTGACATAATTCTGACACTAAAATACAAGACAGAGAATAAGGAAATAAGGGAATCTAAAAAATTGCAGAATAAATTTAAGTGAAGGGATTTGGCAAAAACCAAAGACTCGTGGTAACTGCAGTAACATCAGTGATCACATTTGTGGAGTGGTTGCTGTGGGCTGAGTTCCTCAGTCCGCTGTGTAGGGCTCCATGTCCTTAGTTCTCACAGAACTCTGGAAGGCAAGTGCCCTCTTAACCTGCACTGCCCCCAGCCCCACTCATCTCTCTAAAGCTCCACTCTGCTCTCAGGCCCTGTGTTGGAATCAGCCAATACCTAGAGGAGAAATGGCCCAGACACGGAATGTGTTCCTTTAGCCTTCTCTATTTTCCTACATGTTGACCCTGTGGTTTCTCATTTCCCTCAGTGTCTCAGCCTCCTGGAAACCAACACCCAGATTAAAAAATAGAACATTACAATCACAACAGTCTCTGTTTTGCAAAGACTGTTTAATCAATTAGCATGTATGTGATTATATTTACTTCCCCCACTCCAGGGCTGGTGATTGAACCCAGGGTCTTCACACTGAGCTACATCTCCATCCCCCCTTTTTTTTATTCTAAGAATAAGGTCTTGCTAAGTTGCCTAGGCTGAGCCCAAATTTGTCATCCTCCTGCCTCAGCCTCCCAGAATACTGGGATTTTAGGTGTGCACCACCACATTTGGCTTTGCTCTTTTTTACACCTTATTTTCTTTGTATTTACCCTTTTCTGTATCCTTTTGGGTTAATTGGTTCTTTTTTATAATTGTAATTCATTTTACTATTGACTTGCCATTATTCTCCTGCATAATTTCATAATTGCTGGTCTATAGATTTTATACCTTTAGTAGTCTACTAAGAGCGGTATTCACTTCAAATAAAGTGGAAGATCCTCACAACTGTGAATTTCATTTATCCCTTAACTGTCTTTCATATGTTCACCTATGTATACTACAAGGCTCATAATATGTGATCATTTTTGCTTGAAACACTTATATTTATTTGAAAGAAATAGGGTGTTGAATATAGCCACATTTTTACCACTCCAGGGACTTGTCAGTCCTTAACAGTCAGTTTTCAGCTGCCATGCTTTCACTTCAGCCTGAGGAATTTCATTTAGCATTTTTTATAGTAATGATCTGCTGATCACCAATTCTCTTATTTTTCATTTTTCTGAAAATTATTTCCCTTTTATTTTTGTAAGATATTTTTGCTGATATAAAAAGTCTGCATTGGCAACTTTTTCCTTATTAGCAATTCAAAGATATTACACTGTCTAGTTTTTCACTATTTATGGTGAGAAGTTAACTGTCATTCAGCTAAGGTCTGTCTAGTTATGTTTCTCCATATTATCCTACTTTGGATTCAGTGATCTCTTTGAATCTAAAAACATTATGTCTTTTGCCAAATTTGTTCAGTTATTAACTTTTATTTTTTCAGTTTGAAGCCATCTCACCTTCTGCTCATGTATCTTAGAACATCTGATACTGTCTCACAAGTTACTAAAGTGTTGTTTGTTATTTCCCAACATGATTTCCTTTCTCTCTTTCAGATTAGATCGTTTATGTTGATCTGCTTTCAAATTAACTGACTTTCTTCTGCTGTCTCCCTACTAAGCTTGTCCAATGAATGTTTTTATTTTAGGTACTCTTTATCTTCCAGTTCATAAATTTCAGTTTAACTCTTTGTTATAGTTCTCATTTCCTTGCCTTTTTTACCTCTTCCTGGATTGAAAACTGGCTCTCTGTAGGTTTTTAAGCATTGTTGTAATAATTTGTGCATTATTTCCAACAGCTGGATTCCCTGAGTATCAGTCTCCACCATTTGGCTTTTCTGTCATGTGCGAGTCACATTCCCTTTTCTTCATATGGCTAATAAATTTGAATTATATATTGATCAATGACTTGCAGATGTAGAGCTTATGGATTTTGTTTTATTTCTCTGAAGAACTTTTTTAAGAATTAAGACAAGAGGTTACTGTGGCTGAATTAAATCTTCCCTGCCTATATTCAAAGTTATTAGTCTTAGGAAGGCCGTTTGGAATGTCCTCCCATACCCTCCTAGTCTGTGAGTCAGCCAAAATCTTGGGCAGAGTTCCACATAGAATTCATCTGTAGTTTTCAATACAGTCTCTTCTCTCAGATTGTCTTCTTTGTTCAAGATGCTGTTATGAGCACCTTGAAATCTGTTTTCTGGTGGTTCAATGAGACTGCAGCTGTAGGTTTCTATCTGAACTTTGCTGTCCCTGGTACATGTGTGAGAGCAGGAAATCAGTTGGTGATGCCTGCTCTCTTCTAAGTGTTAGTTCACCTTCACTTTCTGCCTGCCTTGGATTTTCTTCAGTGCCATCATGTGGTTGTACTATCTTTTCAGAGTTGTCTGATAATAGCCATTCCACTATTACAGAAGCTCTTATGACAAAATAAATATCTTATCCACTGACTGACTGAGTTAATATTTGACATTATCTGATCTGGGAAATTAAGATTCAGTTGGCCCCTAAGTTGAGCAGTGAAGGATGGATAAACAGAGCAAGAATTATCCTGATAACTGAAGTCAGTTGGTGTGCACACTTGGCGTATGATGAATGAAAGCTAGAAGCACATTCTTACACTTTAGCATACTTCACAGGGAGTTTCTACTTTAGAAATCAAATTTATGTTTTCTTTAAAACAGGTCAAGCATAGACAGTATTTTTAAGTTAATTTTGGACAGGTCTGGAAAAAGAAAAGAAGTAAACTAGGCATGGTGCCATATACCTATAAGCATAGCACTCTTGTAGTTGAGGCAGGAGGATTTGCAAATTCAAACCCAGGTAGGGCAACTCAGTGATTTAGTAAGACCCTGTCTAAAGATTAAAAAACAAATAAAGGCTGGGGATGGACCAGGCATGATGGTACATGTCTCTAATACCAGCACTCAGGAGACTGAGGCTGGAGGATTTCTGTGAGTTCAAGGCCAGCCTGGGCTATATAATGAGCTGAAGGGCAGCATAAACTGCATAGTGGAACCCTGTCTCAAAAAGACCAAAAAAGAAGCTGGACCTGTGGCTCAGTGCAAAGGCTCTGGGGTTTAGTCCCCAGTACTGCCTAAGGGGAGAGGGGCAGAAGTTAGGGAGTACGCAGCATAGAAGTCTCTGCATTGGGAACTACACAGTCTTGAACCACAGGGCTCAGGTTGGTGTCTGAATTCTGCTGTCATTTTGTCTATGGTCATGTAAAATCTTTCTAAGCTGCAGTTTCTCTTTGGTAAAACGAAGGCAAATCACATAATTTGAATGAAAGAGGAGTAAATAAAAATGTGTGCTGAATCTGAATCTGAAAGATTTAGATTTCATTTTTTGAGAGTAAAATACAATAGTCCAGGCATTTTAGCACACCTGGCCTTTTCAGTCCTCTTTGCTCTGAGTTTAACGCCACTACCCCTAGGTTATTCTAAGTCTCATCAAGCCCTGGCCAAGGAAATTTATGTGAAATGTTTTGACAAGGGGAGAAAAGTTACCTTGAGCAAATCTGCTTCATCTGTCCTGAAGGATCTGTGCATCTGAATACACAGTGTCAGAGCAGATAAGAGCATAGAGCAGAAGAGAGCAGAGTGCAGCCTTGGGAAGTGTGATGTTCTCAGCAGCACTCAGGGCTGGAGCTCCCGGGACAGCAGGGTCTTACCCACAGCAGCCATTCTGGACAGCACTGCATGGTAGCAGTGTCCATACTTGTGGTGCTTACAGCTTCCATCCATAGTGGTTGCTCAAACTGGCCAGGAGCCCATCAGAGCTGAAGCAGAGGGGACAAGAACAGAGGGGAAGGAAGCCACAGGGTCAACGAGTTCAGCTGCTTTCCAGGGACACTCTGTCCTCAGCTGAACAAGAGCCCATGCTGATCTGAGACAGAGATCTTCAAGTGTAAACCAATGGTATCTCACGAAGGACTCTGGCTGGTGTTATGCCAGAGGAGGACAAAGGCTCATGTAAGGAGACTGCTGGAGGGTTGAGTGTCACTTCATGAAGGAACAGCGTGATGTGACCTATACCAGGGGTTAAGTGGTGGAGCTGACACAAAGTTAGATTCTGGATGGTAGAGAAAAGGCAGAGCTAATAAGATTTGCTCATAGATATGGGTGTAAATCATGAGATAAAAATACATCAAGGACTTCAAGGGTTTTTTTCTAAGCAAGTGAAAAGACCCCAGTTGTCAGCTGCAATCAGGACATCTGGGTACCAGGTGGGTTTGCAAGGCATTAGGGGTTGTGTATGGGGAGCAGACCCACTCCAAGGTGACTTCCAGGCATCTCAGAAGACAAACCCAGTGGGCGGGAAGATTGTGAAGCCACCTGGGATGCAGAGGCAGGAAGTGCCTCACTATCAACTATGCTGTTCTAACAATAGACAACAGGCAAATGACAGTGGCATCCACACTACCATAATCTGTCAGGTGCAGTGGCACTCTCCTGTAATCTGCTAGAGGCATTGACACATCTCTGTAATCTGCTGGGCGCACTGACACACTCCTGTGATCTGTTAGGCACACTGACACACCCCTGTGATCTGCTAGGTGCACTGACTCATCCCTGTAATCTGCTGGGTGCACTAACACACTCCTATAATATTTCACACACTAATCTGCTGGGTGTGGTGACTCTTGTAATCTGCTAGGTAAAGGGACACACTCCTGCAGTCTGAGCTACTTGGATCCTGGAAGAGGAGGATCAAAAAATCAGGGCCAGTCTGGGCAATTTAATGAGACCATGTCTCAAAATACAATAAAATAAAAAGAGGTGAAGGTGTAGCTCAGTGGTAGAGGTTTTACTTAGCACGCATGAGAATTTGGGCTTATTTCTCTCCAAAAAAAAAAAAAAAAAGAAAGGAAGAAAGAAAGAAAGACTAAAGTATAGTGTACCTCAGTGCTCTCCAGTCTGCAGTATACTCATCCCTCAGTATCAGTGGTTTTTGGTTCCAAGACCCTCATGAATCCCAGTGTCTACTGACTCTCCAGTCTTACATAAAATGGCATAGCATTTTCAAATAACCTATGCACAGCATCCACAAGTCATCTCTAGTTTACTTTGAACACCTAATACAATGTAAATGCTATACAAATAGTTGTCATACATGCTGTTTAGGGAATAATAACAAGGGAAAAAATGTCTGAATGTGGCTAGTAATGAGACTTTTTTGCAAGTGTTCCCATCTGTGGCTGGCTAAGTCTATGGAATCAAAGCCTGTGGACACAGTGTTATATTGTATTTTTATTGAAAAGTTATAAACATATGTCAAATAGCTTTTTAAGAGTAGGCTGCAGGAAAGCTCCATAAATTTTTTATTCAAACTGAAGAGAGGTGCAGATCTTCCCAATAAATATGTCACCTAGAGTGATGTTGACTATAGAGATCATCAAAAGCTCCTCCCTGAGTGTGAAGTGCAAAGTACCTTTACCTTGAAACTTAAACTGGCCTACTCACCCTCCAAGGAGTAAATGCAAAGCTTTTCATGTGTTGTCCTACCTCAGAATGAAGCAATCACCTTTACATACAGAAGGTTTTCCTATTACATTTAACTTAAATAGTTTGCACACTAAGCAAGAAATTGTGTCATTTTAGAAGCTTAATTTGTTTTAAATACTGGCTCAGCTATAATCTATCATGAGCAATCATGATGTTTTGTTTGAGCTTATAATACTTTTGCGATGAAACTGGCCTGTAAAGTAAAGAACACATGATTTTATTGTATTACTGAACATTGAGATGAAAATAGTAAAAATTTTCATAAGCAATATGTGACATAATTTCATTGTATTACAAGGAATTCCTTTACCAAACTTGTAATTTGTTGAGATTCTTTGTTTTGTAGTCCAAAAGTCTATGATCTGGAATGCTATGTTGCAGGCTGGTTTTTTAGAGAAAAATCAGTCATTCCCTAAATCATGAACAGCCTAAACTTAAAGACAACTGTTCATATCCGTGGCATTCCACATTTGCCTAACATAAAATTACCACATGTCAAAAACAGTGCCTTTCTCACTGCTAAATTGTGACGCATACATTTCTTATGTAATCACTTTCAAAGTCACTGAGACACTGAGCCAGCTTCATACATAAAGATCCGTACTTTGACTTCGCATTGTGATGCCAGGCCACCTAACAGGTAGATGCACAGGGCAAAGAAGGTTCTAGAAGGGAAAGTCAAGGGAAACAAGGACTCTGATTATGAAGCCAGGACAGCTAGAAACTCTCAAGGCAGTATAGATGTGGTGCAGTGTGGGCAGCAGAGAGGAAGCTGGCCCGCAAGGAGCAGCCTGGGGCAGTCTGAATTCTATTTTTACTGCTGGTTGAGAGGCCTCAGCACATGAGTTCTAGGACCATAATTAGTATTAACACTGACTGCATGGGGAACCTTGACTCAGATGTAGACAGGGTAGGCACAGTGTAAAGTCTCAGGAAGAGTTATTTTCCTCCCACCAGTAGGAGAATCAGGAGATAAGCAAAGGTAAGAAAGGTTTAAAGTCTTTCCCAAGATGAAAGGCTAAAGACAAGTGTTCAGGATTGTGTGGAGAGACTCCAGCGTGGTGCCAGAACTACTGTAGTTACCGAATAAAGCTCTCAAAAGCTTATGTGGGCAAACCTTTGAGCAACCTAAAATAAATGTTGAGCTGAATGTGCTGTGGGATCTTGGATGGGGTCCTGGAGCAGAAAAGGAAATTAGAGAAGAATGGAGAAGTCTGAACAAAATGTGGACCTCAGTGTAAGCATGCACCTGACCGAGTCACTCGCTGTGACTCACGGCTCTGCCACAGTGAGTGCTCCACGGAAGCTGGCGGTGGGGTTTGTGGAAACTGTATTCTCTGACCTGTTCTGTGACTGGAAACTTCTAAAATGTAAACCCTATTAATAATACAGTCATGCCTTGGTACTCAATTGCTGTGACACACATCAAATTTGGTGTTTGACATTTTGACCTGAGAATTTTGTTCCAGAGCTTGCATTTATCATTTAGTACTTGATACGTAAGTAGAGTTTGTTGGTGTTGATTGCTTTGTGACTCTCTGCCCTTTCCAGTCATAACAATTTGTTTAGTGCTTATCCTTTTTGGTCCTCATCATGCTGCCAGAACCAATTAATAATGAGTACCAAGTACCACTACGTTGTTTTTAGACTTGGAGTGCTGCACAGGATTTAGGCCAACTAGGAGGCAGACATCTCATGATGTGAGCAGAGGCCCCAGGCTACAGGAGCAGGTGACGCAGGCCTAGGATGGGCTGGCACTGAGGGCAATGCATGATGGCCTCACCCCAAGCTCTCTGTCTTGTGGATAAGGATGCCAGGGTGGACGTCAGCAGTTGCTATTGTGCCTGCTCCACCTGAAGACAGACGGACGCATGGCCCTGCCTGTGCAGTCTCCTCCCCTGGTGCAGAGTATAGCCTTCCTCTGCCCACCTGCTGCATCCACATTAGCAGGAGACCTGCTTGCTGAAGTCCAGCCCAACAGCCTGCAGATCCAGCTAGTCCTTGGGCCCTGTGTAAAGCACATTACCTTTCTAGGCCTCTGCTCCCTCTTCTGTAAATGGGCACTTCATGTCATCTCACTTAGTCATGTCCCAAGAAGCCCAGGCGGTAGCTGGAGATGGAGCCCGCTACATGGCTGAGCACCGCTGCGCCTGCTGCCCTTCCCAGGCAAGGACACACCATAACCACTTCTGTGGTGCCCTTGACTCTTCCTGCTTCCCATGCCACTGCAGCCACCCTGCTGTTCCTCCGTGTCCTCAAGAACCCCAGTCACTTGCTTCTGGAACAGTCTTCAGCTGCCTCCAGAGCATGTCCAGGAATCTCCCAGGCTAGATCAGGGTCCCTGTGCCTGTAGCTTCATGGCTCAACCACATTTGTCTTATCCCTCTGTTTCCTGCTGGACTCTGATCTTCACGCTGCCTCCACAGGACGCAGCATGGTGTCTGGTGCCACAGACATGGGCACCAGATAAACAGTTCCAAGGAAATTAGAATGAAGTGAATGGGCATATGCAGCAAGCTGGAAGCCCATGGCCCACTGGTGCCAAGGAACAGCTGAGGCTCCTGCACGCTCCAGCTGCCCCACAGGCCAGGCCCCTGTCTCTGTTCTGAGACCACAGGCCAGGTGCTACAGAGAGAGGTCTACAAGGGCGCTGAGCCATTCAAAGACTGTAGAACCCGTAGCGCCACTGCAGGAGCTGGTAAGCCACTCTGTTAAGGGACAGTGCTGTATCTCAAACCCAGAGCATGCACCAGGGTCTTGTGAGCATGGTGCAGATGCCTCCTACTGGGCCACCCCATCTTCCCATGCAGAAGGTCTTGGACAGTGTCCTGCAGCTTCACATCTCTCACCCATTCCCAAGTGCTGCTAGACTGGGTAGCACACTGAGAACCACTGGCTTCCTGCTGGAGGTCAGCCCAGGAAAGAAGCAGAACAGAGGAGACTAGAGGCACAGTCCCGTCATGAGCCGAACCACCTACCTTCCCATATCAGGGGAAGCAGGTACTGTCCATCAATAATAAAGGCATCTTTTTGGCACTGTTGCCTGGGATCCACAATTCTTAGCTGTGTTGATATTTAAACATTGTCAGAATTTCAGAAATATCAGAGACAGCTGACTTGTCTTCCTACATAAAAACTAAAACTCCAAATCAAGACTGTTTTGCACAGACTAGGATATGTTATATTTATTTATTCACCTGCAAGTACTAGGGGCTCATGATCACCCCCTTGAATGCCTTCATATGAGTTGCTGTATGTGAATCTGCAGTGCAATTGCTTTGTATGAAAGGAGTTTGGGGAGTCTCAGTGGCTCTGCCACTGGCCCTTTGTACAGAGCAGCACAGAACCTGGATCTCTTGGCTTCAGTACTGGAGTCCTTCCCCCTCAGTCACTTCCTGTCCCACCAAAGCCCCTTTCCTTGCTTATGCAATCATAAACCCTCAGGAAATACCTTCCGGGCCCCAACCCTGTGCTGGAAGCTGGCTATAAGTGGTGAATAGAAGTATCAAGAGATTCATGTTGAAACATTTTTGTCTTAGGCTATAGATTTGCTAGATGAGCAATCATTTTGTGAGCTCCTAAAATTAAAACTAAGAAAAAGCAGTAAAGTGTCTTGTTAAAGTGTCTATTTCCTCATTGCAGAGACAAAATACCCAACACCCACAAGTTAAAGAAGGAGAAGTTTTTTTCAGTTTATAGTTTGTAGAGGTTTCAGTCCATAGTTAGTTGGCTCCAAGGAAGGGTGGCATAGAAGAGGGGCATTGCAAAGGGAAAACAGTCCATGGAAGGGCAGGCAGAAAGCAGGAAGCAGTGAGCTTCCCTTTCCCTTTATATTCCATCCAGGTACAAGCCTATTGGTTGGTGCCACCCATACCTTGATACCTTCAGTCCTCAAGTAAATCCATTCAGCCACACCCAGAACTATGCTGATCTGATCAGCAGACTAATCCAGTTATTAAACACCCATAATCCATATTCACACACAATAAACCCAGCCATTTCCAAAAAGCCTCACTTATGAGCCCCTGAGGCTTTGGGAGGACATCTAAATACAAGCTAGAACAGTGTCTGAAGATATTGCTGCTTTAAAAATACTCTAGAGAAGAACTGGGCCTAGTGGCCATGCCTGAACAGTGATCAAATTGGGGATTTGCGTATTTTCTCCCATCTCTTGAGTTGCCTTTCCCTCTTCTGATACTTCCCTTGGATACACAAAAATTTTAAATTTTGATGTAGTTTAATTTATCTACTTTTTTCTTTTGTTATCTTGTTTATGGTGTCATATCCAAGAAATCATTTTCAAATCCAATATCATGAAGTTTTCTATGTTTTCTTCTAAGAGTTTCACAGTTTTAGTTTTTTTCCATTTGAGTTGATTTTTGTATATGTTAGATAAACATACAACTTTTATTTTTGTTTGGCAATACTGGGTATTGAACCCATGGCCCATATTTTCTAGTCAAGAATTTACCACTGATAAACATCCACAGCTTTTTAAAATTTTTCTTTTGAGACAAGATCTTGCTAAGTTGACCAGGCTGGCCTCAAACTTGTAATCATCCTGCCTCAGCTTCCTAAGTAGTTGAGATTATAGCTATGTGCCACTGCACCTGGCCTACTTCATTCCTTTGTACTTGGACATCCAGTTACCCAACACCATTTGTTGAGAAGATTGTCTTTTCCCCACTGAATGTCAAGAATCTACTGATCATAGATTTGAAGGCTCATTTCTGGGTTTTTTATTCAATTTCATTAATCTGTTATGTCTATCCTTATGCCAGTGCTACACTGTTGTGATTATCGTGATTTTGTAGTATTAAAAGCAGGAAACATGGGGCCTCCAACTTAAGTTCTTCCTTTCTCTGAGTAATTTGGCTATTCAGGCTACTTTGAGATTCTGTATGAATTTTAGGATGAGTCCTTCTATTTCTGCAAAAAAAAAAAAAAAGGAAGCCATAGGAATTTTGATAGGAATACATTAAATCTGTAGATTATTTATGATAGTATCACCCTCTTAAAATTATTATCTGTCAACCCATGAGCATGAAATGCTTTTTCACTTGTCTATGTTTCAGTTCGGTTGTGTGTGTGTGCGTGTGCACATGTGCACACACATTAAGGCTTGAACCAAGGGCATTCTCACTGAGCTGCATCTCCAGCCCTCTTTTTATTTTGAAACAGTCTTGCTAAGTCACTAAATTACACATAGTTGTCCGTCGGTCGCTATAAAGTATGGGTTCCAAGATCTCCTGTGTTTACCAAAATGCAGCAGTACTCAAGTTTGTCACGTGAAGTGGTGTAGAATTTGAGTGGAGCCTGTGCACACTCCTGTACATTTGTTGTTTGTTCATTTGCTTTGGTGAATGTAGAATGTTGCATGTGGAAAGCATTAGTTATAGCCCCAGCCTTCATATATTCTTTAAAGCACCTGCATATTATTATTTATAATACCTGGTACAATGTAAATTTTATCCAAATAGTGGTTATCTGTATTGCTTATAGGAAAATGATAAGACAAAGGCCTCCACATGATCACTGCAGACACATTTTTTTTTTTTGTCTCTTTGAGACAGGGTCTCGCTATGCGTTCAGGCTGACCTTGAGCTCACGGTGTAGCCCAAGCTGGCCTTGCACTTGCAGGAAGCCTCTTGCCTCAGCCTCCCACATGCACCACCACACCCAGCTACAATTTCTTTTATATTTTCATTCTGAGGTGATCCAGTCCTCATATGCAGAGCTCACAGATACAGAGGGGTGACCGTATATTTCATAACAAAATTTAAACACTTTTTTTAAAAGCCCTCTATAGCTGACATGCTGGTAAATGGTTTCTGACTGAGTTCAGCTAGAGGAGCCTCGGCCATGCACCATGGCCAATCCCTGTGTCTCCTTATCTACCAAGTTGAGCGCCCCAAGTGATAGGACTGGTAGTGGTGAGTGAGCTGGTGGGTATTTCCAGCCAGGCCACATTTTTGCAACAAGGATGGTCTCAGAAACTAGCTCCCAACCTTCTCCATCCTCTCACAGAAGAAACACTTGTCCTAAAACTATCCGGCTCTTTTCCCACATATCCCCCTCTCCCTTTCAAGCCATCTCCTCTTTGCAAGCTGCTCTCTCTTATTCCAGCAATGCCAGATGGAGCCCTGGACACAGCCATCCGACCCGAGGAGGCTGGGAGTGAGGAGGACCTGTATGAGGACCTGCACAGCTCTGGCTACCACTACAGCCACCCTGGAGGGGGTGGCGAACAGCTGGCTATCAATGAGGTACGGTGGAGGTCAAGTGGGAGACACAGAGCAGGGCCAGTCTGCAGATGTGAACCAGATGTAGACAGTTCTGCTCCAGATGCATGCCGTAGCACTGTTTTCACTGTCACATTAGGACTTGGTGTGCAGAGCAGAGTTTGTCCAGAGTCACAACTCCCGGTACCCTCCTGACGCCCACAAGGGCAAGTACAAAGGTGAATTGCCCCTGGTGGTTCCTCCTACCAGGCTTTCCTGTAGCAGCCCCAAAGGCAGCCTACAGGGACAGACTGCCCGACCACTCCAGCTGTGTCCTCAGACAGCTATGGAAGCAGACTAGGGACAAAGCAGGGGAAACTGGTTTCTCTGCCGTGGCCTCCAGGAGCCCAAAGTGTCGCTGTTGCTCTGACATCTACGTGACTTCCAAGTTAAGAGTTTTGCTGTTCCTACCTAAGCCAGAGAGATTAGTATGGGATCTCATCTGGGCATACTGGTTTCCATTCCAATTTGCATTCTCCAAAGAAGGCATTTTAAGCATTTTTAAATGTTTTCACTGATACAGAATTACATATTTATGGGGCCCAGCATGATATTTTGGTAAACACATATGTGTGATGATAAGATCCGGGTAGTTGGCATGGTTACCACCTCAAGCATTTATTATTTTATTATTTCTTCATGTTGGGAACATCCAAAATCCTTTGTACTAACTTTTTTGAACTATTCTTACTTGCTTTCAACTGTAACAGTGCTAAAGACCGTTAGAAATTATTCCTCCAGCTGCATGTGGTAGGGACAGCCTGAGCTACACAGCGAGACCCTGTTTCAGAAAAAAAAAATTATTCCCCAGACCTAGATGTCTCCCTGTACCTGTTCACCATCCTTCCTTAGGACACAGCAATTTCGAGTCTTCAACTCTCCTCTCTTTCTCATTCTTACTCCTGTTTTTTCACCCTCTTTTATTTAGTTTCGAGGGGATGGTGGAACATAACGGGCTTAACCAAATGTTCAGCACAAGCACATGCCCATAGCACACTGAGTTCCCCTGGCGAGGAGGGCTGGTACCTTTCTGCTCCATTAGAACCAAGACTGCATAGGACTCAAATTTTTTTTCTTGAAGAGAAACATTACAGCTTGACTTCTTTATGAGTGGTGTACTCATGGACTTTTGTGGAACCAGGATACAGTGCAGCGCTCTCATTATCCACACAGCTGACGGGGGTGGGGGGTGGGGGGGATAAACTCACTTAGAAGCCTGGCTTCAAGTAATGAGTTAAAATGGTCACTGTCTTAATTTCTTTTTTCTTGTTGCTGAGACAAAATATCTGCCACCCAAAGTTAAAGGGGGAAAGGTTTATTTAGCTCACAAATTGTGGAGGTTTCAGTCCATATCAGCTGGCTCCAAGGCGGGCAGCAAATGGCAAAGGAGCAACCATTCATGGTGGTGAAGTCAGCAAAAGCAGCAAGGGAAGAGGAAGGAGACAAGCCTCTTCCTACATCTTTTATCTTAATCTAGACTGCTAGGATTAGGATGGTACCAATCCAGTCGCCCATCCTTAATCCCACCACCCTTAATCCCATGAATTGAATTAAACCATGAATCAATCACAAAATCTAGATTCAGCCCCCTCCAAAAAAAACCCATCTAAAACTGCATGAAGCTTTGGGGCAGGGGCAAGGGAGTATCCAGACACAAACCAACAGTCATCAAGTCATACTTTATGCTGGGTATAGTGCACACCTGTCATCCCTGTCTGGGAAGCTGAGGAAGGAGGATCACAAGTTTGAGCACAGCCCAGCCCAGCCAACTTTTAATGACTCAGTAAGATCTTTCCTCAAAAGAAAACAGAAAGAGCTGGGGATGTAGCTCAGTACAAAGGCCCTGGATTCAATCCCTAGACTACAAAGTAATAATCATGACAATAACAATAATAATAATGATAATACTTCCTGTAAAACCCATGAAGTGCAGAGAATAAACATGCAAGTAAGTTAGATTTTCTAACAAAACCTTTTTTGTGTATTCGTATATGTATGTGGTGCTGGGAACTGAACTTAGGGTCAGGAGCATACTAAGCATATGCTGCTCCACTGAGCTGCACTCCCAGCCCCCAGCTCTCCCTTCAGTTACTTTTCAGGAGTGTTCTAAAATCACATCTTCACTGTAGGCAGAATTCACAGGCAATGGCTGTGCTTCGCCTTGAAGATTCAGGCTTGTGGCGGGGTGGAGCTGCTCTTGGGGCTATCACACAAGGGTTCGTGGAGTGTTGAGCAGGAAGCCACCTGAGTGCCAGTGGACTTAACCAGACCCCTGAGCAGTGAAAGGTGCCTTTTGGGGCCCTAGGGTTCTTGCTGAGTTGTTAATTCTAAGATGCATTGGCCAGGGAAGAACAAGAGCCAGCTCTAAAAGAACAAGACTCCGGCAGAGGCCTCTGTCAGAGGGAAATGCAAATAATGTCTACATAAGCATTTCCTTAGCTGCCTGGAGAATATTTCCTGTTTGGTCTTGGCATTGGAGCTTCCTGGGTGTACTTCTCTTTAGCGTACACAGTGCTTTCCAGACCACTTGGGTTCCCTGGACCTTACTACGCCCCAGGCGGACAGATGGGGCCTGCCCAGAGGAGGCACTGGCTCCAGCTGAGGGTCCCTTCTCCAGCCATATGGTGAGCTGTGCAGAACAGAGACTGGTCCTGACTCAGGATGTCCACTGAACTGTGTACCCAGAGAGTCACAGGGCCTCAAGATCCTGATGCAGAAAGGTGAGAGTGGAGTTTTTGGGTGTCTCGGTGCAGGAAGAACTGTTCTTGCTGCAGGATTGCAGGGGTTTTGGTGGCCTGGCTATTACTGGGGACTCCAGAAAGGTGGTGGCAGTCCTGTTCTGCTAGACAGAATAAACACCCTCCACACCAGAAACTAGAAAGATGCAGCAGTACTGTCCAGTGAAGGGTCCCTGACCTTTCTAGTGCAATTGCTTTCTACCCTGAGGACACTCACTGCTGCCTCTGAGCTCCAAAAGAAGCAACAATCAACAATTAACAAACACAGAAGTTACTGAAGCAACCAGTCTGAGAGGATCTGGCTTGCTCTAAATTAGACACTCCTTTGTAATTTCCAGGAAGACATGCATGTCTCGTTCTAATTATGACACATGGGAAACCCAAACCATTTGACCCGGAGAGATGTTTGCATTCTGAGTACTGAAGGAGTGAGTCTTGTTTCTACACACATGTGTGGGTGTGTGCATGGATATGTGAAGGTTGTGATGTATGGTTGGGCATGTTGCATAGATGTAACACGTGTAGTAAGTACTACTAGGGGCCAGGCAGTGTCTGAGACCATAGGATGTAGATATGCAAGACAATCCTGCCTGCTGGGAGCAGGGCTGTATGGGATACCATCTTCCTCTGTGTGCCCTGAGGAGTGTAAGAGACAGGCGCAGGGCCTTCTTCTCTGTTCCTGTGCATACTTGTGCCTGGCCCTCCAACTCTCCAGAGCCTGCCCAGTGAACTAACAAATGCAGAAGTTGATCATCCTTGGTGCCCACAAGTGCCCCTCTCTTCTTCCAGCATCTTCCCTTCGAGTCTGCCCCAGATGTGCATGGCTTGAGCATGGGCCTGTACCCCTCCCCCCACCCCACCAGCTGACTCGCTTGGGCTGGGCTGTCTTTTTTCTTTTTTTGTCTTTTTATTCCTTCTTTTTTTTTCTTTTTCTTTTGGGCTGTCTTTTCTGTCATAAAGCCTGAGGTTATTTTCAGCCCAAGGGCTTTCTCTGAGAAGAGGCTAGAAGTCGGAGGTGGCTGTCAGTCTTTGAAAGCCTTTTCTACAACAGCCCTGGGACATCAGTGCTGCTGGTGCATGTGATGGTTGGGGAGAGGTAGGCCCAGCTCTCAGCGGAGAAAAGGAGTCCCTTGTGACCCTCCCTGATGCCTGTGGACAGCAGTCCGTTCCCTACTGCCCAGGCCACAGCTGCAGGTTCCTCTTGGCTCCATCTGCTCCTCTAGTGGCACTCAGGGCCTGCTGATGCTGGGGCCCCTCTAGGGACCTCCATGACAGTGAGCAGGGGCCATAGCAGCTTCTGGGTCACCTTGCTGAGAGCAGGTGGAACCCAACTAGAAGGCAGACAGAGAGACAGCAGTGGAAAGCAGGATTACCCCCGCTGAGCCAACACTGGGTCCCCAAAGGATAGAAGATGTGCCTCCTGAGCCACCCTTGCCCTCCTGGCACCTCATGGAACAGGGGGCCACCCCTCCATGGAGCCAGTCTGATTTTCTATCTCCAAGTGTGTTTTCTGCAATCTCCTGTGACACCCCGGGGCCTGACCTGCCTCTCAGAACCCCAGCCCCAGGGAGAAGTCCAGTGCCTGTCAGTGGCCCATGGACCTTGTGCTCAGCCGCCCCGGCTGGAGCACCACCTGGCTCAGATCTCCCCAGGTGGGCAGGAGGAGCTCAGAGTCCCCAGACTGCTGCCATGCTGCTCTCGGCTGTAAGGCCACCTGCTGGCCAGCACCTCCAAGGTAGCTCTCCTCTCTTCCCTATCACTCTAAAGCCATGGCACCAGGAGCTTGGCCCTCACCTGCTCAGCACCTGTGACCCTCTTGCATTTCCACACATGCCCTCCTATCTAAGGAGACCTGCAGGCCCCACTTGAGCACCCTGAGGCCACCTTCTCCCTGGTTGGAGCCATAAAGTTTGAACCTCCCAGGACCTCAGCCTTTGCTGAAAGCTTTGAGTCTTGGTTTTGTTTTGTTTTTTTTTTGTCTTGAAACGCAAGACATCCCTGCTGAATACTGGGCTCTGTAGGATATGAAGGCTGGTCCCCTGCACAAGGTTGCAGTCCCTAGTCCTGCCCAGACCAAAGGTCCTTCTGTCACATGCAGTGCTCTTCAAGCTGCCTGCGCTGCACAGGGTTGGGACCTGAGCTGAGGACTGCTGCAGGTCTCTCCAGCCCAGGCTAAACAGTGAGCCGGGCTCTGCAGAGCCTGCAGCACTCAGTGCCACGCTGGTCATTAGGATCTCAGCGCTGCTGTGCACAGGGCCTGTGGACACTCAGCCTTGCCTCTTTCCTTACCAGATGGCTGGTAGCTGTGGAACCTCTGGTGCCCAGTGAAACATGGACCCAAGTCAGGGGGCAGTAGCCCGTGTGCAGGCCACGTCTGCACCTGCCTGCTGCACACTTTTCCCGTGCACCCTTCTCGAGGCTCTTTCTGACCCAGGATTCAGAGGTCTGAGCTTGTCCTGGAAATCCACCTGCTCCTGAGCTGTGTTCAGTCCTCTCTACTATAGTCTTACCCTACAAGACAGGAGTAAGACTGACCATGGCTGAGCTGTTTGTATGGTCGGGAGAGACGGGAGAGACAGCTCTGAAGCCGCAGAGGAGGTCCTGCCTATGCAGGCAGCGAGACCGCTGGGGATTCACACAGGAGTTGGTACCGAGCCGACAAGGAGCCAGGCCAGGTTCACAGGCGCAAAGTATTGCTCAGATGGTCTCGGTCAGTTAGAGAGTAGCCCTCAGTACGGATCCCCCCGGCTGAGGTTCAAATTCTGGCTGCACTGTTCCAGGTGCTTTTATGGCTGTGCAATTAGCTGACCCTTTAGATCCGCATCCGCTCCTCTATGAAGTAGCAGCTGGAGCTCAGCCCTATTAGGAATCGGAACTCAGGACAACCCCTCCCAAAGTCACAGCGTCTCGTTTCTGCCCAGAATGCCTTGCCTGGAGAGGCCCCCAAGGCACCCCCAGTGACCCTGAAACTATTTATCATTGCGCCCCATCGGCCTGGCTCCGCGGCACTCCCGGCCGCCAGCTCAGCGGAAGGCCAGCAGGAAGATCAGCACAACGTTGATTGTGCTGAAAGGGCCAGCACAACAGGCCCTTTCCCCAGGACCGCGGAAGGGCGTTCTCTTGCCTCCTGGCAGGACCTACTTCTCAGCACTCGCTGCTCGCCCCGCGCAATTGGCTACGTTGGCGGCTGCAGGGCCCGTAAGGCGCTGCGCACGCTCGGCAGGGCTGGGGCCAGACCCCTGCGGGAGGAGCCGCCTGCGCCCCGCCCCTCCTGGCATTGCGCCGCACTCGCTGGGTGCCTCCCCTGCGGGCCTCGGGCTCGGTGCCGCCAGCCCGGCCATGGCTCGGGCCCCGCAGCCCCGGTGCGGCCCTGGGATGCCCGGGAGTGCCCTGCGCGCCCTGCTGCGCTGCAACCTGCCCCCTGGCGCTCAGCGCGCGGTCGTCTCCGTGGTGCTGCTGTTGCTCGTCCTCATCAACGTTGTGCTGATCTTCCTGCTGGCCTTCCGCTGAGCTGGCGGCCGGGAGTGCCGCGGAGACTCAGCCGGGTGAGTGGCCTGGGGGCTCCAGCCCTTTGCACCCGCAACCCCACACTGCATGGCAGACCTCCCACCAACCATGTGCTCATTTTGAGGTGCTACATCCGGTGTGCACATGTGCGGGGGGGGGGGGGACGGGGGTCCTTCCATCTGTCCTCCATGCCAGGTGGGAGGGGGTGGCGCATTCCGTGGTAACTGAGGATAGGGACGCTGCTGGGAGGTGTGCGTGTGCGTGTGCGTGTGCGTGTGCCTGTGCCTGCAGGGTGAGCAGAACTGGGAATGCACCAGCGTGGGTTGACCAAGGTCTGTGGGAAATGTCCGGGCTCTGCTGCTAATGTTCCCTGCAGCCCTTTCCCCATTTCAGCCTCCTTCAGGCCAGAGCCGGAACACACTCCCTGTACAGCGTGCAGAGCCCAGCCTTGCACTCTCAGGCTGATGGAGCCACCAGGCCCTGTATGTGAGAGAGGGAGAAGGCAGAATGAGAAAGGGTGGCAGTAGTCAGTCAGCAGGGATGGTGTGAGGCAAAGTCTGGTAGCTTTACCCTCTCCAGAGCTGGCCAGAGTGGGAGGAGATGCAGGAAGGGATCCTGGCCTGTCTTCTACCTTGTCTTAGTCTTGAACTTGGCCCTCCCTAAGTTGCCCCACCTGCCTCCAAATAAACATCCTGGCCTCTGCTCTCCCCTGGGTGGCAGCTGGAATCTTTGTCCTCTGGCTATTGGGCTTGACTCTTGACTTAAGGTGCAGCTGCACCCAAGGTAGAGAATCAAGAGGCCTCTGCATGAAGCCCATCCAGCTGCTGTGCAAATGGAGATGGTGCTGATGTCCTAGGAAATGTGTCTCTATCTCCTTAAGCATTGTGGGTGACACATATGGTAGATGTTGCTACTACTGGGATGCTGATGGGAGACATGGGAGATCAGAGAACTTCCTCATGGCCATGTGTCTATCTGGTGTCTCCTGGGTAAGATATGCTTCTAAGACAAGGACTCAACAAAGGTGACAAACCCCTCCTTCCACCCTGCCTCAAGGGCTTCAAGGCCTCTGGGCAGGTCAACCAGAGTCTGGTCCCTGTGAAGCCTCCTGGCCCATACTTCCATGCTTCACCAGCAGCTGGCAGGAACTAGCCTTGGAAGGGTGGCTCAGAGCACAGGCTGCAGGGACTTGTTGAATGAATCGGGGCCCAGAGGGAGATGCTCCTCCTGATTAATACACAGCAGGATCCATCTAGGATAGGAGTCAGTGGGCAGAGGGGCAGTGCTGAGTGTGTGGGTGGGTTCTTCCCCTAGATCTATGGCCCGTACTTACAGACCCCAGATCAGGCATGGTCCCTTGCATGTTTCTCCTGGCTCACCCACACCACCAGGAGTGCCCACTTCCTTCTTTCCCTGGAGCCACAGCCTTCAAGGCCTCCCATGGAGCCACAGTGGGAGGTGCCAGCTCTGCACGTACAGCAGGCTAACTCCTCCTTGCTGAATTCTCCTGGCTCACCCACTGGTGTGGCAGCCTGGTCCACCTGCAGGAGGTCCTCACAGCCAGGAGTGAGGGCAGAGGTCCGAGGGCTGCTGCTCCTGGGCATATGTGCTTAGAGTACCTGTGTGGACGCTGAACAGCCACTGTACCATCAGTGTACGCATGTGCACAGGCTTGTCTGGAGTAGCTGCCACTCTCAGGCAAGAGCAAGTGCCAGCGACTGGGCCTCCCAAACCTGCTTGGAGGACAGTGCCCACCCCTCGCCATGCCATGTGGGTGCCAAAGCATCTTAGGTAGCTGGGATGGAGGCTTGACCAGTCTCAGCTCAGAGGGACTGGGATGGAGGCTTGAGCAGTGTCAGCTGAGAGTGCAGCCCTGCTCCACGTCCCCTTGTCAGTGTGAGGATCAGCATGTACACTGCCCAGGAGCACCTAGGAAAGCAGAGGGAGAGGGCGTACAGAGCACGAAGGACACTCGGTGGAGCACCTCCCAGATCATTCCTTAACTGCTGTGCCAGGCTGGTGGTTGTGATGGGGGCACCAACACTCAAGTCTCATCAGTGAGGGGTAGTTGAAGCTCCTTCTCTCTGTCCTGAAGCCCCTGGAGCAAGAATGGAGCCCACATTATAGGATAGCAGCTGTCAACACCATGAGAAACAGAGCTCAGGATGCAAGGGCTGCCCGAGAGAGGCAGCGGGGAGCGGGCCTGAAAATGTGCCAGTGCACTAAGATGGGAAATTTATCAGTGATTCACATAGAGAAGCTGGTACAAAAGTTTGTCAGATGGTTAAGAACTGTCAGATGCACCTCCTTCTCCATTAGCCTAAAATCCTAGGGTTTGGGACCTAGAATGCTGAAGAGGGTGCTGCTGAGGTGATGTGGATAGTTGGGTTGTTGGGGGCAGAGTTGTCCTAAGGCTGGCTCTGCAAGAGTTCAAAAAAATAAAACTCACAAATTGGATCCAGCTGCTCCAGTGCTAGGGCACTGTTGCACCTGTATAAAGCAGCACTGTCAACTGCTAGGTGGCCTCAGAGGCACTGCAAGTCCATGAGAAGAAACCCACAACAGGATATAAGCACCCTCTCCCTGAAGCTCTGTACCCCCCTTGGGTGCTGCCTGAGAAGAGCTTACCAGGCAGCAGCTGGCACAGCCTCAGCCTCAGCATCCCAGGGCAGCAACCAGAAGCTGGGTTGGAAGCTAAGAGGCTCAGTCTTGGGTTAGGAAGGTGTGGCCCAGCTCAGAGGGAATGATTCAAGGTTAGTCAAGATTCTGGGTCAGGTTCACCTCAGACTCCATCACTGCCCTGGACAGTCTCTATGTGCCCAGGATATGGCTCTGGCCCCAGAGCAGTTGCTGGCTGGGAGGAAGCCCATCAGCCCCTCTGTAGAGTGGGTCAGGGTTCCTTCTTCCCAAGACTGCTGATGGTGGGACAGAGGGCAGGAAGGGCTTCAGCCTGGGCCCAGGACATCCTTGACCCGTGACCCACCTCCTATGGCTCTCTCCACAGCTGATCAGTGATGGCAGTGTGGTCTGTGCTGAAGCACTCTGGGACCATGTCACCATGGATGACCAGGAACTGGGCTTCAAAGCTGGAGATGTCATCGAAGTGATGGATGCCACCAACAGAGAGTGGTGGTGGGGCCGTGTCGCTGACGTCGAGGGGTGGTTTCCAGCCAGCTTCGTGAGGGTATGGTCGCAGGCTCAAGAAGAGCCACCTGGGGTAATCCACACTCAAAACAGGTCTGGAGTCGCACATTTTGGGTGGACCTTGCCTCTCCACAATGCTGGCACCTTGGGCTGCAGGGTGGGGGTCAGAGAACTGTGACACAACCTTTTTCCTCCCCAAAACTGCCAGTACCTCCTCCATCCCCTGATCCCACCCTCATCCTGGAGAGCCCTGGGGCAAGAGAAAACAGGTCAGGAGTGACTGTGTGGAGATTACATCTTGCCAAGGGGAACAGTGTACATTAGAGTACCACATACCATGAAAAACTCACCTACTGAGTCATCTTGATTAATACACACCCTGTGAGGTGGAACTCTGGGACAGCTAAGGCATGCACAAGCAGTCATCAACCCAGATGTTCACAGGGAAGGGACCCAAATCCCACCTAATGCACTCTGGTCTCCAGGGAAGGAATCCAGTCTCCAAAAAGCCAAACTGGAGCAGCTGGCATTCAGCTGTTCCTGTCCCCACACTCCTTGGGTAAACCATCCCCCTCTGCTCCCCAAGCCTTTTCCTGAATTTACAGCTTAGAGAACCAGCAGGACCATGCCATCATGCCCTAGCGTCACAGCCCCTAGATGGCACAGTATGAGCAGGCTGTGGTTCCCAAATTCCTGGCACACGTTCCAGGGAACACGTTGAATATAAGCAAAGTCTGCAGAAAGCAGGGGGACATGGGGCCTGCCAGGTGACTACGGTGGTCTGTAAACATTGGGACACAAGGCACACTATCCCACTGCCCACCTTGTGCACATGTGATGCAGGTACAGCAAGCACCTTTGGCCCGGGTTCCCCGCAAGTACCCAGGCTTAGTTGCACAGTCGTGCACTCTGTGCAGGGCTGCAGGGTGCTGACTGGCCCCATGTTGCCCACAGCTGCGTGTGAACCAGGACGAGCCAGCAGATGACACCGAGGCCCCACAGGCCAGGACCGGTGCCATGGAGGATGGCGGGGTGGAGGTGCAAAGCAGCAAGGACCAGATGCGGACTAACGTCATCAACGAGATCCTCAGCACAGAACGGGACTACATCAAGCACCTGCGAGACATCTGCGAGGTGAGGGGGGCCCTGCCCTGGCAGGGCGGGTAGAGGAGCCCGAGCCTGATGTGCTGGCCATCCCACAGGGCTATATCAGGCAGTGCCGCAAGCGCGTGGACATGTTCAGCGAGGAGCAGCTGCACACCATCTTTGGCAACATCGAGGACATCTACCGCTGCCAGAAGGCGTTCGTGAAGGCCCTGGAGCAGAGGTTCAACAGCGAGCGTCCACACCTAAGCGAGCTGGGTGCCTGCTTCCTGGAGCACGTGAGCACAGACTTCCCATGGAACCCCAGCCCTGCCTGCCTGCCAGCCCCGCTGTCTGCTGGCACTTGGTTATTTTGGTGCCCCTTTGCTCTTGGCCTCTGCGCTCCACCCCAGGGAACCTGCTGCTCCCTTCCCAGAATCTTCGAAACGTCTCGGTGTACCTTCTGCCTTGCCAGCTGCCCTCAGCAGTCTGAGGAGGGTCTCTGCTGTGAGGAACCAAGTCAGGGGAGGCTCCCAGCAGCACAGGTCTTGGTCAGCCTGGGAGGGATCTGCTCCTCTCCTGGGAAGCCCTGAGGGCTGGAGCAAATCATACCTATTTCTAGCCCCCACCCCTATGCCTTTTGGCCTTGATAGCCCTTTCTTAGCAGCACCACTGAATTTTTTTTTTTTTTTGTAAATTGATACAATTAAAATATCTGCTAAGGGCCTTACTGATAAAGTTGGGAGCCACAGGGTGGGCACACGTCCTTGCAGGTTTTCCCAGCTATAGGTGACTCCACATAGCTGTGGCTCATTACCATGTACATCCACAGTGCCTGGGTCCCTAGCCTAGCTCCTGAAGGGGATCCAGAGGCCCTGATTTCCCCAGATGGGTGACCAGTTGCCTGGGAAGCAGGAGATCGCTGTCCTACCCCAAAACTGTTCCCTCTGCTGCCCAGCAAGCAGACTTCCAGATCTACTCTGAATACTGCAACAACCACCCCAATGCCTGCATGGAGCTCTCTCGGCTCACCAAGCTCAGCAAGTACGTGTACTTCTTCGAGGCCTGCCGGCTGCTGCAGAAAATGATTGACATCTCTCTGGATGGCTTCCTGCTGACACCCGTGCAGAAGATTTGCAAATACCCACTACAGCTGGCTGAGCTGCTCAAGTACACGCCACCCCAGCACAGGTATGAGGGGTTGGGCCCCACAGCCTCACCGAGAGTGTCAGGTATAGCCATGGACAGGGGGCTCACCTCAAGCTGCCACCACGATGGGGAGGAGGACATCAGTTGGGTAGACCTTGTTCCGGGCCTGGCATTTCTGGACAAGAGCGGGACTATGCTTCAGTGGCCAAGGGCACAGGGTGGGCTTCAGGAGACACCTACAACTCCCTACTCACCAGATGGCAGCACCCTCCCACTCTGTTCTGCCCAGGGACTTCAAGGATGTTGAAGCTGCCTTGCATGCCATGAAGAATGTAGCCCGGCTCATCAACGAACGGAAACGGAGACTTGAAAACATCGACAAGATTGCTCAGTGGCAGAGCTCCATAGAAGACTGGGAGGTGAGGGCCTTGGAGCTCAGAGAACACTGTGGGGCCTTGGCCTGAGAGCTCTGCTTGTCTCTGAACACCTAGGAGGGAGAAGAGCAGAGGGCCAGGCTGCTAGGTGGGAGCAGACATGGTGAAAAGCAGGTTCTTGTGTGCTGCTGTGGGGACTCTGGTGCGACTTCCCAGAGCCGGGCGTGGTGCTGGTGGCTTTCTGACCCGTGCAAGACATGACCGTCTTCCCCACCAGCTGCCAGCAGCCCAGGAGAAGCCCCACAGGAGGAAGGATGTTTCTCAGAAGCACCAGTCTGTTCTGCTGCCCTCAGGGGACAAGCTGGGTCCCCTGGCTTTCAGTCAGCTTCTGGGACTCCCAATACCAGGGTTTCTGCCCATCAGCATAGTCCAAACTGCTCTGCCCCTGGTTCCATGGTTCTGGCTTGCACACTCCCCAGGTGTCTTTCTAAGGCAACACCAAAGCATGAACTAACAAAGGCCTTCTTGCTCACAGGTACAGGGGGCTCTGTCCTCTACCATCTGCTGACATGCCTCCTGTGAGGAGGGTTCCCCACCCACATGGTACCACTAACAAGCACTGTATAAACTGTCATGAAGGGGAACTACCTTAAAATCAGTCACCCTCAACCACAGAGCACTATAAAACAGTCCCGGGCGCTACCCCTGACAGTGCATTGGCATCCAGGGGTGGTACTTGGCAGCATGGCCCACTGGTTTTGAGGCCCTGCCTAGGCTAAGGACCCCTGTAAACTCAATCATCTGAGACGGGATGGCTGTCAAGAGCCCCACAGGCAGACCTTAGTCTGAAGATGTGACGCTCTGATTGTGGAACTCAGGTCCTAAAATATATTTAAGCTGGGAGGAGGACCTCCTTAAGATCTTAAAGATTCGCTACACAGGTAAATTACAGCCTAGTTTTTCTCTAGGGCAGCAATGTCCAATCAAAAGATCATGTGAGCAACACACAGACTTCTATACTTTCTAGTACCCATCTTTTTGTTTTTTTGGGACAGGGTTTCACTATGCAGTTCAGGCTGGTCCTGAACTCACTATGTAACCCAGGCTGGCCTTGAACTCACAGCAGTACTTCTGCCTTCGCCTCCCCAGTGCTGGGATTACAAGCATGCACCACCACACCCAGTTCTGGTAGCCATTTTAACAAAGGAAGAAAAACACAGGTGAAAGTGATTATAATAATTTTTAACTTAATATGTCAAATCATTTCGGCTGTAGTCAGTATAAAATATGATTCATGAAATATTTTACATTCTGTTTCTCACTAAATCTTCAAAGTGAGTGTGTTTTACCCCAGCATCAAATCTCCATATGGACTGGGCACATTTGCACTGTCCAACAGCCATGGAGGCCACTGACCATGGGGGGCCAGTCTGCAAGGCCAGCCAGCCCAGGTCAAACCCACTCCTCTCTCCTCCCCCTCCATAGATCCTACCTCCAAGACCCAGAGGACTTCCTGGCCTCCAGATGCCCCTTCCACCTGGGCTCAGCCTAGGAGGCCACCTACAAGGGAGGCCTTCTTCAGCTGGCCACATGGCCAAGGTCAGGGCACTCAGCTCTGGCTTTCCTTGGGGTCCTTCAGGGGGAAGATCTCTTGGTTAGGAGCTCGGAACTCATCTACTCGGGGGAGCTGACTCGTGTTACACAGCCTCAAGCCAAGAGCCAGCAGAGAATGTTTTTCCTCTTTGACCACCAGCTTATCTACTGTAAGAAGGTACCAGCCACTGCCCTGCTGGGCCAGCCCCATTTAGAGAAGGTGGAGGGTCAGAGATGAGGGATTAGACTGCTGCCCACACTGAGGAGCCTTCCAGGCCCTCTGCAGCTGTTCCTGGAAACCCTTTGGCCTGGGATGAGGTGAGGGTACCTCTGTGGGGGGAGCCCAGGGTCCATGGTGGCTCTCCAACCGGCCAAGGCCCCATTAAGGACACCCTCGTTCCTGACTGTCCCCTGCCTGCTTCTCAAGCCGCCACATCTCCTGCAAACCTCTGCTTTCCTCTGCCAACCCTGAGGGCCTCTGCTACAGCCGTCTCTTGGTCTTCCTGTAGCTTGTAGCTTCTGCTTCTCTTTGAAAACATGGTCCAGAGGACCCCACAGGCAGCCCTCCTGTGCACCATGCTCTTCTCTGCTGTGATGTGTCGGGTGCTGCCCTGGTCTCTGTGGCAGACTGCACCTTTCAGAGGGCAGGCCCCACAGGTCGGCAGCTGGCCATTCTGGGATGGACCAGGGCTATCAGGTGCCCACTATGCACTGGGGAGATGGCTGCACTGAGGGTGGAGGTGGGCCCAGGGTGCGGCAGCCAGGGCTCAGGATGGCATCTGGCAGGACCTGCTCCGCCGAGACATGCTGTACTACAAGGGCAGGCTGGACATGGATGGCTCAGAGGTGGTGGACCTAGAGGATGGGAAGGACCAAGAGCTCCACGTGAACATCAAGAATGCTTTCCGACTGCACTGCAGCACCTCTGGGGACAGCCACCTGCTGTGTACCAGGAAGCCTGAGCAGAAGCAGCGCTGGCTCAAGGCCTTTGCCAGGGAGAGGGAGCAGGTGCGCCTGGACCAGGAGACAGGTGGGAGACCCTGCTGGGGCTTGCCCCACTCTGGCCCGCTCAGCCCAACTGCCAGGCAGGCAGGACCACCATGAAACAGTGAGAATGCATCTCAGACCCAAGGCCTTAAACTTGGTGAGGCCCCAAGAGCCTCTCAGTCCCAGCAGCCAGCACAGGCACTGCTATCCTGTGCTCCCCACCAGAAAGAATGGCCCTTCATCAGCTTTTGGCTCCAGGGCGCGGGCTCCCAGACACTCTATCAAGCTGCTCAGAGCAAAGGGAGCCCCTTTCTAGGCAGCTCAGGCTCTGGGAGGAAAGGGGTAGGGGTATAGGCTTCCAGAAGCATCCCTGGGCCCATGTGAGCAGGCCTCTCCCCGGTGCTTCCCCCTCCTGGTCATGGTCCTGGTGTTCCACTCTGCAGCGACGTCAGCTTGTGCCTGGGGAAAGCCTCCACTGCAGCAGAGAAAGGGACACTAGATGCAGGGAGAGTGGGATGGGGGAAAGGGGCTGAGGTGAGATGGGAGGCTCTGGGCAGACTGACAACAGGCTGGGGGATAGCCTGGCATTGGGAAGATAATGGGCCATAAAGCACATCCTACGGAGGCCTGTGGACAGGGAAGGATGAAATGGGTCTCGTGTGTACCCTCTCCCCAGGTTTCTCCATCACTGAGATGCAGAGGAAGCAGGCCATGCTGAATGCCAGCAAACAGCAGGCCACAGGGAAGCCCAAAGGTAAGTGACTAGCAGTTCCTGCTTGGGCAGTTCTGGACCGGTTACATTCTCCTGACCCCAAAGCACAGCGAGACACCAGGGTCCTTGGAGGTGCACGCTACCCTCTGCAGGTGTGCTCCCCAAGGCTGGTAACAAAGACTGGGTCAGTTTACAGCTGTTCTTGCTCTTGGCCTCTCTGACCTACCCCGAAATGGCACCACTGGTGACAGTGCTCAGTTCCCCAGGCTCTAAGAAGCATTGTCACAGCTGCCTAGAAAGGACTTGTCCCTCACAGCTCTAGAGTCCAGTGTCCCGTAACTTGGACGTAGCCACACACCATCCCCTTTGGGCTTCAGTAAGCTGGGCACAGGCCAGAGGCCCCAGGGTATGGTCAGCCCGAGGAAATGAGTCCTGTGCAACCAAACACCGCAAGTGTGTGTGGGGGTCCCTGCAGAGCCTTACAGTGGGCATCTCTGCCCTATGCCACCTGACACCCACAACCACGCTGCTTCTCCGTCCAGCTGTCAGCAGGCCCTGCTACCTGACACGACAGAAGCACCCCACACTGCCCATCAACCGGCCCCAACAGCAGGTCTCGGTACTGACAGAGCCCCGGCGGAAACCATCCACCTTCTGGCACAGCATCAGCAGGCTGGCGCCCTTCCGCAAATGAGTCAACACCCACCTGACAGCACTTTGTGGATGTGTCCACTCCTGGCCCCCAGCTTCGCCTCCCAAGGCCCACTCCACTTGGCCCTTCTCTGCCTGTTTTGCACACTGCAAGTGACCAGGGCTGAGCTTGGGGCCTGCAAAGGTGCCAGGTCTGTGCCCCATCCTGGGTTTTGCCCTTGCTGCTGGCACAGTGAAGAGGCAGTGACGAGACCAGGTGGCAGGGGAGGCAGGGCTCCCACCCTCACCAAGCAGTACCACCTATAGCCTGCCCACCACCCCTCCTGCTCCCACCTGCACTCGACCCTTTGGAAATTTAATCAGCCCTAAGTGTGTCTCTGGGCACATCAGCCTCCCTGTGGCCACCAGCCCCCTACGTGCCCCCCTCTGCCCTCCTCCTCAGGCCCCCACCCAGTAGGTGGGGCAAAGCCACCCACCCCCTAGAGGGTAGAACCAGGAGTTCTGCACCCCAAATGTCTGGCCCAGAGCTGCCCTTCTGCCTCCTGGCCCCTCAGAACGCTGCTGGCTACTGGATACCTCTTCACTTGTGATATGGCTGTGGCATGGGAAGAACAAGGCCAAGTCAGCACTTAAGGACAGCCATGTTTTGTGACCAGTCCACCTACAGCTGTGAGGAGGCTACAGAATCACTTGGTTTCTGTTTTGGATTTTGTTGTATTGTTTTTCTAAAAATGGAGAAAAATAATTGTTGTGACACTGAAAGCCTTACCCTAGTGAGCGTGAGAAGCCATAAGGACTGAATTCTGTGGCCCAGGATCCAGAACTGACCCACCCAGCCCTGGTCCTTGGGGACCTGGGGGGTGTGGCCCACACATGGGCATGGAGGCCACGGGACTCAGCAGCTTGGACAGTGACTGGCACTATACCTTCTCCAGGCCAGAAACCACATTGATTTCATAAAGAAACTTATAAAAAGTAACCTGGCTGCCAGCCCTTGTTCTCTATTGGTGTGTGTGTGCACTTGTCTTTGCCTGCTACCCCATGTCTCCCCTAGCCTTTCCTAAAGATGAAATGAGCCTAGAGGCGAAGGAGTGAAGAGGAATACAGCCTCAGGAGCTGGCCAGGTGTGGGGCACAACTGACACTGTTCCTCTCTGCCCTGGCCCCTAGGGCAGAGAGGAAACTGCCCCCTTCTTCACCATTCCCAGAGTTTTTTGCTGGAGTTACCCAATGTAAGTTTTGTTTTTCTAGGGCCTCAGCACCCTGCCTGCTGAATGGGCATAGTCTATCCCAGGAAAACTGCAGCCACAAAAGCCAGGAGAGAAGCCTGAGGCTGCTTCCTTCTGTGTCCCACCCGGACAAACAGCCCCTACCCCGTATCTATACCCCACTGCCTCCATTGTACCTGACATAGCCAAGGTTCCTGGGGCTGGATACCACACCAGCTTCTTCCCTCAAACGCCTGGCAATCTCCTAACTTGTGAGAAGCTACAGTACCTCCCAATCAAACCAAATTATCTCTGGACATGGAAAAAGTCATGAAAAACAGAATATGCAACACAAGTCAATCTTTATTGAAAACTGCAGTATTAATACATAACAATTCGTTACAATAAACGTGCCTTTAAGAATTTTAAATCTGAGCTCATCTACTCATCAGATTGCATAAAAAATTAAAAGTGTGAATTGACACCTAATTGAACTGGCTCAGGATGGGTGGTCCACTCCTTTATATGACATGGAAGTTCAACGCAGAGGTGAGGGGTGCCTTTAACACTGGAAGACAACGCTGACTTAAGCTTAAAAAAGTACCAAGAGAACAGTGTAAAAAACAGTATTTAAAAATCACTAAAAAACAAACAAACAAAAAAGGAACCGTTTCCTATCCAGTCACAGCCCACAAGGCCACTGGAGCATGGCTCCATCTGGCCCCACTCCTGCTACTGCCCACCAGCCTACATCAGGGCCCAAGGCCCCGCCAGGGAGCTGCCTGCCAGCTAATCTGGAACAGCCCACCCTCCTGAAGTGCACTGCAGCTCTCTGGATAGATTCCACTCCTCCATCTCGGCATTCTGAATGAACTGTTAGTCCTGTGGACTAAAGCCAGGTTATCTCACAGGGTCTCCATTCTTCAAATGAACTGAGAGTTGGGAAGAGAGACAAACCCTTAAAACATGCAAGACCACACCCTCCCCACCTCAGTACAGCACCTGCAGTGCACTCAGAAGTCTGCCCACCTTCGGGAAGCTCAGGTGGAGCAGTAAGCAGCTGAGAGAAGCACATACACCAGACCTGGGAGATGTGCAAAACAGGAGCGCTAAGCTGTGCCCTCCCTAAGCAACCACACTCCTACCAGACTCCCTCAGAAAGCACCAGTGAGAAGGACCAGTGGCTGCCCCACCTGCTGCTGCACCCACAGGGGGCCCTGTGCTGCCAGGCAGTGCCAGGCCAACTATAATTGGAGCAGCCAACTGTCAGCTGCCAGATGAGAGAGAGTGGCCCAATTGGTCAGAGTAATACTGTATCTAAATGTTCAAAAAGAGACAGGTGAAGTCTGGACTTCCTTTTGCAAAGCAACCCGACATTTACTCAACTGGAATCAGGAAAGCCCACACAAGGACAATGCTGATGGACGTTAGTGCATTCCAAACTGCCCTAAGAAAGTATGTCCTCTCAATGACACATTTTTCAAGAACACATGCAACTTACTTCCTGGCCGCCTGTCACAGCAGGATGGCACCACCAGATGGAGCAAAGCACCAGGTGCCTGGACACTCAGCAGCCTGGTGCCCTGCTCAGGTCCCTGCCACCCGAAAATACATTTGCATAGCACTCAGGAAAGAGTTTCACAGAATAAGCAACTGGTAGGCCATAACCACACCAACAAGAACATTCTCAAAAGATGGTCCACAGCATATATAAAAGGTTCTGGAAGCACTTCCATGCCTGTTATCATGACTACTAGGCTCTGGCCCTGAGAGTGGCCTCGCTTCTAAGTCAGGGAACACACGAGCTGCTTTTCAATACTCACTCAGCCTCCAACTGGCTTCTAACTACATCTCCATGAGCTGAGAGCAGCAGCAGCTACACAGCTGAAGATGACAACTCTCAAGCCTCAGAGGAGAAGGTAGAGAATAAAAAATTGTTTAAATATCCATAATGATGCCCATGTCTACAAGAACTAGGTCTTCTGCTTCCTGTCTCAGTCTCTCAAAGAACAATTAATTCAACTTGAAGACCTCTCAAATCAGAAATGTCACACATATAAAAAGCAAAAGTCCTTGGAATGTTCCACAATATGCTTGGGATATCAAACTATGCAGCTTTGTAACAGATTACTGACCCAAGTACTATTTAATTAATTTTACTAGAATGGAATCCAACCTATGAGCGTTTTATTACTATTACTAAGTCTAGATTCTTATCTGGTAGGTATTATCTACCTTTCCTAGATTTGATACCTGACGCCCTAGTAAGTTTCAAAATTGGAAAGATTTCCACAAAACATATTGTACTATCAAGTAAGTATCTCATAGTCTCTCAATTCAACCTTACAAAAAGGGAAAAAAAATTATAGAGAAGAAAGTATTCATATAGCTGATACAAATGGGGATCAGGGGATGCAAAACTTCCTCCAACTCAGCACTTGTGAGAACACTCACCCTGTGTGTGCCAGTCTCATGCAGGCCTGGACACAGCCCACGTATCCTCTTAGAACTTCCTCCTGATTGTGAACGACACCACCCCTTACAGGTAGGCCATGGGTATGTTTCCACTTTTGTGAGGGGCTTTTTTATAAAGCATACACTAAAATCATTAATATGTTCTCCTGTGTATTATCACTCAACTGGGAAAAATGCCTTCTCCATCAGTCAGTTGAGTCCCTGGAACCCTTGGAACTACCAACATTGCAAATCATCCATTACACAGATGGAATTACCAACACAGACTTGCAGAAATGAACACAACTGTGTGTTCACATACACAGGGTAAATGATACAACACATGCACACATGTGTGTGCGCGCGCGAGCACGCATACACACACACACACACACACACACACACACACACGGGTTAAGTGCTCAGGAAGCGATTTAAAGTACTTATCAGTAAACATTCTATATTAATGGACACTAGGAATAAGGACTCTTGATTACAATGAGCCATGCAAAAATATTCCCAAATTTATAAAATGTGAAAAAAAGTAAGTTATGATGAGTACTTATTATAAAAAATAAAATTACCAAAGGCTCAGTGGTCAGGTATTCCACTTGCCAGCCAGGATGACTGCTAATGGAGCAACCTCCATCCCAGCGCCAGGGCCCCGACCAAGCTGCCAGAGACAGAAGCAGCACAGAATCCCCTCCCAACTGAAGACTAGCACTTCAACAACACTAGGGTGGGAAAAAAGGCACACCCATCCCCACCTGACAGACCCCTAAAAGGGAGCAAGTGTTTTTACCAGCCCTCTGACCTTCACTGAGAAGGGACAGCCATTCCTGCCAAAGTCAGGCTTATTAAGGAAAAAAAAAAAAAAAAACCTCTCAATTTCTTATGTACAATATTCAGATTTTAAACTCAAAATCTCTTCCATAACAGATGCCAGCAGGCAAATACTTTCCACTACTGCCAGGCCCTCTGTGCTGTCCCACATGCTGGCACCAAGTGCCCTCAGCTGCAAGAGGAGTGGGCAGAAGAGACTCACTCCCAGACACAACCCTTGGCCCCTCACCCAGCCACATCCTCGAGCCAGACAGGAGGTAATTAAGTCGTCAGCACAGATGGAGAGCCTCAGGACAAGCTACAGCTTTACATTCGCAGACCTAGTCATGACCTTGCCTCTCTGAATAAACATGAGGAATTTAAAATAGTTTTGTTCCCTTTTAAGCATTCATAAGTATACAGCACCTTCCATAACACACAGCTGAAATCTTTGCCCTTCTTTGTGAGAGAAACAGTAACGCCCAAGTGTTTTTAACTGACTCAAACATTTCTCGGGGAAAAAAAAATATGGAATGACTTTCTAAGCTAAAGGAAAAGATGATACCTCCTCCAAATGGGGCTGTTTCTCTTTTGCATACCTTCCATTCCAGGAAAATAATCTAGTTCTACACAAGATTTTTCTAATAAAGATATAAAAAACATCATTCTTCTTTGTAAGAGATGTGCAATGAAAATTTGGATGGCAGAGAAAATTGTTTTGTTGATACACAGACCTCCCTCGCCCCTGTGTCCTGGCCACATCGCTCTAATGTCTCATGATGATCTTTAAGCATGTCCCTGTTCCGGACCCGAAGGGATGTCCCCTAACCAGCTGCTCCCGAGCCACTGTAGCCTCCCTACTCTCTCCCTGTCCCTGCAGTTCCCTCTTGGTGCAGTCAGTATCGAAAAAACAGGACACTGAAAACTAAACATCCACATCCCTAGCTGGCTACCCACATCAACCCCAAAAGGTTGAACAATCATCTAAGGTAATTCAGATGCTCTATGAAGAAATTCACTTGAACACTTATTAATGTTAAGACTGCAAACATTACAACAGTGCATTAGTGATACAAGTTGTAAAATACATGTCCATTCCTTTGGGTTTTGCATATGATGGTTTTGCATCAGTCACTGCAGGTAGATTGAGCAAGCTTGGTTTTTGTGTTTGTTTTTAACATGCATTCAACTAGATATGATTCAGAATAGATTAATACTCCCTTCTTATCATTACAGTTAGCTAAAAAAATTGCCAGGCAGACCACAAAACAGGATTTGCTTTAAGACCAACCCACAGAGTTAGTTGGAGACTAACGGCGCTGGGACCTGCTGGGCCGGGACGGAGTCGTGTTTAGCTAAGTGTTGAGAGCATTAAGAAGAAAGTCCTGGTTGGAGGCACAAGGCCTGCAGCACCAGCTGTGGAACCTCAATGATGTGACTGCACAGCTCCATCCTCAAACCTGGGGGAGAACAGAGACACAGTCACACGGAGCGCTTCTGGAATGCCGCTCAGAAAATGCCACGGCGAGGTCCACATTTCCAGAGAGGACCACGGTGGGCAAGGCAGCTGATTCTAACCCTCCCCCCGACACACACAGACACTAGGGATTCCCTCTTTTCTGAAGGTAGGAGGAGGGGATACAAGTACATTCCAGTAAGGATCAAGGTGCACACTATAAGAAGTAAATACACCAGCCAGGTGTGGTAGCACACAAGACCCCATCTCTAAACAAACAGATACTCACAGTTTCATTCTACTTTGTGGAGTCCCAATAAAAACAAAAGTATAAAACACTACACTGCTCTGGGCTCAAGGGTGCATTTTTCTTGTTAGTGCTAATAGGTTTGCCATTCTCCTCAGGAAAACACTCTCACCGGGGCCCCATCAGCTTTCATGGCCACTTACGTCTGTCTGCAGGGTGATCACCACTGAGGGGGCACATAGCTGTAAGTGGGTGTTCCTGGGGCCCGGTATGTGGGCACAGTAACCGGGTGAGGGGCGACTGGAGTTGGAGAGTGAGCAGTCAACAGGGTACCTGGAAGAAAAAGCAGCACATGGCAGACAAGGCAGGCCTACACACAGCATAGCCAACATCTGCATGGCGCTCCACTGCCTCTATGAAGAGATGAGGCCTGACCTCTTTGTCCAGAGGGAGGCCCAAAGGAGGGGGATGGTTCAGACCCAAAGAAAGGGCAGAAGTCTGATTAGATTATCCCAAAGGGTGTAAACATGTTACACCAACCACAGTTGGCTCCTACTGATAATATACTTGTAAAAGGGTCTGTGCCTCCCTTTCATAGAATATGCACAGTAATTTTTATGAGTCAGATGATAAGCTATAAAAGTTTAAAAATGATACTGTTGTCCTTAAATAGGAAAGAAATTCTGATACATGCTACAACATAGCTGAAACTTAAGGGCACAATGCTTAAATAAAAAAGGAAAAAAAGCCAGTGACAAAAAAATACCATGATTTCACTAATGAGGTATTTAACAGTCATCAAATTCACTGAAGGAAAACACAGAATGGTCGTTACCAGAGGAAGGGGACAGTGGAAAAGGTGAGTTTGGCTTAATATGTAAACGAGTCTCAGACTTGCAAAAGTTAAAATATTGTGAATATCCTTGGCACTAGAGAACTGTATACTACACCAGGAGGACCGCCACAAGGTCGAGGCCAGCCTGGGCTACACAGTTGAGTTCAAGACCAGCCTAAACTGCATAATGAGATTCCGTCTCAAAAAAACCAAAACCACCACCACAAAAACTGTACACTAAAAAATGGTTAAGATGGGAAGGGCAAGGAAACATGTGAAGCAGGGTTCCAAACTACATGAGCTTCCAAGAAGTACACTACAAGAAATCTATTTTTGTTGTACACAGAGGCTCAGTGACTGAGTCCATTCAGGAAAAACACTGCCTCAGCACTGGGGTCAACTCTGGGGCCATTGCTTGCGCTCCTTCCCCGCACAGGCTAAAGGCACGCTTCTTTCTGCACAGTCTTCTCAACCTGCACAGACAGGTAGGGAAGCCAAGTGAAATGGAGAGTCTGAGCAGAAACACACAGTATCCTGGAATGCCTCTCTCTATCACAATTCCCTTATTTTGAAATAAAGCTCGGGAATAAAAGAATTATGGGCAACCAAGTGTAACTTCTGTGGGCCCCACCTGAAAGTGGCCACATTAGCCAAAGACCTGGACATAAGCCAGTCCCCAGACATCATAAGATCAAGTCCCCAGGGTGTCCCTATGTCCATGGACACATGCTGAACCTAGCTAGCCAAAGGTGTTACCTCCCCATGGTTTTTATTTTTTCTGACATACCGGAAGCCTGGGGAAGTATAGTAGATAAATACCAAAGTATCTCTATAGACACTTATTCTGTTAACACAAGGCCAGCTTTCCTAGATTTACGAAAACAGGCTCACTGCTGTAGTTTGATCGACAAAGACAGCTCAGGGTAAAGGAAGTTTGGAGAGGTTCAGCCCGCATTACGGACGAACAGTCCACAAGGGATTGGCTCCCAGATCAAAGTCTGGGTGCTGTTCAGTTACACTCTCCATGGGAGGTCATTTGGTTCATGGTTTGTTACTCTACACCCCACACTCCAGTGTCCTCTCAACTAAAAGGAAACAAAAAAGGAAAGGCAGGGAGGCAAAGTCAAAGATGATTTGCTGCTTCCTCCCTCTAAAATTACATGTAGCTGTAAAAACATTAGAGGCAAAGATCAATATTCATGATCTTCTGAATCAGCTGAAGCCTCCTCAGAAGAGACATACAGGAAGGGGCTGGGGATTTAGCTCAGCGGCAAAGTGCCTGCCTGGCAAGCGCAAGGTCGTGAGTTCGGTTCCCGGTACCAGAGAAAAACCAAAAAAAAAAAAAAAAAGAAGAGACATACAGGAACAGAGACTCACCTGCTGACATGGCCATGGTGGTCCCAGCAACCATGCCCATGGTGACGCCATTGCCTCGAGGGGGAGGGATAGGAGCAGGATACACGGTTGCAGGCATGCCGTTGGGCTGCACCACTGTGGTATGGTGGATGACGTGAGGGGGTGCTGCATACAGTGGCTGTGTGTAGTAGGTGCCCTGCTGTGGGGAAAAGAGAGGCAACTGCCACAGGGTGCCACAGCCATAGAGACCTGCCCCTTCCCACCCTGCCAGGTGTGCCCAAGCATACCTGTGCATACGGACTCTGCTGGGGGTAGGCACTTCGCACAGGGTACACGGCAGTCTGGTAGGGGTTGGGGGAAGAGGAGTATGGTGGCACAGCCCCACTGGTGGGGGAGCAGGATACTTTGTAAGGTGTGCCTGGAGTATAACCTGGAACAGAAGGCAACAGCCTGGGCTCAGCCTAGCCCATGCCAGGCACAGGGGAGGACAAATATGCAGGGAGGAGCCAGACACACAGCAGCTCGGGAACAGCATGGTCAAGACATGAGGCCAGGCAGCCCAGATCTTCACTGAGATCTGACTCTGCTCCTTAGCTCTGTGTGCAACTGCAGCAGGGGTGGGGTTTGGAGTGGAGGATAAAGTTCCACAGAGCACATGCTCACAAATACACAGCTGTCTGTCCCACTGGAATTTAAAGTGGTACAGCCTTAATTTTCACTAGTGGTCATTAAAAATGCTTATATCTTTTAACTTATAGAAATCTGTCTTAAAGAGATAAGCAAATATATACAAAGCCTTAACTGTAGGCATGCCCATCTCAGTGTTATTTGTTGTAAGAAAAACAAAAGGAGAAACTTATCAAACAGGAATTGGCTCAGTACCCTATGGTAAAAAGACTTCAGTGTAAAGGGAGCGGGTCAAACACACACACTTGCTTTTGTTCCCACCAAAAATGACACTGAAAGAACAAGAAGGCAGATTGAGAAATAAAAATAATAATAATAATAACTATCTACACAGACCAAGAATGGAAGCAAAGACAGTGCTTTAAACCCAAAAAACTGCAGTGGAAGATGACTTAGCTGACCACAGAAAGCTGTACTGTCAGCCAGCAGTAAGGAGAGTGGAGAAGCAGCCTGACATCAGAAAATACCTTCCCAGCAACCTGGGAACCACAGGCCACCAACCTGCTTCCAGAAGCTGCCAAAGGACTCCGGGGGGACAGTAGGGCCATGACTGTACTGAGTAAACATTAGGTGCCTGACTCCCCACAGCAACAGAAACAAAAGTCTGTTCCCAAGGAAGAAAGGAGAGGGCTTCTGGACTGCTACGATCATGGCAGCTTTACTTATCTACCTAAAGCTAGAAATGGCCCAAATGTCCACCAGCTAACCACAGGTAAACTGTGGCATGCATCTACACAACCAAAGGCCTCACAAAGCTTTGTGAACAAATCTCAAAATCATTCTATCACGTGGAAGAAAGCCAGAACAACACAGGCTATATGCATGACAGACAACTCAGGAAAGACCAATCAAATCTACAGTGACAGAAAACCCACTGCTGGTAGAGGAGGGGTGCATGGCTCTTTCAAAGAGCAGTCACCAGGATGTGGTGACACTGTACAGCAATATACAGTGGTCCAAACACACTGAGCTGCACACAGAAGAGTGACTTCCAGCATAGTGAAGTCTACACCTACACAGTGTTCTACAGTCTGTAAGGGCACCCATATCCCACATGGGGCCACATTGTGCAGCATTCAGGCTGCCTGTGTGTACCAGAAAGTACAGCATCCCCAGTCACAGACACACGCCCCACAACACCCAGCAACCTGACTCCCAGATATTACCCCTACAAAAATGACAACACAGCTCCACAATGAGACTCAGAGAACATGTTCACCAATCTAATTCCTAAGTGGGAAATAACCCAAATGTTCATCAGCAGGGGAAAGGTTACCCTGTGACACATCCACACAAAAAGCTGGAGCAGACAACACAGGCTGAGTGACCCTACTTACACACCTAACAATAAGGAAACCTACCTATGGTGACAAAAATCAGAAAGAGGAAAATAAAACTTTCTGGGATGATATAAGTGTTCTATATTTTGTTTTAGGCAGTGGTCCCATGAGAAGGAATGATACAAAAATGATTCATTTGTAAGGAACAATTCATCCAAACACACACTTAATATATAGGTGTTTTGTATATAAATTACCTTTCAGATTTAAAAAATAAAACAAGTATAAAAATTTTTAAGTTAAAAAATTTATTACTATTTGACTGTATTTAGCAAAGTACATTTTATTTTTTTTAAAGAGAGAATAAATGATTCCCAGGAGATTCACCTATACTAAATGGCCTCTTTAAAAAACCACCACAAAGAAATTTCATGTTCCTCCCAGGGACCAGGTGAGTCTTGTCTTGTTCTGCTGTAGGTGGACTTCAATTCCTAGAGGTCTCTGAGCCTCCATGTTATGCGTCCAGGTTCATGAAGACATCCCAGTTCCACTTCCTCACGCACACCCAGAATGCCCCTTCACACACAGCCTTCAGTCTGCACAACAGCTGGCCCACTGTTGGCCACGAGGAGGTACTAAGCCGATTTGTCTGCATCCAGTTTTGAGCCTTTCACCCAAATGAAGGGATTCCCAACCTCAACTGATCGTTAACTAAGAAAAGATCTTTCCAGGTCTCACTGTATTATTTTACAATTCATTACTGCTATATTAACTGGAAGTAAAAACACTACCAAAATTTGAATACCCCAAATTTCAATACTGCTACTTGTCTAAATAAGAGTCCAATTCTATTAGGAGTTTGAAAGCAAGTTCCAAGTTAAGAACACTAAAGGGTCCCTACCACCTTTTAGATTGTGAGTGTCCCCCCAGAGTCCAGGAGGTTTGGTCTCTGATATAGTGCTGTTAGGAGGTGACGAAAATTTTAGGAGGTGACAGCTTCAAGTTACTAGCATACGCCCTCCAAAGGCATGGTGAAACCCTGGATTTCTTCCCCTCCTCTTTTTCATCCCCTAACTTTGAGGGGACGCTCTACCACCCATGTCCTGATTGCTTCCTCACCAAAAGTAATGGGATCAACTGATTGCACACTAAAATTTTCAAAAGTATTAAGCCAAGATAAGCATTTTCTCTGAGCAAGTCTCAGGTATCTGTCATACTAATGGAACACTAATACTACCTCTTTTTCCAAGGCTGCCTATCTCCTAGTCTTTAAGGATAAAAAGGGAAAGGGATGGTTTCACAGATTTCACATGTTGAAATTCAAACTAAAACTTTATGCACACTTTATTGTATGCCAATTAAACAAGGCTGCAAAACATTTTTTTAAATTATAAAGAAAAAGGCAATACAGTAGCTATCCAGTCCTTGACATGCACTGACACTCCCAGGTGGTGGCCTAGAATAGCCACAGCTCCTGAGTGATTTGCTCAAAGAGAGGAGGAAAAAAAGTAGTATAGTGTAGGCATACTTTTCACTAGCTGTGGACATGAGAGCATCACACCAGCTGTCTGCCACCAGCACAGTGAAGTCTTGTCACAGAAAAGGTCAGGGAAAATCCAGTTCTCTTTACAACGTGTCTGACTTCAGAGGAAAGTTGCAAGAAAACAGACCACCAACTCAGCAGCATTTCTGCAGTCTCAGTGAGGAGTCAGCTGAGGGTGGGGCAATGCTGGTGCAGAAGAAAGGAGCTGTGGAGAAGAGGACAGGGAGAAGCCTCCTCCAAACCACTCCTTCTCTTCTCAGCACCAGAACAGCAGTGCAGCGCAGCGCAGCACAGCCAGACCCCAGCTCCTACTTCTGATAGGATGCTGCTGCTCAGTGTGATTCTCACTCCAAAGGTGAAGTCCAGTTTCCGCTCCATTATTTCCAAAGATCTTAACCAAGACACTGCCCCAGCAGTCACCAAACTCTCATCTCACCAAGATGTTACAATTTCTTAAGCACCACAATCAAATGATTTCTTCAGAATTAACTTCTGTGTGTATCATTTTGAGAAGAGATGCTACATTTAAAAACTGGGAACTCCATTCAGAATTGGCAGTGTTTGCCAGTTTTCATGTGGTTCCAAACAAGCAAACAAAGCAGCCTTTCTTTTTCAATTTAAACGCATTTGGAACATAGATGAAATAACTGGACATAATTGTTTTAAGAGGCATCCAGGGATTAGGCAGAAATTAAAAGGTGCACAATGAAAGAAATGGAGTACGCTCAGAGGGGGGGAGGGAGGGGGAGAGGGAGATAGAGAGGGAGAGGGGAAGAGGGACAGGGGAGAGGTGGCAGAGAGTGAGAGCAAGAGGAAGGAGGGAGGGAGAGTGAGAGAGGGAGAGGGACAGAGGGAGAGGGGGAAGGAAGAGGGAGAGGGAGGGAAACAGACAGACTTAAGGGGGAAGGGCTATGCTTCTCTTCAGAGGTGGATTTTGCCTTCCCCAAAATTGAAGAATGAATTCTAAGCAAAAAGGAGGTTAAGAGTAGGAAATATTTATTGAGGGAAAGATAACTTCTAAGAGAGACAGAAGGGGGCCCAAAAAGTGGGTTCCATAGAAATTATTTTGACAGCATCAAATAATTTGTTCTTAGGTGTGAAAATGACAAATGTCTTTTAAAGTTACTCCAGAAATCATGAAGACAGTGTCTGAAAGTTGCTTCAAAATAACAGAAGGGAAAGTGGTGAGCATCAGATGGGCTGGTGATGGGAAACAGTGTTATATGCCCACTTATGTGTATACAATTTAAAGTCACTCCTGCGGGGCATGATGGTGCACACCTGTAATCTCAGCACTTGGGAGGCTGGTGCAGGAAGACCACCATGAGTTTAAGGCCAGCCTGGTAAGTTTGAGGGTAGCCTTAACTCCACAGTGAGCCCCTACTCAAAAAACAACAACAACAAAATAATAAAATTGCTTCTAGCAAAAACTTTGTAAAGTCAAAAATTACCAAAGTAATGGTTCAGCAGGGTATTATAGATTAAGAGACAAGAGACAAAAAACCAAATACATGTAATGTTAAGTAGATCCTGATGCCAAATATTTCAAAAATTTTATATAACTGGGAAAATGTGAATATGTACTATTAAATGAAAATGGGGATTAGTATTTCTAAGCTTGGCATGCAGTACTAAATAAAATAGGAAATTTTTTTGTTTGTTTTTTGTCTTTTGCTTTTCTTCTGGTACCAGGAATCAAACTCATGACCTTGTGCTTGCCAGGTAGGTGCATTGCTGCTGAGCTAAATCCCCAGCCCCTTAAAATAGGAAATATTATCTCTAAATGTGACAATGTCATGCATTGTCCTTACTGTTATGTTTAGAAAGGGGCACTGCTTTTTTTTTAAATTTTAAACAGAAAATAACAAAAACAAACTAACACAAAAAATTATAAAAATGATACACAACTTCAAAACAAGATAGAAAATCTCCAATGGTTGTTATATTACTTATAGTTATCTTCAAAGTAGTTGCTTAGATTACAAGATACAGGCATGCAAGATTGACCAAACAATTAAACATTAACTGTTCCTTTCAATAAACCGATAGAAATTAGTACAATTATCTTATAGCTATGTTGTGTGTGTTTATACACATATGTATTTCCCTTCTTTCTTCTTTCCCTCATCCCAGTTGTTCTTTCCTGTTAAGCAGTTTCTTTCTCTTTCACAGTATCTATTGTACCTTTCAGTTTTATTTACTCTTTCAGGTTCTTACAATAGGGAGACAATATGGTGTTTACACACGCGGGTATGATTTATTTCACTTATTAGTCTCTACTTGCATCTACTTACCTATAAAAGCCTCCAGTTTATCTTTTTTTTTTTATAATTTTTTTTTTAATCTTAAAAATAAAAGGAGGAAAAACATTAACAGAGAGACAACATTTTACAAAATACCAAAAGAACAGTACACACAATATGGGGTTACAAACAAAGTGGTAGGGAATTAACAATGGTTGTTGTATTACATATTGATAACTTCAAAGTGGCTTCTCATGAAAACAGATA
>NW_004955459.1:548812-549814 GCF_000276665.1 Chinchilla lanigera
CTGTTTTTTAGCCAGTACCAGGTGGATTTATGACAGTAGGTTTGTAGTATAATTTCAGGTCAGGGATTGTGATTCCACCTGACTTGTCCTTGTTTGCCAGGATTGCTCTTGCTATTCTGGGTCTCTTCTGGTTCCCGATGAATTGAAGGCATATTTTCTCAAGATCTGTGAGGTATGTTAATGGTAGTTGAATGGGAATTGCACTGAATCTGTACAGCAGTTTTGGGAGTATGGCCCTTTTCACAATGTTGGTTCTTTCTATCCATGAGCAAGGAATATTTTTCCATTTACTGAAATCTTCTTGGATCTCTTTTTTCAGAGTACTGTAGTTTTCATTGAAGAAATCTTTGACTTCTTTTGTTAGATTGATTCCTAAATTTTTCAATTTCTTGGATGTTATTGTGAAAGGTATGGTTTCCTCAATTTCTCTCTCAGTCTGTTTGTTGTTTGTGTATAGGAATGCTATCGATTTTTGGGTGTTAACTTTGTATCCAGCTACACAGCTGAATTTGTTAATTCAAGAAGTCTTCTTGTGGAGTTTTGGGGTCTTCCATATAAAGTATCATGTCATCTGCAAACACTGATAGTTTCACTTCTTCCTTTCCTATCCTTATTCCTTTTATTTCTCTCTCCTGTCTCATTGCCCTGGCTAGCGGTTCCAGAACTATATTGAACAGGAGTGGTGACAGTGGACACCCTTGTCTTGTTCCCTATTTTGAAGTAAAACCTTTCAGTTTTTGTCCATTGAGAATGATGTTAGCTGTTGGATTGTCATAGATGGCTTTGATCAGGTAAGGTAGATGTCTACAGAGTGTTCTCTGTAGAGGCCATCTATTTCTATTTTCTGTAGAGTTTTTATCATAAATGCATGTTGGACCTTGTCGAAGCGTTTTCTGCATCTATTGAGATGATCATGTGGTTTTGGTCTTTGGCTCCATTGATATGGCGTATAACGTTTATAGATTTGCGAATATTGAACCAACCTTGCATTCCTGGAATGAA
>NW_004955459.1:552154-567097 GCF_000276665.1 Chinchilla lanigera
CTGGTTTATGTGTTCTAAGACCTTTCTATATTGTTCATTGAAAGCTTCTGACTCTTGCCTTTGTTTTTCTATTTTCTTATATACTTCTTCTTCAGACTTTTTGAGCATTTCTTTCATTATTATTGTCATTTCACTTTTTGGCTGAGAGATTATTTCTGATCTCATCTCTTCTATGGCCTTATGGAATTGTTTCTTTACCTCCACTGCAATCATTTCAGCTACTTCAGGCATGTGTTTACCAAGTTCTCCTATGCTGATGTCTCCTGCACTTGTTCTGATTGGGGTGCAGTTCTTGGATTCTGTTTTAGTCTTTTGTTTCGTCATGTTTGCTACCGGATGCAGAAAGCTCAGTTTCCCTCTTCAGTAGCTGCTCAGCCAAGACCACTAGTGTCCCTAGTTTACCAGTTGTTCAGGTTTTCCCTTGAGTGACCTCGGAGTAGCGCTACTCAGTTTCGGGTTTTCTGGCAGTTTTTGATTTGTATGTAGTTATCCCTGTTCTCAGACATGGGCACTTGTGTCAGTTGATGGCCGACCATCTGATCCAGCGTCCCCTTGCAGTTCAGGGAATGTGCACGACCTGACTCGGGTTCCACTGGTGAGACAATCCCGGTCCGTGGACCTATGTTCCCAGGTTGTTTAGGGTACAGGCATAATTCAGACTGACTGCAGGATCTACAGTTTGTGAACCACCTGAATCTATGTCTCCAGTCAGTTCAGGACACATACAGGAACCAGATGCAGTCCTGATGGGTATCAGTCACAGACTTTCCCAGCCTTCGACTTGCTAGGGGGTCTGGGCAAAGGCAAAGCTCAGACTAGAACCACGGGTCAGCGGCTCTTGGAGCACTCGCTCACTTAGCGCAGGGTGCGTGGGGTCTGGGAGAGTCTGTTCACCCGGCCCACAGCCTGGGGCTTCTGAGTGAAAACCTCCTGCCGCGGGAGCAGGGACGCCAGGACTCCATCTGTAATTGCCGGTGGGGTCCTGATTCGCGCACGTTGCCCTCAGGGAGTAGCTGGGAAATAGCTGGTTCTCTCCGCGTGTTTCAGCTGGGAACCGTGGCAGCGTGGGCCGAGCACAGACTTGAACCCATGAGTCCAGCCACTCCCGGAGCACTTGCTGTCTCGGCGCAGGTCACATGGGGCAGAGAGTCTGTACGCCCCACCCGCAGCCAGAGAAGTCCCTGTGGCTTCTGAGTGAAAACCTTCTCTCTGCCCTGGGTGCAGGGAGGCCAGGACTCCATCTGTAATGGCGGCAGGGTCCTGATTCGAACGCTCTGCCCTCAGGGAGTAGCTGGGAAATACCTGGCTCTCTCCACGCGTTTCAGCTGGGAACCGTGGCAGTGTGGGCCAAGCACAGACTCAAACCCACGAGTCCAGGAGCTCTCTCAGCACAGGTCGCGTAGGGCTGAGAGTTTGTTCGCCCCACCCGCAGCCAGAGAAGTCCCAGTTTATCTCTCTTTATAGGTGAGTAGTATTTCATTGTATAAAAACATCACATCTTTTTTTATCCATTCCTCAGTTGATGGACATGTGGGTTGTTTCCAAGACTTAGCTATTACAAATTGCACTGCTATAAACATAGGTGCACATATATCACTGTGGTATGATGTTTTTAGATATTCTGGAAAAATACCCAGGAGGGGAACAGCTGGGTTGAATGGGACCTCTAATCCTATTTACTGAGGAGCCTCCAGACTGATTTCCAAAGTGCTTGCACCAGTCTACATTGCCACCAACAGTGGTAAAAGAGTTCCCTTTTCCCCACAGCCCCTTCAGCATTTGTTGCTGGTTGATTTCTTGATGGTACACATTCTTACTGCGGTGAGATGATATCACAGTGTTGTTTTAATTTGCTTCTCTCGAATGACCAATGATGCTGAATATTTTTTCATGTATTTATTTGCCATTTGTATTTCTTCACCTGAGAAGTATATATTCATCTGAGATGCCCATTTCTGGACTGGGTCTTTGAATTTGAGGGGTCTCAGTTTTTTCAATACGTTATATGTTCTAGATAGAAGTCCTGTGTTTGAGGAACAGCTAGCTAAAATGTTTTCTCACTCTATGGGCTGTCTTTTCACTCTAGTGGTTATTTCTTTTTAAGTACAAAAACTTTTTAATAGGATGAGATCCCAGTTGTTGATTCCTTGAAGTGTTTGCCCTGCAGTTTGGGTTTTGTTCATGAAGACTATGCCTACCCCTATGTCTTCAAGATTTTGACCTACTTTCTCTTCCAGTAGATTTAGTGTTTCTGCTTAAATATTTAAATCTTTGATTCATTTTGACTTTAGTTGAGTGCATGATGATAGGCATTGGTCTAGTTTTAGTCTTCAGCATATAGAGAGCCAGTTTTTCCAGCACCATGTATTAAAGAGGCTATCTTTCTTCTAGTCAACAAGTTTGTCCCCTTTGTCAACGATAAGGTAGCTGAGCGTGTTTGCAGTTGTGTCTGCATCTTCTAATCTGTTCCACTGCTCCTCAGGTCTATTTTTTGCCTGTACCATGCTGATTTTATCACAGTACCTTTATAGCATAATTTCATGCCAGGGATTGTGATACCTCCTGACTTGTCTTTATTGCCCAGGATTGCCTTTGCTATTCTAGGTCTCTTCTGGTTCCAGATGAATTTTAGGAGTATTTTCTGTTCTTCTGTGAGGTATGTTACGGGTATTTTGATTGGGATTGCATTTAATCTGCATAACAATTTTCCAAGTATAGCCATTTTCACAATGTTGGCTCTTCATACCCAGGACCAAGGAGATCTCTTTCCATTTTCTGATATCTTCTTCAATCTCCTTTTTCAGAGTATTGTAATTTTCAATACATAAATCTTTTATTCCTTTGTTAGATTGCCTCCTACGCATTTCATTTTGGGGGACACTACTGAAAAGGGTGTGGTTTCCCTAATTTCTCTCTCCATAAATTTGTTGTTTGTGTACAAGAATGTTATTGATTTTTGAGTATTGACTTTGTATCCAGTCACACAACTGAGTTTGATTATTAACTCTAGCAGTCCTGGTAGAGTTTTTAGGGTCTTCTATGTAGAGTATCATGTCACCCACGAATAATGATAATTTCACTTAGGAAGGGGCATTCTGAAATCCACAGGAAACAAGCCAAAAGGCTGCATAACATTCTGAATTAGTTCATCAGAGAAAGGTAAAAAGTACACAAATGCACATTCATCCTTATAAAGATAAAGCCAACAGGGCTAAATGACAGCTGACAGAGCTAGGTGGCAGGTGTTATGGGCATTCACTACACTGTTCTCTGAACTGTTCTGTACACTTCACAATTTTTTATAATAAATGAGAAGATACTCTTTCAAACTGGGCTCACTGATATTAGTCTGTAGTCCCAGGTACTTGGGAGGCTCAGGCAGAAAGATGGCCTAAGCACCAAAGTTCATGGCCAGTCTGGGCAACACAGACTCCTGGCTCAAAAGACAAAACAAACAAGAACTAAGAACAGCTTTCAGAGGATGACATACAACTGTGAAAGCTAGGCAGAAAATCAAGGGTCATTCATCAGCTGAAAAAAGAAATTAGGGAGCTAGCTGACTGAAGGATCACTACATTCCAGTGTGGCCCAGAAGAATGAATATTGGCTGAGCCTTTTAAAAAGGCCACCCCTGGAAGGTGTGGCTCTTCAGCAACCTAACCAGAAAAGACAGCCTGGCAACTGGGCAGGGACTGGAGGAACAAAGTTAAGACAAGTCCTAGTGAAAATACAGCCAATGCTGGACAAAAAGTTACAGTTCTACACGTCAAACTGATTCACAAAAGACAGAAAAAAAGGAGATGTTGTCTGAGGCAGTAAAAACTTACAAGCAGGAATTCACAAGTGGAAAAAAAATACAATATGTCCTCTAAGAGACCCATCAATATTCCTAACAAGAAACCAGTCTGTCACTGTGTAAAATGGAGAAAGAATGTGCTGGAAGGAGGACAGGTGCTGCCAGTCTGAACACATGTCCAAGAAGACAAGCAGTAAGGCCTGGGCATGGGTCTCCAGAAAGGGGTTCCCTGAGCACAAACACCGACACAGCCATGTGCCAGAAACACCCTCAGAGGCTATCTGTGCAGCTGGTGGGACCCTGGGAATTTATAATGACAGGATCAGACACCTAATGAAAGACACCAAAGGACAAAGGTGTTGCATGGACAAAATAACCACACATGTATGACACAGCTGTGAATAATGTTTACAGGTTTACAATAAGAGGGATGAGAGGTCTTTACCCTCCTGCCCAAGGAAATGAAACAGCTAAATTCTTAGTGAAACTGACATATGAGCAAGCAGTACTTCCTTAAAAAAAAAGTAGCAACAGGAGAATATGTAAACATATAGGAGACAACAGCAAAATGAGCGGCAGCAAGATGAGCAGCAGCAAGAACTTAAATGGCTGAGTTTGCCTATGCTGTAGGAATAGGAGTTCAAACACGGTAGTAGGGAAGTGCAGTTTCCATTTTTAAAAACTTATAGGACTACTGAAATTTTTAAAGTATGTGCATGTAAACCTTTGAAAGTCTCCTACAACCCACAGCCTATTAATATTCTAATTTCCTGCTATGTGGCTACCATCAACTAAGTTTGATTTTTAAACAAACCTAGGATCTCGCTTCACAGATCTAAATCTGAGTTTAAAAATAAAAAAGGTATAAAGAATTTTCACTTATTAAGTATCCTTCAAAAATAAGAACAGATTAAACATTGCATAATATATCAAGTTTAACTGAACCATTACTTTATTAGAAGTGTTTTTACTAGTATATAAATGTTTATTGTATGATTAGTACCTTAAGATATCATCCTATGCACATTTCACCTTTTTCAAAACTACCTTACAGAGCTTACTACGTGATATCAGATAATCATTGCAAATATCAGGTACAGGTGCTGTTGGCCATAAGCAGAACCAGACCGAGGCCTGAAATGTGCTAGCTGAGGGCCTGAGTCTGCCCTGTTAACATCTGGTCATGAGCATGAACCCTGGGCTATAACTGCCCAATAACACAGCCAAGGAAAGATCTGTTTATTATATACATGTCTACATGTATATGATCTGTTTATTATATACATGTCTACAATAAAGTCAAACAACATGGCCAGGAGATAAGCCACCCAGTCAACTCACAGCCCAAACTCTGATTCCAAAAATGAGAAAGACCACTCTGGCTGCATGGGTATACAGCCTAGTACATTTGTTCAGCAGAACGAAACAAAGGATGATTTCTCCCCTTCCAAACTTCACGTAACAGAACCCTCTGGTGCTGAAGTATAGCAAAAATTACACTTCAGCACAAGGTATTCTGAACCCTCTGTTACACTTGGAAGAGGAGCTAAAAAGTGAACAGCACTAGGGATTATAAAAGCACCCTGAAAGCAAAAATCCACAAATACAGCACCTGTACCAAGATCAGCTCTGTCTACAAATCTAATGATTAAGAGAATCAGAAAGTGTATCAAGATAGCAAAAGTAATGGTAAAAAATTTTCTTAATGTTTTCATAGTGATGACTGGCTTGCCTGTCAATAAGAAAAAAGATCCACTGAAAAGGGAACTTAAAACATTCTCAAAAACTCCAGCTGGGCTCAGTCATGCAAGCCTGTAATCCCAGCACTTGGGAGGCTGAGGCAGGAGGATTGCTGTGACTTTGAGGCCAGCCTGGGCTACAAAGTGAGTGCAAGCCAGCCTGAACTACACAGTGAAACTCTGTCTCAAAAAAGACAAAAAAAAAAAAAAAATCCCTCCAAAGATCAGAGTATAGCTGTGTCCCAGACTCAGGGGAGATAGCTAACAGGACTTTGAGTCACTGACAGGATCGTCAAAGCATCTTTTTTGGTGGTGCTGGGGACTGAACCCAGGTCCTTATGCATGCTAGGTATGCACACTACCACTGAGCTACATCTCCAGCTCATCTCTTTTCATTCACCAATTTCACATTAAAGTCTTTATTTCCAGCATCTCAAAAAAAAAAAAAAAAAATTCTGGTACTACTAGGCCCAAACAGCCAACAACTGTCTGGCACCCATCAATGGTAAGAGTCATCTCAAGGCAGGCCTTTAGGCAGCTGCACTGCCTACCTGCCTGACCCAGCTCCAGGTTAGGGGACCCATTTAAGAGCAGACATGGAAAAGAACCAAGAAAGGACTCATCTCCCTGAGAGGAAAGCTGTAAGAGAAGGTGGGTGATGTCCATCCTGAGAGGCCAACAGCCTCCACACACCAGAGCTACTCCTGTACAGCGAAGGGCTACACACTTCTGGCAAGAACAACTGGGTCAGCCTTCAGTAAATCTGAGGTACTTTTTGTTATATGATAAAAGTGAGTTGGAAGTTTTTAACCATACATTCTTCCTTTAACTTGTCCTCCATCAGAAAAATAGTACAAGCGAGCTAGCTACTTTTGAAAACTCTAGAAAAGTAACTTATTTTATGGTGGTCTGCAGCATAATCATGTGTAGCATGAACACACAAAAATAAACTTCACTCTGATCTAGCACTGTTGTGGTTTGGGGGTTATCTGCATGGGGAAACAATATAATACAGGACACATAATTTGTAAGACTATTTGTAATAGTCACCCAAATAATGATATACAAAAGAATGCAGGAAATCTGTCCACACACTAGGACCAAGGAATCTAGCCAAGGGCCTGGATCCCATGGAAATGTCCTGCATGAGTCCAGCTGAAGATCTAGAGCTCACAACAATGCCTCCCACAAGTCCAATTGGAGGCCCAGAGCCCCTAACAATATCTCACACAGGCCTGTTTCACGGATCTATGCTGGGATAGCCCAAAGGTCAGTGGTGGAATCTAGGAAGTCTGCTAGCAGGCTGAGGGATGTACACTGAAGCCAGGAAGCAATACGCAAAATAAAAACCAGGGCTCGCCCAAAAAGTACCACAGCCATCCTCAGCAACAGTGAGGTCCCAAGCTCCTCAAAGGATGAAGACAGCTGAGTTCCCATCAGGAAAGTCAACACAACAAGCTTCTCCAGGAGACTGAACAGTGCACCATCTTCCCCTCTGGAGCCAGGAAGCAACACTCAAAGTGAGAACTAGAGCTCCCCCAAAGTGAACCTAAGCTATTCTCAGCAACAACGAGATCCTGAGCTCCTTGAAGGATGAAAACAGCTAACTTACCAGGAAAGCCAGCATGACAAGCTCCTCCAACAGAACTAACAGCTCCTTACAGCTTCTACCAGCTCCCAACAGCCTTTCTTCTTGTCCAGTTCTGCCTCTTATGCTGCTGGCAAAAATCCTCAGGTGGGCCTCCCACACCCAGCACCACGCTTACTCAGTTCAGCTGGGGGTTATAAGCTGACCACCAGTTGTCAATCTACCACAAGCACTACATACAAAAATTAACCCCAAACAGGCCACACACCTAAAGGTACAACCTAAACTATGAAACTTCTAGAAGGAAAAAAAGAAGAAAATCATTTTGAAGCTGGGTAGGAAGATTTCTCAGAAAGGATCTCAAGATCATGATTTAAAATAATAATAAACTAAACCTCAACAAATTTTAAAAAGTCCTCTTCTCTGAAAGACTCCATTAAAAGAGTTTTTTAAAAAATGTACAAATTGGGAGAAAACCTCTACAGCTCACTTAGTGGATAAAGCACTCTCAAAACTCAACAATAAAAAAATAATTTAGGTCCTGGGTAAGATGAGGGTGCTGATCTTCATGCCTCAGAATTCTCAGGAGGCTGAGGCATAAAGATCAGCATAGACCAGCCCAGGCAACATAAAAAGATTGTCTCTCTTAAAACATTTTTTTAAAAGTTAAAAACAAATAATAAAAATGAATTACCTACTGCCTTAAAAAAAAAACCCTCTGTAACTGACACAATAAAGACATATGCAAACCCTAACAAAGAGAGACAAATGGCAAAAAAAGCAAATGAAAAGATGATCAATTACCATAAGTTATTATGAAAATGCAAATTAAAACTACCATGATACATTTCGCATCCATCAAAACAGCTAAACTTTAAAGAACTGATCACAGCAATGTGTTAAGGATGTAGAAGAACCAAATCTCTCAAATACAGTACTAAGGCAAATGTAAAATGGCACAACTACTCTGAAAGATAATTTGGCAGTTTCTTACAAAATTAAATACATACACCTGCCTTAAGAACCCATCACTCCACTCCTTTGCATTTACTGGAGAAATGGGAGCATACGTCCATATAAAGACTGGTACTGTACATGATATTCATTGCAATTTCATTTATAGTACAACAAAACTGCAAATAACCCTAAAGTTCACTACCTGACAAATGGATAAGCAAAGCAGTTCTTCCATACAGTGGGACATGCCCTAACAATTAAAAGGAATGAAACAGCAAATACATAAAAGACAGATGTCAAAGTAATTTTGCCAAATGAAAAAAGCCAGTCCAAAAAAGGGACATTCTATATGAATCCATTCACACAAACATTTTAGAAAACATAAACTCATCAATAGCAGAAAAATCAGAGCAGCAATTCCTTGGCACATGGGAGACTTAGAAATAGGCAGACAAAAACTCAAAATATGCCAATGATGGCTATGTTCCCAACTGTGCTGGCCATATCCCTTCACAGGAAAGGCTATCAAACAGTACACTGTAAATACATGCAGTAAATCAAGACAGCTGACAAAAGAGTGAACAATGGGAGACGTCTTAAAAGGACATGGGTGGCTGGCACAAGAGCACCCAGTACATAACAGCCTGCTAATTAACCACCACTGACTTCAGACATATAGACAGGCACAACAGGAGGCAGTCCAGTTGAGCCAAAGGGAAACTGTGCCCCCTCCCTAAGCTAGACAAGGATACAAAAGAAAACCCATTCTGGAAAGGAAACGAGAGACCATTGTGTCAAAGCAGTTCAAATCAAAACTCCTGGCTTAACTGTGTCTTACAATGATGGGAAAGAAAGAAGTAGTTCCCTCAATTACTCCAGCTGAAATGTGCATGAACATAAACTCAGGACAGAAGGCATGGGAGCAGGAAGATCACACCAGGTTTGTCTCTAAATATAAACTAAGGGCTGAAGAAAGGTGTCACAATAGAGATAGGAAAGATGGACACAGCGATAAAATACAAAGGCAGAATTTTATGAGTCACAAAGGGGAAGGATGTCTCCTCTTCTGTCAAAGTTAAATACTCCTGCAGTCTTGTAACGCACCATCCCTACCCACTGAGGAAGGCAAGCCAAGACCTTACATCAAACCATGGTCCACCAAAACTGCAAAGGAATTACGAAATCCAATGAGTGAATAAAGCCTAAAACAAGCTAACAATGTATGCAGGCTCACTGGAGGAACTCTCCGCTAAATAATCTTTACAAAATTCAGACCCAAACCAATTCAATTTGAGCAGTAACTTCTAAAATCTAAAAATATCCTCAAGTACCCTATAAGGGAAACAAGACTTTCTTTTAAAAATGTAACGATGTGCTAAACTACTGTACAGAAATCAGTAAGATGGCTTTCAGTTTCTAGTAGTCAACTCTACTGCATGAACAGAAGTCCTGGCACATGGAGTTGACTTGTCACAACCTAGTGATTCGACCAAAGATATGTATGGTGGGACAATCTAGAGTACCTGAAGCTTCATGTGCAGTAAGAATTATACTCTTTTTCCCCCTTATCAACAAGCCAATTTTATGAAATGAGAGATCTACTCAAGGCCAAATCCTAAGTCTATATATACCCCCTCTTCTCAAAGCCTACCCCCTTCATTTTCTCCCCTAGTTGCATGTACAATGCACCTGGTTTCACAGCACATACCTGTTTGGAAGGTAGGATTCGCTCCAGGATACATGTTAGGAGAATAAGCAGGAGCTGCTGCTGCATAGCCCATGGGGAAACCAGCTGAAGGAAAACACACACAGCACAATGGGATATCATCAATGAAAGTGTGAGGTGATCTTATAACCAGAGCTCTCACAAACATACTGCTCTTACCATTGTCTCCAGAACTCCACACACTAACTTACAGACCATGATGGCACTCTGTGTCCTTCACAGTTCATCTCTAGCTGTTTTTTCCTCAGAATTTTGATTGGTCACAACCACAGTCAATTCTTGTAGGGGTGGGATGGTGGGGACTCAACCCAGGCCCTTGCATTGTGCTATACCCCAGCCCTTTTTACCTTGAGATTGGGTCTCATTAATTTGCCCAGGCTGGCCTTCAATTTCTGATCTTCTTGCCTCAACCTCTCCAGTAACACTGTGCCAATGTGCATGGCCATAATCATCTCTTTTAAACCTCTAATCAAATGTTTAGAACTTTCTACCTCTGGAAAAAATTTCACAAACTGAGTTATAAGTCTACTGTCAAGAAGAGCCAAAGCAAGAGGCTATGGGTGTCAACAGAGTGCATGCTTACCACCTGTGAGGCCCTTGGTTAATCCTCAGCATCAAAATAAGAATAGCAAAATAAATAATCACAAAACCAAAAAAATATTTTTAAAAGAATCCAAGCTAGATTAAGGAAGCCTCCAATGCTTCTGGAAGTTTCATTCCAGATTCTAACCACATGATTTACTACTTAGCAAGAATTGTAAGAGTGCTAAAAGTACCATGTGCTAGGTCCTATATCTGGCTTTACCTCCAGAGTATGAAAGAACCATCATTCAAATCTAGCCTGGATCATCCCACAACCCATTTCTGCTTCTTGTTAGTGAGACAGTAAGTGTTTTAAGGCCATGTATTCCAAAGACATAGCCACAATATTGCTTATTTTCAATTAGAAGCTAATAATTCTTTTTTTTTTTTAAAGCTTTTGAGACAAAGTCTCACTGTGCAGTTCAGGCTGACCTTGAACTCACTATGTAGCCCAGGCTAGCCTCAAACTCACGGCTATCCTCTGCCTCAGCCTTCTGAGTGCTGGGTTTACAGATGTGTGCCACTACATGTGGCTAATTTTTTATTCTTAAGCACTACTGTATTTAAAAATTCTAAATTAGGCCAGGGATACAGCTCAGAGGCACAGAACCTGCCTGGCAAGTACAAGGTTGTGAGTTTGATTTTCAGCACAAAAATAAATAAATAAATAAATGAATGAATAAAATAAAATAAAATAAAATAAAATAAAAATTCTAAATTCACTTCAGGCTTCTTCATATTGTGAAGTTCTAACCCAATTCTCCCAATTCAGGGTCATTAGTCAGTCCCAGGCTGTCAATGTTATTCAGCTTCAAGATTCTTCCTGAAGTGGCTCTAACTGGCCCTACAGACACACAGAAATGGAAAAACCAACAGGGTCCACACAAAAGCAAGGTGGTCTTTACTAATAGAAACCACAGCTATTAATAATCCTTACTAAGAACACAACAGAAATATTAAACACACTGAAGTGCTCTAGTCAGAATCCTGCCCCCAGGGTGCTCACCAGCAGAAGGAGCCCATCACTTGCCCAGTCCTACTCAGAGCCAGGGGCCTGTGAGACTTCTACCCCTCTGCCTGCCCCTGCATCACCATACCAGAGATGATCCTTGTGTGACAGCAAGGGCATGAGAAAGCCTTCTTTATACTGAAGACACAGAGCCAACTCAGGCTTGCTAGCTTGATTGTGTCACAACTACTTGGGAGAGGCTGTATGTCTCTATTCCTTTCTTCTGGAATCTAAAAATAAACTTGAACAGAAACAGTAGTTTTCAAAAGAAACCATGCTGAGGAAGCCCAAAGAAAGTGTTTCTGAGAGCACATGGACCAGGAAATTTAAGTGTACCATAACTCCCAGCAACCAAAATGAGGAAATCTTGAGAGTCAGCTGAAAATCAGGAGCAGGGCAGGGAATATCTCTGTGAGTGGGTTTTCTATTTTCTGCAGTGCTGAGGCTTGAATGCAAGGCTCTCCCATGACAGCTGGACACTAGCACTGAGCTACACACCAGCTCATGGGCAGGTTTTATTTGAAGGTTGTCAAAATCCCTGGAGCACACAGCTCCTCCAGCTGGGATGCCCTGTTAAGAGGTCATCACCAGTGGCCCACAGGAATCCCTACAAATGCTCAGTTCTCAGATGAGTTGCTTTTCTTGGTTCTTGAAACTGATTCTCCTCTACCTCAGCAGGAGCCGTTGTGGGTTTCCCACCTGGATTCTCACTTTCCCACTGCCTCCTCTAACTAGTAAGAAAAGAGTGTGTGTGGCCAAATCTTTTATCAGCTCATTTTGCAGCCAGGCAGATTCCACTTGAAACAGACCTAAAATTGCCACTGGAAAGCCAGGGCAGCAGTTTCCATCAGTGTTCTGTGGGCTGACTGAGAGACCCCTCGAGACCAGACTTTGAGGCCCACATAGGTTGTGGAGCTGCCCTCAACTCACCTACCAGGGCTGCCAGGATATAGCTTAGATACCAAGATGCCAGTTAGAATGCTCTAAAAAATGTTTACTCAAAAATTAACCACCACCAGCTTAAATCATACCCTATAGGCCTCTGCAACAATTCTCACAAATCTAAATTTCCTCATCTCTCCCCATAAACAATGAGTAAACTCTCAGAAGTCATTTACTCTGTTGCTTATCTGTTAGCATTTTAAGGGTCCCTAGAAAACTTCTGCTATGTGGTTGGCCATTCCCATCCCAACCTTCTTAAAAAAGAATTAAATACTCTAAAATCAAACAGAAGACAAACACAACACATATTTAAAAGTCTAGTGACCTACCAGAAACAGGATGCCAGCACATCCCTGATCTCTGGTATGGGGACTGAGTCCTCTGATCCCCTGGGAGCCTCTGCTGCATCTATGCCTCAGCTCTCCCCTCCCCTCCGCTCTATCCCTCACCCAAACACAGCTTACCTCACTATCTCTACTCCAACTACTCCAGCAATTTCCACCTGAGCTACACAAACCCTTGAAAGAGATGAAGGGGGAGAGGAAGAAGGAGGAGGCAGAGGAGGAAGAAAAGGAAGAGGTGAAAGAAGGACGACCACCACCACCACCACCACCACCACCACACTATCCAGCTGGCAAAGAAAGCCACAAACTAGACCTCCACAATTTCTAATGCAGTGTGTATGACAACCAATGAAAAACCCTAGGCAGGCTAAAAGACAGGACCACATCACTGAAAAACAAAATAAAAGGACACTTGACAACAGAAAGACCCACAGATAGCCCAGAGACAAGATCTGACAAGGTCTTTAAAATAATTGAGTGGCATTTGGGAGAAAACAGAAGATGCAGGAAATAAATGAAGGATTATGATTTAGCACATAGATTTTTATAGCAAATTTGAGCAGGCCCTCCTGCCATGATTCTGCCTTTGAGCCAAGTGATCATTGAAATCTCTGAAATCATGAGCAGAATTAAATCTCTCCTCTTTAAATTGCCAGTTCTATCACCAACAGAAAAGCGAAAACATACCCCACTTTCCTTATACTACTTTCTGGTTTCTTTTATTTAACAATGTTCTATCTGCACATTAACCTGAGTTTTGTCCAAATGCTTTTTTATTTTAAGTTCTAGATGGTTCTTTTTTCCTTGGTATCTTGCTCCCCTCTTACATTTTTTATCCTTTCTCTTGCAATTATTCTAAACTTGTCTTTATGGCATAGCTTCTACCTGCTGGCTCCATTCCTGCAGTTTGCCATGACTGGAAGTTTTTACATGATGAACAGTGCCCCATGTTTGGTAACAACTTGCAGGTGTACAGGCAGAATTTCTGTGGAAAGCCCATACAACCTGGGTTAAAGAGGAGGCCTCCACAGCAATTCTATGTTGCAACTGTCAGAAGCTTCAGCGACAAAGAAGCATGAGAACTGTTTTATGTTTCTCAACTGTTGTATCCCCCTAAGAAGTAAATAATGTAAACAAGAGCCCCAAATATCCCTGAGGGCTATAAATGCTTAGAGAATACTTCCTCCTTCTCAGAAGCCATATAGAAGAAGCTTTCTCAGAGGGCTCATACATAAACTCCTCAGTCTTCACAGGGAGGATCACTCTCGAGAGATCAGACAAAAGGGCCCACTCCTACTCCCTGTCTCGCAAGGCCCTTGTCCAGTGACGGAGAACCTTCTGGAGACCAAGTGCCAAAATGCAACCCAAAGCCCATTTATTTATCACAAAGTGCCAACATTGCACTGAATACTGACGTTTTAACTTAAGAAAAAAACCTCTACAGTTACATCTTTTGTTTCAGAGAAACACAATAACATGTGTGCCATAGGTTCCCCACCATTATCCTAAGCATTATAGTCTGTCCCCATATGAGTTGTCAAAATCCACGAACAGCAAATCCCTCCAGGATAGACACAATGCTAGGGCACTTCCATTATTTTTTTCCCCTCTACAAGTTCAGCTATACATCTGTAAAATGTTTTATTCCATTTTCTTAGTTTTGTAGCAACATAGTTTTAGGGTTATTCTCTTCTACCATGTTATCAAAACCTACAATGAGAAGACAACCATTGGCTGTATCTGACCAAACACTTCCCCCAGGTTTTGCTTCACACCAGCCCCCAGAGTCCACGCTTGCCTAAGTAACTCCTCTAAGGGCAAGGAATGTGGTTCAGGCCTAAGTCAAGTCAACAGGATCCCCCATGTAGCCCAAAGTAGGAAAGAATTCAATCAGGACAAACCCCATGGCTGGTCTGAATAAGGAATAACACGCTCCACTGGGTTTCCTACAGGGCAGAGATAAAGAGGCTCCTAGCAAAAGACTGCTCCCAGGCACTTAATCTCACAGACCACAATGGAGAGAGGACTGGCACCCGTGACCAACCCTGAGCCAACTCTGAGATAGAAGTAAGGCTGACACCAAGAAGCAGAGAAACTAGATCCTGCTCCCACTGCTGTGAAACCACTAGATAAAGTTTTGACCAAACCCAGTCCGTTCTTGATTTTTCACTTCTACTTAACTTCTTCCTTGTCTAAACTGCTCGGAGCTGGGTTTGTCCACTGAAACTGCTTTTTTTTTTTTTTTTTTTTTTTTTTTTTT
>NW_004955459.1:567392-577399 GCF_000276665.1 Chinchilla lanigera
GTTTCCTATCATTTCACAGTGTCTATCATACCTCCGAGTTTAAATTAACTCTTTCAAGTTTTACACTAGTGACACAATGCGGTGCTTGCACATGTACGTTTGGAAACTGCTTTGATTGACATGGAAACAGATCAAGTGTTCAAAGTTCAATAATCAGAACAAACTTCTACTTGCTTACCTGGATAACCAATTCCTTTGGCATTTGCATAGGGAACCCCAGAAGACCCAGGGCTATAGACAGGATTCATGATTTCAAGACCTAAAAGGAAAAAAAAGTGATTTAGCAAGGCACTATTGTTCGATTTTTGTCTGGCATCAGTCCCAAAAAAGTATGTAGCAAGGGTCTTTCTCTAGACTAGTACAGAACAACATTTTTCAACAGAGAATAGAAAATGAAAACCAATGTCCTAAAGTGCTGCCAAAACCAGCAGCTTGTAATTTTTTTACAACTCTCTGCTGTCTTTCAAAGGTAAAAGGGAACAAAGTATTTGTTAGTCATCGCTATTATAATGGGGCAGGGGGTTCTACAAATACCCTAAACACCCTTCTAATAATAGTTAAGACTTTGATTATAAAGATTAAAATCGGGGGCTGGGGATTTAGCTCAGCGGCAAAGCACCTGCCTGGCAAGCACAAGGTCGTGAGTTCGGTTCCCGGTACCGGAGAAAAAACCAAAAAAATAAAAATAAAATAAAAATAAAAAAATAATAAAGATTAAAATCTTCCATGACTTTTCTGCCTGAACCCCACATACCATGGACTGAACCCACTGAGACTATGAGGCAAAATAAACATCTTCTCCCTTAAACTGCAGGTGTTAAGGTCTGTTATGGCTTGTCTAGATGTCCTCCCAAAGCCTCATGCAATCACAGGTAGGGCTTTTTCAGAGATGGCTGGATCTAAAGTGTACAATGCTGGGATTGATTTCTGGTGAGTGCTAGGATCAAAGGCGCTAGAATTAAGGGTGTGAGTGCCACCCACCTTATAGCCTGGATAAGATACGAGGGACAGAAAGAGCTGTGATCCTCCCTTACTTTCTTTTGCTTTGTTGTTTTCTGCTTGCCATGAATGGGTTGTCCTTTGCAATGCTCCTCTGCCAAGTCTCCCTGCCTTGGAGCCAGCCAACTATGGAATGAAACTGTGAGTTAAAAAAACCTTTCTCCCTCTAACTTTGTGTGTCAGGTATTTTGTCTCAGCAATGAGAGAAAAGTAACAAACACAACGGCTCAGTTAAGAGAAAGTTTGATGAATATACCTATACAATGAAGCTTTCTGAGCAGTGAAGAAATTAAAAGATTACCAATGCTCATGTACTGACAGAATTAATATTCTCAAAACCGCCATGCCAAAAGCAATGTACAGATTCAATGCAACCCAATCAAAAAACCAATGACAGTCTTCACAGAATTAGAAAAAGAATCCTAAAATTTTTGTGAAAGCACAGAATGCCTACAGCAATTCTAAGCTGAAAGAACAAGGCTAGAGGCATCATAATACTCAATTTCAAATTATACTACACAGTCACAGTAATAAAACAGTATGATACAGGCACAAAAATAGACACATAGACCAATGGAATAGAATAAAGGACATAGAAACAAACCCCCTCAACTACAGTCATCCAATTCTGAACAAAAGAGTCAAAAATATACACTGGAGAAAAGAAAACCTATTTAATAAATGGTGCTGAGAAAACTAGATGCCATTTTCCAGAAAACTAGATCCCAATCTCTCACCCTATACAAAAACCAATGCAAAATGAAACTTGAAACTTCTACAAGAAAACATAGGAAATAGTCAAAGTCACTGGTACAAGCAAAGACTTTCTTTCCTGAATAGGATTCCAGTAATACCACAGGAAATAATAGCAAGAAATAAGAAATAAGACTACAACAAATTGAAAAGTTTCTGCAGAGCAAGGGAAACAAAAGGTTGAAGAGACACCCTACAGAATGTGAGAAAAGCTTTATCAGCTACTCTTTAAAAGAGGATTAATATCTGGATTACAGAAAGAACTCAAAAAACTTAATGTCAAAAATCAAAGGGTCAACCAACAAATGGGCAAATGAGCAGATACTTCTCAAAAGAAGTGCAAATGTCCAGTAAGAATAAGAAAAAATGGGGCTGGGGATTTAGCTCAGCGGCAAAAGCGCCTGCCTGGCAAGCGGAAGGTCGTGAGTTCAGTTCCCGGTACCAGAGAAAAACCAAAAAAAAAAAAAAGAATAAGAAAAAATGTCAACATCTTTAGTCACTAGGAAAATGCAAATCAAAATTTCAGTAACATTCTAATCTGCCCCGTCAGAATGGCTGTCATCACGAGTACAAAACATATTTTTATCTTCATCGAAGTTGGTCAGATTACCAGATCTAAGAATGCAAGATTAATCAAACCATTAAAGAGAATAAAAAATAAAAACAAAAAAATTATAAACGATAGTTTCAACAAACAAGATGATAGGAATTCAACCATGGTTGTTAGGTTGCATACTGTTGCTGTTAATCCTTATCATTTTGTTCTGAAACCCTGCATCATTCTTATTGTTTTTGCCTATGCTGTTGGCATTTTGCTATCTTTTTTTGTTTTCAATTCTCTTTAAAATAAAAAATATATATATAAAACAACACCAGTGGGGGTGCAGGAGAAAAAGGAACCCTTCTCTACACTGCTGATAGGAATGTAAATGAGTCGAAGTGGAAGTGCACTTCCATGAAGTTCCTCAAAAAACTGAGGGGGGAAAAAAGGGGCTAGTACCATTTGATTTGATCCACCTGTACAATGCCTTGGTACACAGGGGAAGCAAGTAAAGTCACCGCATTTATGGGTATCACCATACCCATGTTCATTGTGGCACAGTTAACCAAGGTACAGATCCAACCTAGACAGCAGGATGGAAAAGAAAATGTGACACAGGTAGACAGACAGAATGCTTGCTTCCTTGCTTTCTTCCTTACTTCCTTTCTTCTTTCCTCCCTCAGTTCCTATCTATCACTCAGCCAGAAGGAAGTATCTACCTACTACTATTGATCTACTCAGCCACAAGGAAGAACAGTCTGCCATTTGCAAGAAAATAGATGGATATGGAAACCATCATGCTGCACAAAATAAGCCAGACTCAGAAAGACAAATATCACATATTCTCCCTAATAGGTGGAATCTAAAAAAGAGAGTAAGTAGAGGAAAAACTATATTAGACAAGAAGAAAAGAATAATAGGGGGAGAGGTATGAAGGCAGGTAGTGTTGCAGGGGGGTGGATACGAGCAAAATATACACATTGAACTGCCCTCAAAATGTGAAATTATCAGCCCAAGAGTCAGAGAAGTGGCAAGGGGTGGGTGGGTGAAAAAAATAAAACTATGTTATGTGTACATATGAATCTAACAAAATAAAACTCACTAATCTGTATAACCAATTTAAAAAATGAGTGGGGGGGGAAAAAAAACTCATGAAAAGGGAATCTCCAGAATTGCTTCAAAAAGCGAAAAGAACTATGGAAATAATGTGTTCAAAGTGGGGAGTATTTTGGGGGGGTTAGTAACTTATTACATGTCTTAATAAATGTTACTTTAAAAAAAATTAAACTGATCTTTAAAATAAAAACTCCACAGGAAACAGGCAAGGTGGTGCACATCTGTAATCCTAGCACTAAGGAGACTGAGGCAGGAGGATCGTCATGGGTTTGAGGCCAGCCTGGACTACATAAGCAAGTTCAAGCCCAGCCTGCACTACATAGTGAGACTATATCTCAAAAAACAAAAATTGCATAGGGCCCTAAAGGTATTTTGCTATGAACCTAAGTCTGCTCTAAAACAAACAAAACAAACTTTAAAATTAAAAATACCCATAAAATGTGCATCCATTTACTTGTTTAGTGTCTGCCTTCTCCATACCCATACCCAGTGAAAATGCAGCCCCATGCAAGCAGAGCACACGCCCTTGGTCATGTTGTCTGTGGTATCTCCAGGGTAAATAACACCGCCTGGTACAAAATGGAAGCACACATGCATCTCAGACACTGACGGATAGCAAACTGCATTATAAAAACAAAATTAAAAAAAAAAAAACCTTCAAAATTTCAGCTCACCTGACTTAGAACATTTATAACCAGAATATACTAACTTACATCCTTAGCCTCTGCAATAAAGTTCATCCAGCGAACGTGAAGCTAGAGGATCTCAAGTTCAACCCCAGCCTGGGCAACTTAGCAAGACCCTGTCTCAAAAATAAAAAATAAAAAGGACTGGTGATATAGTTCAGTGAAAAAGCTCTGGGTTCACTCCCTAGTACAATAAACAAACAAACCAGCAACATCAGTGATTAGGACACTGACTGTCTGAAGCACTGCCCAATTCTTTTAGGCTTCTAAACAAAGTCCAAATTTGCAATGGCATCCACAACTACAGTTTAGTGGCAAATCTCAATCAGAACCTTCCAATGATGAGGTTCTACTTTATCCATGCTGTACAATATCAGAGCTACTTGCTGAAAGTGAACATGAACACCTGAAATATGTGGCCAGATTCTTTAACCTCAATTCAGTCACATATGGCCAGGATTATGTACAGTCATGGACAGTGCAGGCATATGGCAAGAGTGAAAACAATGATAGGAAAGTGTAGCAAGTAAGTAGATGCATCAATTTTGTGTCCTTCCACAGTGTAGGAGCCCACAAATTGCCTACTGCCAACCCTCTACTCCTCTGCACTTGAACCCATTCTTGGGAGAACTGCAGCATCAGAACTGCAGAGACCCTCAAGTAAATCATGGACTTCCCTGATACAATTATCATCTCCCAAGAAGTAAATACTTCCCAAACTTAAGTTTTCTGTTCTGTACTAGAATCTAATTTCATATTCTTCATTCAATTCAAGAAAAGAAAAGCATTGTTCAAAGGCCACAAATAAAGAGGGGGGAAAAAAAGGAAGTGATAGTCCCTCTTATGAGTTTACAATTCTGAAAAAGTGCTGTCCAAGAGAACTTTCTGCAAAGATGGAAATATGTCTGTGCTACCCAAATATGGCAAATGAATTTTTATTTTTAACAATCCAATGCAGATTAATACCTGTTGCTTTGGACAGCATAGGCCTATAAGGAATAACACAAAAAGCATGAATAATGGTAACATCGGGTAACTAGTGTGAAGAGTCACAGGAGAATAGGGAGGGTTGAGTGCAGAGAGCAAAAATTCAATGAAGGAGGGAGGGAACTGTCAAGAGAAACTTGACTATGGGGAGCACTTCCAATAATTTCCTGATTAACTGCAGAAAAGGAATACTGGACAACTGGGCTTATTCACAACACATACAATGGAAACATGGAGTGGGTAACAACCAGAGAGACAATGTGGGCTGAACACGAGCGACCACAGGACAGGAAACAAAGCTCATGCATACTGCCGCAATTAAACCATTATTGTAAGACCGACCCCACAATTCCACTCCTAGGTATTCGCCCAGGAAAAATTAAATGTGTGATTATACCCAACACTGTAGAAGAATGTTTATTTCTGCACTACTTGTGACAACCAAAAATTTCAAACAATCCTAATGAAGCACTGAACACCAGAAGACTCTCCCTTTATAACAACCTGACTTGCACTCTAGACCGCGCATTAGTACAATGCATTCCAAATCTGCCACTAAACAATTTTATATAAGCACATTTGAATTCTAAATACCATAACTTCCAAACTACCCATATTTCCTGAAAGTAACTTTGTTTTTCCACAGGCTAATAATATATACTCCTTAGTGATTAAAAAGTTTTAATGAACTTAAGATTGCAGGATTGATGTGAAAAAATGTTTCAGATTCCTCTCTAATTTGATAAAAAACCTTACATTTTAAAAGAAAACATGTAACATAGCAGATACAGTTGTCTGTGAACAAATATAATACTAAGCTCTTTAAATCACATCTTCGAAGGAGGAGAGCTTTCCCTAAGACTAAATTAAAAGGTAGGGAAAAATACCTTGTTCAGCACCATTTTCCTGCACCTCACAGCACAGAGGGAGCTCACAAATACCTTCTAGCTGCCTGTAAGCAGCTGAAGAGCTATCCAACAAAACGTGGGACTTTTTGTAACAAGAAATATTAATAAGACATACACTTAAAATCTGATTGAAAATTATTGGAACACATCTGTTTACTGATAGGAAGACTTGAAACCTGAGCCACTGATCAGTTTTAACATCAAGAGTCAAACTATTTAAATTCTGTGCATCCTTATATGACAAATATGAGTTACTCTGTATTACTTAAAATGTACTGCTACAGAGATCAAATGAAGCCATACCTGTGTAACTCCCAATTTATGAGTAAAGACAAGAAGCTGGAGGAACTGCTAAGTGGCACCACAAAGCAAATAGGCAATAACAGAAAGAGCATTCTACAAATGAGCTCATTTCTTCAACAGATCAATAGTCTCAGAGAAAGATGAGGCAGGGGAAGAAATTCTAAAGTAAAACAGACTTGGACCCTATTATGGCTTGTGTCTAGATGTTTCCCCAAAGACTCATGCAGTTATAGATGGTAGGGCTTTTCCTGGAGGTGGCTACATCTAGTGTGTGTGATTGATCCATGGTGCAATGCTAGGATTAAGGGTGCTGGGATTAAGGGTAGGTGATTACTAAATCAGTCCGCTGACTGGTTTGGCACTGCCCTAATCCTGGTGGCCTGGATACAACGTAAGGGACAGAAAGAGGCTTGTGTCTCCCTTCCTTGCTCCCTTTTGCTGCCTTCTGCTTGTCATGAACTGGTTCTTCTCTGTGATGCCCATCTGCCATGCCATGCTGCCTTGGAGCCAGCAGATTATGGACTGAAACCTCTACAAACTGTGAGCTAATTAAACCTTTCCCCCTTCAACTTTGGGTATTGGGTATTTTTTTCTCGGCAACGAGAAAAAAGTAACTAAGACAGACCCAAAGGCAACAGGTGGATGTTTTCTGGATTCTGATCTACATGGGAAAAACTGCAAAAACACAAATTTGTTTAAATGATATATGGGAGCCCGATGTGGTCGGTGGTGCACGCCTGTAATCCCAGCACTTGGAAGGCTGAGGCAGGAGGACTGCTGTGAGTCCGAGGCCAGACTGGGCTACAAAATGAGTTCAAGGCCAGCCTGAACTGCACAGTGAAACCCTGTCTCAAAAAGACAAAAAAAAAATTCAAAACAAAACACACATAAATGATACATAGGACAAACTGACTATGGGCCAAGTATCAGAGAACACTAAACAATTAAGTCTGTTATGTAATAGTGGTACTGTGCTTATAGATGAATGTATAGTTTTTAGAGATATATACTAAAATACATAAAGATAAAATAATTTAATGTATTTCTATTTAAAAATGGGCAAATACAACAAAATGCTAGTTATCTTTACATCAGGGTTGGGAATATGGCTGTACATCATACCACCGTATTTTTTAATTAGCATAACAAAAAACTAAAGAAAAAACCCCCATCAACAACCATCTGCCTACGATTGTAGGACCACTCATCATCCAGCAACCACCAATTTCCTACTCTGATTTTGTATGGACCAAAGATGCCAACCCCAAAGCTGGACCCATAGAGTACCATTTTTCAAAAGTTTCCTGTGTGAAAATAATATAGACAGCTAAGTTAGTAGAAATATTACAGGGAGTCAGATAGCGCTAGGACCTGGAAGAAATCGGTACAAAAGGTAAGAATACATTACAATTGTGTGCAGAGGTGCGTTCACTGAAAGCCAGACCTCAAGGCAAAGACGAAGTAACTACATCTACATACCTCCCTGAGGAATAAACAATAATGATCAATATTCTAAATAAGCATCAGTAACCTGGGTGGAGGACCAAGACCTCCTTGTCCCATCACTTCCAGTAAAGGTCCCTGTTCTTTCCAGCATACTACCTATGTGACTGGCTTCCCCACTGGCTCAATCTTACCTAAACAACTACACTTGTAATCTTATTACTTGATCATAATTTTATCCCACCTTATACCCACCTCATGTTCATGCACTATAAAATTTCCTTTGAGAAGTGGGATCGTGGGTAACCTACTTTCTGGGTCCCCTTCCACTTCTCTTAGGCAGAAGCTATCTATCCCTCAATAAGTATTTCCTACTCTTAGGCTCTGTTGTTCCTTAGAATTCATGCTCTTATTTTGGGGAACACAAACACGGCATATCAGACATCTAGCAAGTTGAGAATTATAGTATTTCTCTTGTATCACCTGAAGGACTCTATATCATTCCTATATCAAAATGGCTCAACTGTTGGAATCCCTGAGGGTGGTTTGATACCTCCATCAAAATAAATATCATATTTACCTTTAAAAGATGATGGCAAAAATTCCTCAATTTTAAAATCCAATAAAATCAGAAGCGAATCTTTAAAATGAGAGTTAATTACTTTAGTACCTCTAACTTTATAAGAGACCACAATCTAAACAAAATTCTCACACAAAACAGTAATAAAGCCTGATATTTTAGTTTCATATCAGCAACCTTGATTTCAAGAGGCTTAGAATTCTCTCTAGCAATACTGAAAACAAGATATAACACTCTTTAGAACATAGAAGCACTCCACTTCCCTAAACTCAACTTTCACAACCAATCTTTGCAATCAGACAGATTTCAAGAATAAAGACATAGAGTGGAACATATAGACGAGACAAGCACTACTCTATTATGCTAGTATACTACGGTTTTAAAATTATTCTCATCTACTCCAGCAAAAGACACTAGCTATACTATGTAAGACAAGTTGGGGAGACGAAAATTTCCCTTTAAACTATAGAACCTATGGAAACTAAAAACAACCACTCTGAAAAATCCATTTCAGATTTTCTTTTCCGATTCTAATCCTCTACTTCGGTGACATTATGCTATCTGTTGGCATGACTATTCTACCTCACCTTAGCATGAAAAGGGGCCGAAAGTGAAAGGAAGTCCCAGAGCTAACTTAACAAATGCACCAGACCTGACCAGACAGCAGGGCCAGTAACAGATGGTGCTTCCTTCCTCCTGGGTTCCAGGCCCTTGCCTCACATAAGGGCCAACCCTCCCACTACTCCGAAGGGCTGGAAGAAGAAAGGATGGGATACTACTGCCGGGGCATTTCTCCCGACTAGTGCACAGTGAAAACTCAGGAGAATCCAGAGGAAGCTGGCAGTCTCCAAAGAAAAAGCCTACAGTGCTTCCTCGAAAACTTAATTTTCATCTGGTAGCACAACTAATTTTAACTCATTTTAAAATCTGATTGCACGCCAAGACACTCCAAAATGTTGCATAAATTAACATGCACACTCTATCAAAGTAAGCCTGCTTTATAAAGACTAAGCGAAACTAAGTCTTCACAATCTCCACCACAGCAGCTTCAACATTAGGAAAACTAACTAGTGTTAGATTGCGCAAGTTTTAGCTGGCAAAGAAAAACAATTGTTCTCTTTTAAAGTGTCTCTACAACTACGAAAACCAAAATCTGTATTTAATCAAAAATCACTCAGCATATTTGAGAAAGTAATTTCCAATTACACAAGTGGAGATTTTAAGGAACTCCATAGCCTTTCCATTTTTAAAGCCTTCTTACATGCCCGAACACTCCAAAATGTTCGTACAACTTCAACAATTAAGCACTAACTTACACAATTCACTAGGTGCACGTTCACACACACTATAAAGCAAAAAGAGCCCGTTTGCCCACACACTTTTTTGCAAAGTTAACCCACGATGTGCGATGAAACGTTCTTTCTGGAGAAAATATTACAACCCGAATTTAAACCGTGCCTTCTCGAGCAGGAGGGAAGACGTTCGCTCCGCACCCAGCGAACGGAACGTGACCGCTGACAGCGAGCAGCCGCCCCGCGCTGGGAGAGGCACCGCAAGGCGCCCAGGGCAGAGGCCGGTCGACACCACGCGAGCCGGCTCCCGGCCCCGCCCTCCACCTGCACCAGCAGGACACTGCGGGTCCGCGGCCCACTGCCACCTGCCCGCCCGCGCCGGACCAGCCGCGCCCAGCA
>NW_004955459.1:577662-589951 GCF_000276665.1 Chinchilla lanigera
CTCGTCCGCTCAGCCCGGCCTGCCTCACCGCAGCCCGCGCTCCGCTAACGCTGCGCCACCGCCGGGCGGCTCACCTCACTTCCGCCCGGCGCGCGGCGGCACGGGCACGTGATACGGCGTGCGCGCTCACGAGGCGCCGGGCCCGCACGCGCGGGCGCTGAGAGCGCAGTCCCGGCCCTCGGCTTCAGCTTGGGCTTCTGGTTGGGGGGCGCTGTCGCCTGTGGGCGCGGTTAGCCAGGTCTCCCCACGCCCACTCTTGCAGAGACCAAGGGCGCCCGGCGCTGACGGACTGTGCACCCCGGCGGTGGGCCGGACTGGGGCCGCTGCCTTCTCCACGCGCCCGCCGGGGCCTGAGCTCCGCCCCAGCGACGCTGAGGATCTGGCGGCGCCGCCGGCCGCATCTGTCCCGGCTCAGTGCGGGGCAGGACACAGGTCGCACATACCGCATCCGAAATGTTTGGGAATAGAAGTATTTTGGAATTGGCATGTTTTTGCATGTACATAATAAGCTATCTTGGGGATGAGAACCAAGTTTAAAACAAAATAAATTTGCTTCGTGTACACATAAAATGAAGGTACTTTATACAATTTTAAAAATAATTTTGTTCTTATACTAGTTCTATGGTGTGGAATTTTCCACTTCTGTCGTCATGCTGTTGCTCAGAAATTCCGGAGTTTGGAGCATCCTGGATTTAGATTTGAGATTAGGACGCTTGGGGCTGGGGAGATAGCTCAGCGGCATCAGCGTTTACCTGGCAAGCCTGAAGTCATGAGTTCGATTCGCGGTACTAAAAAAAAAAAAAAAAAAAAAAAAAAGATTAGGATGCTCAACCTGTCGTTAGAGCACTATAAATGTTGATGCCTTTGAATAAATTTAGGACATTATACTTGTAAACATTTTCATTGTTACACAGACGTGTTAGTGAGTTGACTGCCACTGTTAACCATCTCAGAAATATGTAAATAACTGTATAATAGTAGAAAATTCTATCATTCTTTTTTTCCTTGTGATAGGGGAAATCTAAAATTTTAAATAAAAGTCTGCCCAGGATGCTGGCCAAGACCAAGTGGACATGGCCAGCAGGCTCTATAACAGAACGCTCCTTCACATAAACCCCTTGTCTTTACTGCCTTTGTGTAACTGAAGGCCTTGCAATATAACTTCAAATATAAGGGGACACTTCTTCCTTTGTGTAATTCATGCTTGTTTAGTTGATGGCCTTGCAATGTAACTTGAGATATTTAAACTCCCTAGCAACCCATGATGTCACCCAACCCTCCAATCATAATGCACCAAATCTGTCTTTGTACCTACCCCCCCCCCCCCCCCGCTGGCCCTCCCTATAAAAGCCCCAAAGCCCTGCCGGGCAGTGCCAACTCTGAGAGTAATGCCAGTCAAGCTCACTGGTGTAAATAAACTGCCTCCTACACCTTGGTGCCGTTTCTTTCTGTGTTTGTTCTGTTTTCTGTAACACTTTGAATTCCCATCTCCAGTCCACTCCTCCCTTGGAATTTTATTCTTATATACTTGCATCTTTTTTCCTCTTCTTTTTCTTTCCTTTTTGAGACAGGATTTCACTATGCAGTTCAAGCTGGCCTTGAACTCACTTCGTAGCCCAGGCTGGCCTCAAACTTGCAGTGATCCTCCTGCCTCAACCTCCCAAGTGCTGGGATTGCAGGCGTGCACCACTACACCTGATTTATACTACCATGTTGAAAGCCTTTTTAAAACATTTTTAAAGTTATCTGTCGATATAGTAATTAGGAAATGCTGAGTAACAACAAGCCCCCAAATATGCATCTTCACACAACCTAAGGATTTCTGATTTAAGCATAAACTCCAAAGAGGTGGGATGAGTCGAAATCCTACCAAACAATAAGAGAACTGAGTATGAAGAAAACTTCAAAATGATACACAAAAGAATCAGTAGCTATAATGTATCTAAATAACAGTATAGATAAGGAAAAGATGATACATTTTATGCAGGGTTATTTATAGGGAAAGTAAATATGCTTGTTATATTTATTATATACTATTAAATATATTATACATATTTTTATATTCATATTTTTATATTTGTAGTTGTATTGATATATATTTATGTTAAATCTATTTTTAATTTTAATAGTTATACCTAGCAAATTTTTATGAAAATTGTGAAAGTTCTAAAAAAATTAGTATAGAAAGTTCTACATTAATAAAATTTTAAGTAACCAGTAAAGGCCATGAAGAAATACTTAAATATATGGAGGAAAACATCATTTTGGATTAGTAGATTTAAAATCAGAAAGAGATCAATGTTCCTTAAATTCATTCATGAATTCAATAAAATTCCAATAAATTATCAGTAATTAGTTTTAGCTAGATAAACTGAAACTAATTTATATGTGGGGGAAGTTAAGAAACATGAAAAGCAATAATATCTGCCAGGAACTGTCGGATTGGTGGATTGAACCAGGGCCTCACACTGAGCTACATTCCCAGCTCTTTCTTAAGTTTTTATTTAAATTTTGGGTTGCGGGGGGACAGGGGGAGTATAGCACAGTGGGACAGGGCTTACCTGGCAAGTGTGAGGCCCTGAGTTTGATTTGTGGTTCTAAAAAGTGAGAGAGAGAGAAAAGGAAGGGAGAGGGGGAAAGAGAAAAGAAAGAAAGAAAGAAAGAAAGAAAGAAAGAAAGAAAGAAAGAAAGAAAGAAAGAAAGAAAGAAAAAAGAAAAGAAGTCATTAACTTGTCCAGCTGGGCTAGCACTAGAGATACTCCTGCCTCAGCCCAGACTGTCAGGATTACAGGTATGTGCCACCACCACCACCCCCAGTAGAAGCCAAATGTAGATGTATGAATGAAATGAATTCACACTTATTTGTTGCAGCACTGTTTATACAGTAGTAGCAAAACGCTGTAAATAACCCTCGTGTCTGTCTCTCAATAGTGAAATGACTGAATAAAACTCTGGCTTATCAAATAGTACAATACTTTGTAACTCAAAAATAAAAATAAAATGAAAAGAAATAAAGAACCTTTCTACATGCCAAAATGGAACTATCTCCAAAGTAGACCATTCAATGGGAGGGGAGAGAAAAAGCAAAGAATAAGACTTCATTGAAGAATACTGTCTTAGGGGCTGGGGATTTAGCTCAGCGGCACAGCGCCTGCCTGGCAAATGCAAGGTCGTGAGTTCGATTTGCGGTACTGAAAAAAAACAAACAAAAAATAATAATAAAGAATATCGTCTTTATAGACGAAATGTACAAAAGACTTCAGTTGGCCTATAGGTAACAGTACATACTGGATCAAACCTTTATGAATGTGAACAACATCCGGCAGTTCTCATTTGTAATTTTCAAAGTTTTGTAAAAATTATATAGTATAAACCTATAGAAATAATATGAAGAACGTGGCGTAAATTAATTCTTTGTAGAATTATTCAGAAAGTACACTATCTGAATAACATGTCCTAATGTATAAATGTAGTGTTTATTGGTAGTGCATTCTTAAATAAGTACATCACTGATAATATATCCCTAGTGTTCATTTTTGAAAATTGATGTTGAGGTGACATAATTCTGTATTTTTGTGTATTAGTATATCAATTTAATAGTTTTTAAATCAAATTAGCAATAAGATATTTCTATTTTGTACCATATTGGATCCATAGCTCAATAGAAACTTATTTCTAATATGCTATTAGGTTTAGTATTTATGTAAGTTTTTATTATCAGGGTGAATGAGACCTGGTGGGCCAGAAGCAGGTCCTAGTGGGCTACAGACTCTCCCAAGGAAAGAAAAGATGCCAGAGAGCCAGATTCTTGATGTTCTTATGGAAGGGAACTCTTCTTCCAAACAATTTTTGTGCTAAATTTGTGTGCTATTTGCAACAAGACCACAAACACCACTCATTTGTAAGTTTAATCTGCATTGTTAATATTTTCTCCATTATATTTTTAAGTCTAGAAAACCAAAAGGCCCTCAACCCTGATTAGTATTATATGATGCATTCCATGGGGTAAATGTTTTTACCATGGCTGATTTCATGTTTCCAAGGTGACGCCGATCAGAAGGGAGAAAAGAAGTCTGGTAATACACAGCTGCACAGCATATCCACAGCAGATGCAAAGGACCGCGCAGCATGCCTGTAATTCCAGCATCTGAGTGCTGAGGCAGGAGAATTGCCATGAGTTTGAGGTCACCCTAGACTGCACGGTGAGACCTTGTCTCAAAAAAACAAGACAAACAAAGCCTATTACGTTGGACTGGGGATGCGGCCCAATGGTAGAGTATTTACATAGTATGTGGAAAGTCCTGAGCTTGACCCCTACCACTAGAAAAAAAGAAAGAAAGAGCTTATCAGGTAGTATACAAGTGCTACCCAAAGTGGTTTCACCAACCTGCACTATCTTCAGTATCTCCAGTAAGATATGAGTTCTAATAACTTCATATTTGTCATACTTGATATAGACTTTTTAATTTTTGCCAGTCATGTCAGTTTGAAATTGTATCTCACAACTGTTTCCATGTTTTACACCTCCTTGTAAATTGTCTTTGGCTTAGTGTTTCCTTGTTAATCTGCTTGAGTTTATTGTATAAAATGATGGCTTAATAGGAAATCATCCTCAATTTCTGTTCACCATCTAACAGGGTGAAGTTTTTGAGACTACAAATAAACGCTGTTTTGGTTTAACACATTGGATTGATTGAGCATAAAGATTTACTTCTCTTCCCTTTGGAGACATCATTAAGGTAAAATAAAAGGTGGTCCTTTAAAAAAAAAAAAAGAAAGAAAGAAAGAAAGAAAAAGAAAAGAAAAACTGACCTTTTATAATCCTGGAAAACAAGTTAATGGTACCATTAGTTAACTGGCCATTTTGAGATGGTTGGGCATGATAGAAAGCAATAGGGTTGGAGGTTTTGGATCTGAAATGAGAGACCAAGAAGCACTTTTGTACCTTTTTGGACTTCTGTGAAACATAATAGATGTTCAACAACTAATATGTAGCAGAGTAAACTGAGCAGATGGTCGGAGCGTGGGTGGCATAGCAGGTGAGAAGAGGGGTGTGAGATAGGCCTGCAAACAGGAACATTAATGTTAAGGCTTCCTGTGCCACAGCTATGCCCCACCTCATTTCCATACTCTGATGTGCATGTGCAGCTTTATGCCTTTACTTCTGTGTGGTGCAGGGGATGGTGCTCAGGACCTCACACAGCCACACCCTCAACCTGACTTCAGGTTTACAGGGTCAAAACTGTATCTGCTCTTCTGAAAACAAATGGCTTCCATTGAAGAAAGCTAAGGCTCCTGTCTCAGTCTATTTTCTGCTGATACAATAGAATATCTGGGAATTAATAATTTATAAAGGAAAGCAAATTATTTGGACTGTGGTTCTAGAGACTAGATGTCCCAAATCATAACATCAGTGAGGCTTAGTGCTGCTTCAACTAAAGGCAGAGAGCAGAGGACAAGTGAGTGCTTGTAAGTGGAGACAAAACAGTCTCCTTTATAACAATCCCCTCTTGTGCTAACTAACTCAGTCCCAGAAGAGTGAGCGCTCACTCCTGTGGGAAAGACACTGATGCCTCCTAAGGATTTAATCACCTTAAATGGCCCCACTGCCTTTCAATACACTTAAGTTGGGAATGAAGTATCAACATGAGTTTAGGTAGGGACAAACCACATGTGAGCCACGGCAGCTTCTCTATAGTTGTTGAGGGCAAGATGAAGTCAAGTTTAGACATGCAAAAACTTATTGTTTCCATCAAGAGTTAGCTCACTAAATTCCTTACAGAAAAAAAAGGGGGCGGCAGCCAGTAGCTTGGGTTCGCTAGTTCCGTGTTGGACTGCACATCAGTTTGAATTCATGTTCTTTTCTCCCTAGAACTGCACTTCTACTTGGGAGAGACTTGTGGCAGTGATGAAGACTGTGGAGCACCTGAAGCCCTACTACTCCACCCTAAGTGCCACTTTTGCTACTTTTATGTCTATAAAAAATTTCTTAAGGCCATGATTGATGGCACATACCTGCAATCCCAGCACTCAGGAAGCTAAGGCAGAAGGATGGCAAGTTGAAGCCCAGCCTAGACAACTTAGTAAGACGTCAAACAAAAGAAGTGCTAGGGATGTAGCTCAGTAGTAGAGCACCCCTGAGTTACTTCCCTATATTCCCCCAAATCCCTTGAGGTAGTCCAGAGGACTGAATAAAAGAGGAAACTTGGTAATCTATGAGTCCCCTTGAAAAGGTACAGGAAGCTAGAAGTACAAAGGAGTTTCATTACCTTCTATTATTTGTAAGAATCTCATTCCAAATTATATAGGATGTGGTATACCCTATTTGGAGTTTCTTTTTTAACTATAAGAATCTATCACTTTTTGGGTTTTTTTTTAATAAAAAAAAAAGCCATACTGATATTTGAAGTAAACCAGGAAGTGGGGCTAATCTTCAGGTAATTTGTTTCCACTGAATTCAGGGCCGTGGAGGCAGGATGACTGATGGGTGGGACATCCTGGTGTGGCAGCTGAGTGTCCTCTCTCAGGCGGAGATGAGAGACTATGCAGTCAATACAGACAGATACAGGGTAGAAAGGATGTGTTCTTACATGAAGTCCACCTTCTTCCTTCTGGACTCTTTTCGTTAGAGAAATTGGATAGAACATCAATTTTACTCAGCCAGAAATTTTATCATAGTACACCTAGGACTCCACCTCCTGAAACACTTTCTTAAACGGACACTAGATAGAGTCTGAGGAAGTCTCCCAGAGAGGACATGAAGCCCTCAACTTGATCTACTGAGTAAATTCCTGATTCTTATCACAGAAACGATAATTTTAGAAAATGTCAGAGTCATAAAGGGGCAGGCTTATTCAGCACAGTTAAGAAGTAAAGGAGATTAGTGAAAGGACTCCAGCCAGAGTAACTTGAGGGGACTCATTCTGATGCAGGGGTTCAGACTGGCCCACACACAAAAGCATGAGGGAGGCTAGCTTTTAAGGACCGGCTGAGGTGGGCTAGGTTCTGATTGATCATTATCTCAGTTTGGCTTTCCAGGGCACCAGAGGACTCCTTATGGCTCTAGGGGCAATTTGTTTCCCATGAGATGATTATCATTGCTCTGAAGGGGGCTGCCTTGTGTTCATGTCAAGGGATAATTGTTCTTCTTTTGGGGAGAGATGACCTCATCATAGGGAGATTGGCCAGTCTCTGCTTTTCCTGGAACCCCGGTTATTGTAGAAATGGAGATACCTAGGCTTTACTCCCGGGAGCCCTGTAACTGGATATTGTGAAAGTTGTCAATTGGGTGTTCTTGCAAATGCTGAAAATGATTTTAGTTACTCTTACCTTGGTGTCCTCGTCTTGAAGAGGGATGAGATAGATTAAGCAAATTTGGGGCTAATAAAACTTTTACAGGCAATACCTAAGTGATTAGCATGCCTATATGCACAGCTGAGCAGGGATCTGCTCTAAAGTTTTAAGGTAATAAAGGAGACATATGAAATGAAGGCAGAGATGCCAAGCTTTGTCCTGCTTTTAGTTACTATCTTAGTTGGGGCTAGGGATTTAGCTCAGCGGCAAAGTGCCTGCCTGGCAAGCACAGGTTGTGAGTTCGATTCCTGGTACCAGAAAAAAAAAAACAGAAACAAACAAACAAACAAAAAACACAGGTGCAAGTCTCTCGGTCCTTCTTTTCAATCCTGGCCTTCCTTCCAGCCGTCATACCTCAGTGAAAGGAGTCACTGGTGAGGAGGTAATATGCTATTTTTGACAACCCTTAGGCTGTAATTCCTTAATAGGTCCCTCTTGCATATCTCTGTCTTCCTGAGAAACCACTCTGAAGATACCACCACGTATTACAGCAGCCATTGATATTTTCCTACTAATCTGTCCATAACTGTGTAAAGTTTGTAATGTTCCTATCCTATTTCATAAATGGATGTATGTTTATTATGTGTTTCCTACAACAACCATTGAGAATAGTTAATGATTTTTCAATAGGTCACTCATGTATAGCTCTATTTATTTTCTTTAGAAGCCACTTTGAAGATACCAAAGTATAGCACAACAACTCTTGATAATCTCCTACCTCTTTTGTCTGTAACTCACTATTATTTGTCTATTTGTTTTCCTGAGAAACTATTTTGTAGATAACAACATGTAAAACGATAACCATTGATAATTTCCTACCATTTTGTCTGTAATTTGCTAAGTCCCCCCCCCTATTATTATGTTATCCTTCTTTTACTCTTTAAAATAAAATAAAAAAATATTAGTTACTATCTTAGTCATTTTCTCATTGCTGGGACAAAATACCTGACACCAACAATTTAAAAGAAAGGCTTATTTTGGCCTAGAGTATGTAAAGGATTCAGCTCAGTTTGTCGCTCCAAGGCATGAAGGGCATGGTGGAAAGATCTGGTGGAGGAAAGCTGTTCACAACCTGGCAGCCAGGAAGCAGAGAGGGAAGAAAGGAGCCCAAGAAGGTAATAGACACTTCCAGGTCACACCCATAGTCATCTGGCTCTTTCAACCAGGCCTACCTCCTAATAACACATTCAGCTAAGCAGCGTCAGTGGATTAATCAACCCACTGATGACATTAGCACCTTGATGATCCAATCACCTTCCAAAGCCTTGCTTCTCAACACATGAAAGTTTTGGGGGACATTGTAGATCTAAATAAGAACAGTTATCTATTGGACGTCTGTAAGTCCAATCTCTAAGTTCTTGACAGCCTAAGAAGAAACAAATCATGCTTTTAATGAGTAACAAGGTAAAAGTGCTGGGATTTTCTTGTCTTCTGTCCCTGTGCTAGTCTCTAACTATATCTCAACCAAACTCAATTTAAATACATTTTCTTATGCTTAAGTGATATACAGTCATTAAAGAAAACTTGGTAAATGCAGAAAGGCAAGAAGGAGAATAAATCATTTACAGTCCCAACACTTGAAGACAATTGGGTACTCTATATTCAAACCCTAAAAAGATCCCACCAGCACTAGTGAGGAGAGGCAAGTATTAGTGAGGACAGGCCTAGGCTGTTAGCTTACTCAGAGCTGTATCAGGCACTTTGCCTGAGCTCATTCATGAGTCAATCAGGAAGATTTCCAAATGGTGCCACTCTCTGGATTCCTGTGTTAAGTAAGCCACGTTATTTTGCAAAATGTCAGGTGGCAGGCATGGTAGGACTCCTTGTCCTGCATTTCTTGCCCCAGAGAGGAGCTGGATTAAAACAGGGACCTTACCTGCAGAGGTTAGGATTTTGAAGAACAAAAACAACAGGACTGCCCCAGTGTTTTGTTTTATTTAATTTATATACAGAAAAATGAACAAATATGTGTCCAGTTTGATAAATTTGTACTTCCAAACTTGTACATGCCATTTGTATCAATGTACAAAAACATTGTCATTGCCCCAGGAGTAGGGCTTTCAGGAGATTCTGTTAAGTCCCCTTAGAGGCAGTATTACTACCTCATCCCAAGAGATCCCACAGGGGTTAAAGAACCTTAAAAGTCTAGCAATAAGGAAAAGTAACATTCCTTTCCCCCTTCATCATCTTTTAGTTCAAATAAACTTTTCATTTATAAATATTTTAGACTTACGGAAAAGATAGTACATTGTTCACCTAATTTCTCCAAATACTATCATTTTACACAACCATGGTACATTTTCCAGAACTACTAGTTCTGTTATAGTTGATACATTGTGTCAACTTGGGGAGTCTAGAGGTTTGGCTGAGTGACTCAGCAGTTCTGCATCCTGGGGTGAAAAGGACGTGTCCTTATCCTTCTCAGATTCTGTTCATTGTGTCAATTTGAGAAGTTTAGAAGGTTAACTAGGTGATTCAGCAGGGATCCAGGGTGCTACTTTGTATTCATCCTGAGCCTGTGCAAGAGGAGGGCATGGAGATGATGTGAGTGCTACATGCCCCCTGGGTGAGTACAGACTGCTTACCATATCAGGGAGGGAAAGAGGCTTGCTCTCTGCCACTCCTCCCGTTTGCACTTGTTGTTTTGCTGTCTTCCACCACCATGAACGGTTGCCCTCTGCCATGTGCCACTCTGCCTTGGAGCCAGCCAAGTATGGACTGAAACCTCCACAAATTGTGAGCTAAACAAACCTCTCCTTCCTTAATTTTGGGCATTGGGTGTTTTGTCTCAGCAATGAGAGAAAAGTAACCAAGACAAGCTCAAAACTTTACTTACAGTTTACGTTTTTTTCAGACACATCCTTTATTCTACCTCAGGAACTCATTTGGCAATCACACATCATAGAACAGTTTCTCAGGTCTTTTCTTCTTTCTGATGAACTTGATAGTTAATGAGAAGGATTGAAGTGGAATTTGTTTGATGGTTTTTTTATTAGTTAGACTGTGGTTATGGTTTCTTGGGATGAAGACCACAAGAAAAGTGCTGTTTTCATTATACCATATCAGTGGTAAGCACAATCAACATGTGGACTCATTGTTGACACTAATCTTGAGTATCTGGTTGAGGCAGTGTGTAAAGTTTCTTAGTGTAAGGTTATTTCCCCTCAACTCCTTTCTACACTGTACTCTTTCAAAGTCACTATGCACAGTCCATACTTAGGGGTTACACACAATGTTCTTGATGGGGTATTAATAATTATAATTCCTTTGTAGGGAATATTTATCCCTTTTCATTTATTTAAAATTCCTTCAATCACTTATTTGTATCAGTACAAATATTTTATACCCAGGTATGTAATTTATTTTATTGTTAACATCCTGGTTTGGCCCCTGGGCTTTCTTTCAGGCTGATGACACCCATGTTTTTTTGATACACCCTTTCACTTTTTTGAATGCTTCTTAATTTCAGGCCACATGAGATTTTCTAGGCTCAGCTTGTGTTTTCTGTGCTCCAGTCCTATTGATATAGGAATGATACAGGGACTCCAAATGATATGAGGGAAGTATAACTTTCAACTTGCTAGAAGTCCAATAGTCTGAGTTTATGTTGCTCAAAATCAAAGAATGAATTGTAAGGAACCATGGAGGTTAAGAGTAGGAAATATTTTTTTTTTTTTTTGGGGGGGTTCCAGTACCGGGAACCTAACTCATGACCTTGCGCTTGCCAGGCAGGTGCTGTGCCGCTGAGCTAAATCCCCAGCCCCAGGAAATATTTATTGAGTGTGAGATATAGCTCCTGAGAGGCAGGAGGGGGTCCTGAGTGGGTTGCTGCAGACCCCACTTATAGGGGAGGCTTTTTAGAACAGGATGACAAGGTGGATACGAAATCATGAGGTGGATATAAGGTGGGACAAAACTATGATAATCCAATAAGATTACCGTGGCTTAGGTAGTATAGATTCAATGGGGAAGCAAGTAATGTAGCAAGCGTGAATGGAAAGACCAAAGATCTTTCGTAGAAGGGGCTCAGTCCCTCCACCCAAGACTGATGCTTAGATTACCAATCATTATTGTTTATCCCTCAGTGAGGTATGTAGGTGTAGTCATTCCATGTTTGTCTTGAGGCTTGGCCTTTAACAAATGCACCTCCAGCCACAGTTGTAATGTGTTCTCACCTTCTGCACTGACTTCTTTGGGGGTTCTAGCTGTCTTACTGCCTATAATGATACTTCAATCTAATTTAGCTGCCTACTATAGCCTCCCATTTCTTTCAGGAGCTCTGGTCCTTTATGTTTGGCAAAAGTTTTTTGAAGCCTCACCTTCTGCACTGACTTCTTTGTGGGGTCTAGCTGTCTTACTGCCTATAATAATAGTTCAACCTAATTTAGCTGCCCGTTATAGCCACCCATTTCTTTCAGGAGCTCTGGTCCTTTATGATTGGCAATAGTTTTTTGAAGCCAAGATGAGGGTGCCAACACCTTCTTTTTTGGCTGAAAACCAAGCCCATCCTCAGCGGAGGTGAGACAGCGAACTGACCCCGTCTGCTTCCGACGCACCCTCAGGGTACCTCCCCTGGCCTTCCGGGGCCAACTTCCGACGTGCCCTGCGCGCGCCGGCGGTGACGTCAAGACGCCGAGCCCGCAGTGGAGCGCTCCAGGGTGTCCGTGAGGTCCTCGTTCTGCTTCCGCTCACGGCTCCTCCTTTGCAGGTGACTGTGCCTTTCAGTTGGGGCGACAGGCCCCTCCCCGGCCCCCTTCCTGGCCCTTTCGGCGCCTTGAGTCGCACTTTCCGGCCGGACTCCGCGCCCCTCTGAGGGAACTCCCCACATCCAAGCGCCTCCACCCGCGCCCCTCTTCCCGGCCTCCGCCGCCCTGAGCCCGCGGCCCCCTCCGGAGGGGCCCGGACTCCCCGAGCCTCCCCTCGCCTCCCCGCCCCG
>NW_004955459.1:590136-592719 GCF_000276665.1 Chinchilla lanigera
GTGTCTTCTTGGACATTTGATTCTGTTGCCCTACGGGATTGAGAACTCTAGAGGTCTGGGAGTTTTGTGTCGGCTTAGATTGTGGTTTTTATTTTTAAATATCGAACTTGGAGCATTTAATAGAAGAGGTTTCATAGCTGAGCACATAGTAAATTTCTGGTGTTTCAAGATCGGTAGAGGAAACGAAATGGGTATATTATCAGACAATTCAGAGAAATTGGTTAATCCAAATGCCACTGGTGGGCAGTTTACCGAGAATCATTGCTTTGCGGCCTTCCCCTAGACTACGTAAGGGAGGAGGAATATCCCTCTCTGGTTTTCTCTGATCTTTGAGGGAGGCAGTGCCCTTGCAGGAACTGACTTGTCTGAAATCACGTGGGGAATTAGGGTCCAAGTGGGGACTGCTTGTTTACTTGTGGCTCGATTTTTGTCGAACTGGGTGTAGGTGATGCAGGAAGATCACAAGTTTGAGCCTAGCAATTTAATGAGAGCTTGTCTCAAAATAATAAATAAATAACTGGGGGTGTGGCGCAGTGCCAGGGCAGGTTCAATCCCCAGAAAAAAAATAAGTATTTGTCAAACAAAATAATGACTACTACATGTGTGCACAGACACATCTATGTATATGTGTCCGTGCTGTGGGTGTGTCTGCTTCACGACCGCATGTGCGTGGGAGAACTGATGTGAGTGGCTCACAGTGTGGAGCTCAGCTGTGTCACCTGAGTCCAGGAAGTGTTTAATTGTGTGGGTCTGCTGGATAGAACCTGGGGCCTGGGAAGAGACCCTCTGAGCAGGTGTCCTGCACTTCCCTTGTGTCTGGTGTTTAAACTGTGGCAGTGATCTCTTATTTTACTCTTCACTGATCTTGAGGCCGGAATCAAATGTGCTTTGCAGGATTTTTCCTAGCAGACAATGTCAGTAGTGTCTGATAGGTAATGGGTGGTTAGTAATTGCTTATTGAAGTAGGCTGCAGAAAAGGACCCAGCAGTTGATGGTGATTATTCATTGGCATTATGTCTAAGGTTATCAGCACATTTTATAGGTAAATATTCTTTTGGTGTTGGGCGTTGAACCTACGGCCTTGGTCACGCTAAGCACATGCCCAGCCCTAAGCAAGATATTTTATAGTTTACATTTGTACTTATTCTGTACTTGCCCCCCAGACTCTTAGGATTGGCCTGCCCATTCTTTTAGAGAAAGAGTCTTACTGATTCGTTTTGTTTTGTTTTGTTTTTGCCTTGGGCTGTGCTGGGATTGAACCCAGGCTTTCTATGTACGTGTGTGCTTGGCAAGTGCTGTACCACTGTGCTTTATTCCCTGCTCTATTGAATTTTTCGTCTGGGTTATCACTTTTTTAATTGAAAGCTGTGAATGTTTGTGTTTTAGAACATTCCGTTTTTGTTTTTTGAAAACAGTGTGTATCGTTTCTTGATGATAATAGTGTCCCCCCCTCCCAGGGTTTCTTTTGGCACCTTCGTTGTCTCTGATTGTTGTGAAGTGTGTCATGCCGCCCCCCACCCCATCTTTTATAGCCTGGGCCAGTGGTGGACCTAAGGCACGTGTGCCATAGTTGGCTGTTCATACCGTTGAAAGCTCTAGAAGGTCCACTGTTACTGATGTAGGCTTTCCTCACATGTTGCATGGTGCTTGGTCTCTGTTCCTGCTTAAGGGAGAGGTAGTAAAAACTGATAGAAAGTCTTGTATTTGTTTAAGATTTACCACCTGGTGAGCTTCCCTGAAGATGAAAGTGGAAACTGGCTCTTTTAAATTTGTGTTTTACCTATTTCTTCTGTTAGAGTGTAAGCTACAAAAAAGCAGGCAGTTAGACTTGGTCACTGCTGTATCCTTAGTGTCTAGGGTGATGCTAAGCATACATTAGCTCCTCTAGGAACATTTTTGTTGGATGAAAATACAATGGCATTGTTTCTGTGCCTCAGATCCTACTGGAAGAATAATTGTTTAGACTGTGTGTTTCTGGAAACCGAATTCAATTCAGCTTAAAGAATAAACTTACAGTTTTGCTTAGCAGAAAGCCCTGGATTAGTGTGGATTTTAGGAGTAGTTGGGGGCTTAGCATCGAGAACTCTACTATCTCTAGGGTCAGCTGCCTGTGTGTTGAACCCACCTGGTCATAATGAAGCTGCCAGCAGCAGGGAGCATGGTGTTTCTCTGTTCACATCCAGTGGGAGAAAGAGGGAGATGGGCTTTCTGGATTGAATTTGTCTTTTTGTATATTTAGAGAACCTGAATGTATGAGAGCAATAGTATGTGGGGAAGATGAACTTTTGACATTTCCTGGTAGGACAAGCGGCATTAATTGACAGAATTGCAAGTAGGGTTAGAATCTTCAGTCTTAAGAATTTAGAGATACTGGAGTATAAGATAACTGGGGCTTGTAGAGCTGCGCTTAGACATGGAGAGAGTTGTGTGAAAGGACTAATTTGCATTTTGAGTTTTCCATTCCATCTTTTACTCTGATTTACTAACTTTTCAAATCTTTCTTTTTTTTTTTTTTTTTTTTTGGTTTTTCTCTGGTACCGGGAACCGAACTCATGACCTTGCGCTTGCCAGGCAGGCGCTTTT
>NW_004955459.1:592819-614910 GCF_000276665.1 Chinchilla lanigera
GTACCGGGAACCGAACTCACGACCTTGCGCTTGCCAGGCAGGCGCTTTTGCCGCTGAGCTAAATCCCCAGCCCCTAACTTTTCAAATCTTTTAGTGCCTTAAAATAATACTAAAAAAAATTGAAGTTGAAACAGAAGTGACCTATGGTTGGGTTCCAAATAGTATTTGTTACCTTCAAAAAAACAAAGTGAAAATAATATATACATATTGTTGAAAGGAAGTTCAAACACAGGAAGGTGTAACAGGGCTGACTAGTGGTCTGTCACTCACACAGTATTGCCGTGTCCCTCTTCCTGGAGACTTGTATCCTTAGTAGGTAGCACAGCGGTGCACTTGTGTGCATGCTCAGCACACCCTGCTTTGCCTCACTGTGTTTGAAAGAAGGGGCAGAAACTCAGCTGTTGGCGTTGCTGAAGCTAGAAATAGATCACATGTGCTGGGGTTGGGGCGGCTAGATGTGCAGGCTATTCAGGCAAAGTCACTAGGCGGAAGAGTTGAAATTGACATCAGCCTCCTCAGAGTATAAATAAAGTGTGCTGTGGTGGTTGAACAGTTCCTTTCCTACAATCTGGAGAGAGGGCTCAACCTGATCTCAGCTTTGTGTATATTGTCTCTTATTTTTATTTCTCCATCCTCTTGCTGTTCCCCCTTACCCTTCAACTTCCAGAGCACAGAGGAGGGGTTCTCTTCCAGGGAAAGAGGTTTTTGGTGGGCTTTTGAGAGGGTGGGTCAGTTCTCCAGGAAATGCTTGTATCCTGCTGACATCCTTTGGGGACGGCTGGTGACCTTAATCAAAATGAAGTCTACGTCTCTAAGATGGCAGGTGGGCTTATTCAGACTGGCAGCGTCCCTGTCTGGGCTCTATCACTGTTTCTTCTACCTGATGATCTGTCACAGGCAGAGGTGCCTGCTGCATGTTCCTCTGTGGTATGCCACTTAGGCTGTGTTTTTTTTTTTTTTTTTTTTTTAGAAGCATAACATTGCAGTGAATGTCTTTGTGCATAAATGTTGAACCTTTACATATCTATCAACAAGGCAAATTCCTAGTAGTAGTAAAATTATTGGTTAGAAACTTAAAATTTTGACAGATTTTTGTCAAATTCCTCTCCAGGAGGATTGCAGCATGTTTCTGTGCCTGTCAGATAGGTAAAGTTAACTTTACACTTTGAATTTTGTCCTTGACTTGAGAGAGAAATTGAGTATCTTTTTATAAGTTTGTGTTTTTTGTGAACCTGCAAATAGTTACCCTTTTTTAATAGTATATATGAGCTTTTTAAGTGGAGGAAATATATTCATTGCTGCCTTCTGGTTGTAATTTTTTTTCCCTAATTTGTCATTAGTCGTTTTTACTTTTCCCCATGCAAAAATACTTTAATAAAGTTAGATTTTTCAACCTTTTTCTTTTGTTTTTTGTTTTTTGAGTCAGGGTCTCAATCTACAATTCAAGCTGCCTTTGAACTTAACTATGTAGCCCATGCTGGCCTTAAATTCACTTTGATCCTCCTGCCTCAGCCTCTCAATTACTGAGATTACAGGTGTGCATCACTATGCCCATCCTCAGCCTTTTTCTTGACTCTGTTTTTTTATTGTGACTATCAAGTTTTCTGACACCACTGTGGGATGCTAGACTATGCCATGTCAGGTTGGTTGGGCATGCTGAATGTAAAGCTGAGCCTACTGGACTCTAGGTCCCTGGTCATGTCCTCATTAGAGCTGAACATTAGTTCCAGGGCTGCTGCATGTCTGGTGGACCCAGCAAGGTGGGTGATGAGGCTGAAGCCTAGCATAGGAGGCAGGGCCAGGAATTTGGACCTCACTGAGGAGATTTTTCATAAATGTCAGGTAACCAGTGAGGTCCAATGGCTTTAGGCTGTTCTTTCACTTACACTGAGGAGGAGAAAGGTTGAGACTTGAACCAGATGAGCCCTTCTCTTCCTGGCTGTAATTTGAACCTGCTTGTTTCTTGTCCTGTAGGTGAAGAGATGGCGTTTGTGAAGAGTGGATGGTTGCTGCGACAGAGTGAGTACACACACTTGGGTCTGCATTTAGGCCAGCTTAGGGGAACATCTGTATTTGTTTGCTGAAGCAGATCATGTTTAAAAACAAAACATAAAGTTTTACTGTGTTGCTGCCTTGAATTTCCTCTTGGGAATTTTTAGAATTCTGTTAACTATCTTTCTGCACACAGGGAACTCCTTGGTTGCTGAGTTCATAGGAACCTGGAAACAATGGCAGTCCCTTCTGCTGTCTCTTTCTCACTGGCACACTTTATGATTGACTTGAGATGAGATGATTGACTCACTGGCTAAACACCTAGTTACTGTTGTATTGGTGTTGAGGGACTGGTTTCTTTGGGCGTGAGATATGCCTGAGCAGATTCTGAAATACTGGAGCCTTTCTAATTGTATGGAGGAAGACCTGACCTGAGGATATGAATTTATCAAAAGCCAAACTTTTATCTCCAAAAGTGACTCAAGAGAAGACATTTAATTCTTATGAGATTGAGATCTACTTTCCTAGATTTGTTTCCATGGGCCAAGTTTTGATACATTGTGTGCACGGTCTTCTCATCTCCGAGGATGCCACTTCAAGTGGGATTTGTCTTATGCTTTAAGGAAAGAATAAACAGATTATTCTGCTGTTCTAAAAAGAGCATAGTTAAGGAGAAAGCCACTAGTATATTATGATTCTAGGAAAAAAATCTGAAGCAGGTGTTGTGTACTGTGAGACTTCAGTTTATATTTGAGGGATACATTCACAGTTTAAAGTTGAGGTGAGTGGTGATGAGTCAACTGCAAACCTTAAAAAAGCTATTGATCATCAGGTGTGGTGGCGCATGCTTATAATCCCAGTATTTGGGGTGCTGAAGCAGTAGGATCACCACAAGTTTGAGGCCAGCCCAGGTTACATAGTGAATTTAAGACCAGCTTGAATTACACAGTGAGACTCTGTTTCCAAAAACAAACAAAAAACCCACAGAATCTCTTTTTTTTTTTTTTTTTTTTTTTTTTTTTTTTTTTTTTTTTTTTTTTTTTTGTTTTTTGTTTTTCTCCGGTACCGGGAACCGAACCCACGACCTTGCGCTTGCCAGCTAGGCGCTTTTGCCGCTGAGCTAAATCCCCAGCCCTCAGAATCTCTTGATATGAAGCTTTTGTTCTGTTGTAATGATTTTATGTATACATTCTCATTTAATTCTCACAACATCTCTGTGAAGTAGGTAGTATTATTTCCAGTTGAAACTGAGGTTCAGCATAATTCAATTAGGTCTAGTTCCAGCACTAACTCTGTTGCTACCCAGAGATGGGCCATCTGCCTGCCTGTCCCTGACCAAGTTCTGTGAATTCCCATACTTAGTGCAGAACCATGCACCCATGACAGTCTGGTAGTCTTAGCATAGACACTTATTATAATCTTGGTGTTACATGGCATGTCCTGGCATATTGGAATCTAGCCTTCCATCTCTGTAAGTTTTCCTGTCTTGTTTGGGTTTTTTTTCTTTATTTGTTTGTTTGTTTGAGGCAGGGTCTTGCTATGTAGCCTAGGCTGGGCCAAACTCATGACAGTCCTCCTGCCTCAGCCTCCTGAGTACTGGGATTACAGGCATGTGCCACCATGCCCAGCTTACTTAGGTTTTGAGATCCTTACCTCCCCTTAGTCAATATCTTCCCCTTACTCAGAACTGGAGGAGTTCTTTTTTGCTGTCCTTTGGATAGCCTCTGCTTTCTCCTTAGGCTCTACTGTAACCTTGTTTGAGGACAGGGCTGCCTTCTTTTACCACAGCGCTGTGTAAATGGTCTGTAGATGTAGTTGTAACCTGAATTTTTCTGTTTCTTGGTGGCCTGAGAAGATTTCACACAGCCTGCCCAGCTTGAATAATGAGAGACCACACTGGAGCGAAGTCTTAGTTTAGAGAAAGTAGTTTATTGCAGAATAAGAAAAGTGACCTCTAAGAGAGGGTCAAGTTGCTTACAAGCATGGGAATTGATTCTGGTTCTTCTGTCTCTCTCCTTATTTACCCCCCTTTCTACCCTTAGGGTGTCTCCGCTGGTCTTCTTATGTATGAATGCAGAGGGGACATTTGTTTGACTCTCCTTAATTTTCCCACCCTTCCCACCTTTAGGGAACCCCAGGGCTTTCTTTTGCATATGCAAAGAGGATGATGTCTTTGTTTCCAGAGTGAAAACTCTGCTCCCCTAGCTCAGCTCCCCAGTACCACCTCCCCTATTGCTTATAACCATCTGCCTGTAATTCCCTCTCAAGAAATAGTAGCTCCTGATTCTTCAAACTGGCAGTAAAGTTGGCTAGCTACTTCTCCCTGAGAGAGGACAATGCAGGGCAGGAGCTGAAGTCTTTGCCATCTGTCATGGGTGGTTGGTTCAGGGCTCCCTGGAAGTATTCTTTTGCTGGCACAAGCTGGGAGCCTTCAGTTTTTAAGGTCATCTGCAGGTTTATAGTTAGGAGGTGGGAGGACACAAAACATACAAAGAAGTTGAGGTAGCGTACAAAGAGAAAAAGAAGTTGAAACAAAAGTTGTCCCAGGAGTAGCAGCAGCCAGGAGGAAAGGGAAGGCCATATCCCCTTGATGCCGCTCCAAAGATTTTGTAGGGGCTGGGAAAGGCCCTGAAGCCAGGTAGCCTGGTTAAGGGTATTTTGTGTCCTTATTTGTCTAACCCATTTCATTAATCCAGGAGCAACGAGAATGATTAGTTACTACACAGATGCCCTTGTCTAGCCTGCATTAGATCTAACACTACCTGTTGGTAGCGGCCAGAAAATCTAGAGAAGCAGTAAGTTCTTGCTAGTTTGCCCATTTGTTCAGCCATATCACTCACACAGTGGGCACATTGGCCATGGTGACAGCTTTATAAATTGTTCCCCTTGGCAGGGCAACCAGAGAACCTGCTAAGACTATTACCCTTGCCACTACTAAACCCACCATCCTGTTTGGATGTCCACCTTCTTTTGAATGTCAATGTGATTCTTTTGGGGTCCATAGACCACCAGATTACTTTCAGGCCGTAGGATATATCCTGTCCACCAAATCCACCCCCTGAGGGTATAGTCATAACAGCTGGTGACAGGTACATAAGTTTGGAGCGATATGAACATTAGATGCCCCCCCCCCAGGCAAAGGAGTCCGGGGCTCATACTTAGTGGGGTTTGGATCTAGGAATATATGAGTATGGATCCACTGCCACCAGGAAAGAGGTTGAAGAGTTCCATCTCTGGATAGAAGCCTGGTGAGTTAGGGGCTCTGACACTGGAGATCTCACTGTATCCATTGTTGGGAGCTTTGATCATTCAGATCAAGACTGCACTCTGGTGGTAGGTGGCAAGAACAGTTACACCATCCTGTGGCATCTGAATGGTCAGGACTGGCTTTGACTAAGACAACTGGCAGGCACCTCAGTCTGTTACAACAGATGCATTTAGCTGTGGGTTACATGGACACAGGGATGATCTCTTGAGGGAGGTGAAATAAGCATTTCTACCGTCAGGCATTGTAGATTTCAAGGAAAGGGGAACCAAGTCCCTGCCAGATTGGTTTTCCAGACCATCGTGGCTATTTGGATAATAAATGGGTAAGTGGGTCTGGAAGCTCCACCAGCAGTATTGGATTAGAGTAACTTAGAGGCTTCTGAGTGCCTTATATGTGAACCAGGGAGGTGGTACATAGCCATCTGCCCCTAAGTTCCATTGTAGCATGCAGTGGGCAACTTACAAGCTTGTACCTGACCAAAGGACAACAGATATAAAACACAAAGAGACAGAGACTAGGTTAAGATGTAGTGGGCAGGGGCTCTTGTCTCCCTTTGACAAAGAGCCCTGAGTGACTGACACACCCAGGCATTATTCACTCACACATACACATAAGCAATTAGAGTAAAAGATGATTCACCTGTTTCCTACCATCCATGTTACATATTCGAGTAAACAACAGGATCTCAGCTATATTCCTTTTCCTAGCAGCACACACTCACACGTGCCTTTCTAGTGCTTACAGAAGAGGCCAGTTAGGCCTTAATCTTCGTATCTAGTGTCCCACAGTAGCACATACCCACTTAGTGAAGTTGTATTCCTGTTGTAGATCAGAAGCTATCTATATATATGTGTTAGGGGAATTCACCTCTAACCCTGTAACCCTCCCTGCTAGAGAGAACAAGAGGAAAAGAGAAAAACAGCCCAGAATTCATTTTTGGATCGCATGGACAGTCTATTGACAGGTAAAATAACATCAGCTCCTATAAAACTGGCAAGTCAGAAGGTATCAGTTAAGAACCACAATTAGGAGCCCAAGGGAAAAATTAACCTGAAATGGGGTATGAGTTAAAGTTTCTCTGTCAATTGTTACTTTTCTTTTGGAGACTTTTTGAAGAGCATCCTGAGGCCTTCCAGGGAGTCACAGGTTTTGGCTCTGAGGTGATCCTTTCCTGCTGGTTCTTTGGGATTCTGTATCCTTTGTCCAGGGCTTCAAGTGGGTGTGGTCTATCCAACAGTTCTGTCTAGTCACCTTAGTAGCAGAGTGGGTACAGGTGTGACAGAATGCCTGTCCCCCACTGGTTTAGGGGAGGCAGAGATGGTAGACAGGATCTTGATGAGAACCACATCCCCAGGACTATGTAAAAGGGTTCCCTCTTTGCTGTGTTGGACTTCTACCTTTTCTTGGAGGGCCTTCTGAAATTGTGCTAGAAAGATGACATACAGTGGTACCTCAGTTTACGAACTTAATTTGTTTTATGATTATGGGGAAGATGACTACATTTGTGTTTGTGTAGGAAGACTGTGGTTGTGTTGGGTACCAGCTGTGGAGTTTGTGAATGGAAGCAAAATTTTGCTGAATGCTTTTGTTTGTGAGCCGAATTGTTTGCACACAGAAGCGTTTGTGAACTGAGGTATTTCTGTACTGTACATGGGTCGCTACTTCAGAGTCCAGTAAGAAATCATAGGGGCTTAGTCCTGATTTTCAAGGGGCATTTCTCATCCTCAGGACGGCAGTGGGTGGTCCAGGGAAGCTCTGTCCCCTAAACTAACTTATGGAGGTGTCTTTTAGGACTCATTTCTCTTTTCTACTGTGCCTGAGGTCTGAGGCCTCCAGGTGTGGTGTAAGTGATATTGTATGCCTAGGGCATAGAGACTCCCTGTGTTTCTCTGGGCTTAAAGGCTGGGCCATTGTGACTTTGGATTCCCCCAAGCAACCCAAACTGAGGAATGGTTTCGTGAACCGAGGCTTGGACCACTTCACTTGCCTTTTCTATCTTGCATATGAAGGCCTCTATCCATCCTCCAGAAGCGTCTGATCATACCAGAAGGAATTGAAAATCCCAGGACACATGAGTAAAATGCATTTGCCAATCTTCTCCTGGGTATGTTCCTGTCTTCTGGAGACAGGAGGGGCCTGTTGATATGTTATGGAGTTGTTCTTTTGACAGGCCTACATCTTTTAGTACTTGGGTCACCATCTCTCTGAGGCCCTTTCAAAGGAACAGGGTTCAGCCCTTTGTCATGTCCCTCTTGCCCGAGCTGTAAAGATTGCTGGAGGGTCTTTGGGATTTTCGTTGGCTGACCCCAGGAAGGAGAAGTCTCTATCCTTGGTTCGGAACCTGCTGGCGGGTTGCTTTCCCCTTGAGCACCTTTGTTGTCTTAGTGGAGGAATATTGAGGCTTGACATCATTTAAGAAATGGCATCAGATCCACTGCAGGGGTTCCCTTGGGCAGAGACATTGTAAGGTGAACTGCCTGGTCCAAGGTTACAGAGAAAAGGTGGATTCTGTCAGACTGACAGGAAGATGTAAGGTGATGGGACATGCATTTCTTCCATGTCTGTCTGCCTTTCTGCATCTGCATCAGGCTATGAACTTCCTGCGAAGGGAAGTCTTAGGAAAAGAGTGTTTGTGGAAGCTCTTAAGGGTGAAGAAAACAAATGTTTTTCCAAAAGAGGGAGGTAGTATTTTCATTTGAGATTTTCTAGTTCATCATTTTCAGATCAATCCCATAAATTTAGATAATGCTGAGAAGGTTTAGAAAGTTTAAGTTTATTGGGAAGATGGGACAAGATGTGGGCTGCACACACCCGTAATCTCAGCTACTTGGGAGGATGAGGCAGGAGGATCCCAAGTTTGAGACCAGCCCAGGCAATTTAGCAAGATGGCATCTCAAAAATAAAATGTAAAAAAGGCTGGGATGTAGCTTGGTGGTAGAACACCACTGGGTTCAGTCCTTAGTACTGCCAAAAACAAAACAAAACAAAACAAAAGAAACAAAAATAGAAGTTTAGTTCTCTAGGCAGACTTGAAAAATTAGATGTTAAACTTCTTTCATTAGCTCAAAAGCTAGCCTTTTGTTTGTTTGTTTTTGTTTTTCTTCCGGTGCCAGGAATTGAACTCACAACTTTGCGCTTGCCAGGCAGGTGCTGTGCCACTGAGCTAAATCTCCCCGGCCTTTTTAAAAAATTTTTTAATTTTTAAGTTTATTTTAAAAATAAAAGGAAGACATTAACAGACAGACAATTTACAAAATAGCAAAAGAACAATACAAACAATACAGGGTTGCGAAAAAAGTGGTAGGAAATTAACAGTGCTTGTTGTATTACATATTGATATCTTCAAAGTGGTTTCTCATGAATGGCCTTTTCTTTTAAAACCTAACGTTTTGGTGTATTTTGGGACTTGTCCTTTGATTGACAGCCTTTAATGTCTTGCCATGTGATGCCTGCAGTCCTGCTAACTATAGGAGTGGTCAGGCCGAGGTGTCTGCTTCCATTTCCACTCATGCTTCAGGCCGTGATGGTTTTGTGTAGGTGTGCTTAGAGCCTCAAGGAAGAGTTTCCTTTGTTTCTTCTGAGTTAGAAGGTAAGTCTTTCTTCTTTTGACCCAAAACCAACCTTTCCCATTTTTCCAGGTACTATTTTGAAGCGCTGGAAGAAGAATTGGTTTGACCTATGGTCAGATGGTCACTTGATCTATTATGATGATCAGACACGCCAGAGTATTGAGGATAAAGTCCATATGCCAGTGGACTGCATCAATATCCGCATAGGCCACGAGTGTCGGGGTAAGCCCTCTCCCTTATCTGCCTTCCTCAGTCTTGATGGTAACTGGATTCTTTTCCACACCCCTTCTGCTTCCATTAACAGACTGAAGAAGGGCTCTGTCTGGGAGGTACAGCCACATCAGGGACCTGTGCATTGAGAGTAAACCTTAGTTGGGGCAGATAGATTGTCTCATCTGAGCTAGACCTTTTTATCTTGTGTCACTTTGGTGGAAAAGGAAGCAGCATGCTGGGAATCCTAAAAGAGATGGGGCTACCCTAGACCGTGTTGAGTGATTCTAGTGAGTGTCTTAATAGTTTGTGATGTCATACTTGCCAGGAATTGTCATATTTGTTGTTAGCCTAGCTGACCACTTTCTGCCTTTTTGGTCAGGCGATTGGTTATGGATTTATAGTCTAGTTCTTGGCTTATCTGTACTGTTATGACTTAGAATATGTAAGAAAAAAATCATTTTCTAAAAAAAAAAAAAATATGTAAATTATACTCTTTCTTTCTGCTTTTTTTAAAAATAGATATTCAACCTCCAGATGGGAAGCCAAAAGATTGTCTACTTCAGATTGTTTGCCGAGATGGGAAGACGATCAGTCTTTGTGCAGAAAGCACAGATGATTGTTTGTGAGTTTTAATTTCTTATGCATTTAATTTAGGATTTCAGTTTTTAGAAAGAGAAGAATGGGAGTGGAATTTGCTTCAGGCAGCAGAATAGGGGCTTAGTAGATGAGAGAGAAATGTAGCAGGCATTTCTTGATCTAATTTCTGCCCCTCTTGGACTGCCAGGTAATTCTCATTGTGGTGAAAATGACAGAAAGTAGTAGTTACGTTGTAGTTTCTTTTTTCATTATTAGATTCACACTAGATGGTAGGCATAGGTGAATTTTGACCTGTACACATTTTTTCATTCTTTTTTGTGGTGTCTTGGATTGAACCATGGCCTTTGCACATGCTAGCCAAGTATTTTACCACTGAGCTATATCTCTGCCCTTTTTTATTTTAGTTCAAGATATGGTCTTGGTGAATTGTCCAGTCTATCCTTGAACTTGGGAACCTCTTGTCTCTCAGCCTCCTGAGTAGCTAGGATTGTAGGTATCTGCTACCATAACCCAGTCTAAATGTTTCTTTAATAAGCATTGATATCCATGTTGTGCAACTTTTTCCTTTGTTGTGTGTTTTCTGTTTTGTTTTTAAAAGACAGCATCACTGTGTAGTAAAGGCTGGCCTTGAACTCACTGTGTAGCCCTGGCTGGCCTCAAACTCATAGTGATCCTCCTGCCTCAGCCTCCCAGATGCATGGATTGCAGGTGTGTGACATCATGCCTGGCTAGCTTTTTCCTTTCTTTGGCAGTTATTCTCATTGACTCTCTCTGCAGAAGGGTTGGGGAACTAAACCATAGGAACTAAACCCAATCTCACTAGTCCTCAGCCTGTTAAAATTGGCACTGGTACTGGTTCAGAACTTTGAAAACACCCAATTGAATTAAATTTAGTGATGAGATTGGATTTTTTCTGTTTACTGTACCACTGCAGTGGTAACTCTGGACATTGTGAGAGTTAACTGAAATAGTTTTAGGTACATGACATTTTCACAAAAGCCTGCAGACTATTTTATCAGTCTGTACTCGTCGTCAGTGTAACTGTTCTATCAAACTCTAGCGTTTATTTTAAATTCAAGATGTAGCTTATTTTCTACACTATCTTGACTTGTATCTTAACTGTCATGTTGTAGAACAAGTACAACTTTCTGAAGGACTTGTAGAGAAATGACTGTGTCAGGCTAATTTGCTACTTTATAATCTGGAACTCTGTTGTTACCATCAGATACCTAAGCTAACATGTATTGAGGATTTACTTTGTGCTAGGTATTGAGGTGACAACTGCTTTACAGATTTTTTTTTAAACTTTTATTAGTAGTACATGTTTATAGTACATAATGGCTACATTTACTGTAAGGGATTGGTACACGTGTGTAACACATTTCGGTTCCCTGCTTTTTACTCTCTCTCGCCATCCCCCTTTTAATTTTCCAGCATCAGATTCATTTATTTATAAGACCTTATAAAGTTATATACAGATTGAAAGAAGACTAATAGACTAAAAAACATATAAAACATGTAAGACAGTCGTACTAAGTCAAGGTACGTTTTTAGATACATTGTCAGATGTTTTTAATTCACTCCCTCTTATGAAATGGGTGTTACTGTTCCTAGTGTAAGAAATTGAGGCGTAGAGAGGCTGAGTAACTTCTGTGTTAGTTTTATGCTCTTGTAAGCACCATAAGTGTAGCAGCTTCAGACAGCATACCTTTATTATTATATTACGGGAATTTGAAGATCAGTTGCACAGTGTCTACAGGGCCTTGTTCTTTCTGGAATTTTGGGGGAGGTTCTATTTCCTTGCCTTTTCCAGCTGGAGGTCTCTTGCATCCCTTTGCTCCTGGCCTTTTTCTTGATTCTTACAGCCTGCAGTGTTGCACCGTGCTTTTCACATGGTCCTCTCTGCTCTGCAGGCCCAGAATGTTATATGCTTTTAGGGACTTGGGATTGATTGGGCCCACTTGGCAATTCCAGGATACTCTCCCCATGTCAAGGTTCTTAACCATAATTATAGTGGCAGACTTCCTTTTAACTGTGAGGTATATTCATAAATTGGGATGTGGCCATCTTTGGGGACGGCCATTTGGCATATCACACATTTCCTGGCTTCTGAGCTGCTATACTAGACTCAGATTTGGCTCTGTAGCTCTTTGCCCTTAATTCCTTTGCTGTGCTGTGGCTGAATTTGTTATATTTAAATCTTGGAAACAACCCAAATGCCCACCAAGCAAGGAATGGATAAAAAAGATGTGGTCTTTTTATACAGTGGAGTACTACTCAGCCATAAAGAAGGATAAACTTGAGCATTTTATAGGTAAATGGATGCAGCTAGAGACCATACTCATAAGTGAAATAAATTGGACTCACGTGTGTAAACATTGTATTGTCTCCCTGGTGCAAGAAACTGAAAGAATGAATAAAGCCCAAAAATGTACAACAGATGTTGTAAAATGGGAAGAAATTGTTCAAAGGAAAAAAGGAACTAGAATGGGAGAAAGGAGAAAGGAAGAAAGGGAAAAGGAAAAAAAAATACAAGATAGTTATACTACTAGTTTCTCTTAGTTGATTGAAAAAAAAAGTTTGTGCTAATACTTTGGAGGATATTTTATTCCCACATCTTGTACTTTGAGTAACTACTTTAAAGATAACAATATGCAATGTATTAACTATTTTTTTTATTTTTTATTTTATTTTATTTTATTTTTTGGTTTTTTTTCCGGTACTGGGAACCGAACTCACGACCTTGCGCTTGCCAGGCAGGCACTTTGCCGCTGAGCTAAATCCCCAGCCCCCAATGTATTAACTATTGTTACTGTTATTCTCCTATTATATTATATTGTGAAATTTTTTTTTCCCTTAAAAAAAAAATCAAACAGTAACAAATGTTGGCTAGGCTTCAAGGGAGAAGGAATCCTTCTTCATTGTTGGTGTGAATGTAAACTAGTACAACTGGGATGGAAATCAGTATGGAGATTCCTTTAAAAAACCTGTAACTATGAATTCTATTTGACCCAGCTATGCCTTTTCTTGATATATTCCTGAAAGAGTTGAAAACATCACATTACAGTGAACATGCATGCCGATATTCATAGTAGCACAGTTCACAGTAGCTAAACCTTGGAAGCAGCCTAGGTGTCCATCAACAGATGAATGGATAAACAAACTGTGGTATTTATAGATAATGGGGTATTACTCTGCCACAAGGAAAGATAGATTTGAGTCCTTTGTAGGAAAATGGATGTACCTTGAGTCCATTATGTTAAGTGAAATCAATCAGACATACAAACTTAAATGGCAAATGGTTTGTCTTTTATGAGAAATTGAAAATATAAGTAAAGACCAAAATAAAAGATAATAGAAAATAAGAAGAGGATCGCAAATAGGAGGGGGATCAAGAGATGGAGAGGAAGGGGGAGGGAAAGGAAATGAGTTGAAGGAATTAGGATGTGTTATGTACATGTACCAACAGGCAATGTAAACATTATATAGTGCACATATGTACAAAAATAATAAAAGGGGATATAGATCAGTGTCACAGCACCTGCCTGGCAAGTGCAAAGTCCTGAGTTTGATTCCGGGTACTAAAAAGTAAATAAATAAATAAATAAATGGAAGGGGATCAAAAGATAGGTGGAAGGGAGAGGGAGAGAAGAGAAGGGGGATGAAAGAAGGGATTAAGATGTCTTAGGTACATATACCAACTCTCCACAAGGAGTATAAATATTATGCGTTACAAACATACACTAATTTAAAAAAGCAAAAAAAGAAAACAATATAAAGTTTTGCTATTCTGTTAATAGGAAGCATGTTTGGAATAAAATGACCTAGGAAGATTGAATAGGAGACTTAGTTTGGTACAGCTGTCGCTACCAAATACTACAAGCTGGGTAACTAAAATATCAGAAATGGACTTTATGTTCTGGAGGCTATGAGCCTAAAATGAGACCCTGAGCAGCACCACATTCCCTCTGGAATGCAGTAGCTTCCTTGCCTCTTCCTGGCTTCTGGCGGTTGCTGCTGAACCTCAGTGTCCTTGGCTTGCAGCTGCATCACCCATCTCTGCCTCTGTTGCCACATGACAGCTGTTGTGTTTATGTCCAGATTTCCCTGTTATAAAGGACAGCAGTTATGTTGGATTAAGGATCAGCCTTAAAGTATGACCTCATTTAAATTTGATTCCTTTTGCAAAGACGTTATTTCTAAGTAATTTCACATTCTTAGGTGATGGGGACTCGGACTTCAGTATGTCTTTTGAGGGGACATTATTCAATACATAGTAGAGGTTTCTAAGTAAAGATGTTAAAATGAATCTGGATCATCTTTACGAAGTACCTGGTGAAGTAAGGGCAAAGCATTTCAATGGCAATAGCCAATAAAGAAGATTGATTTCAAGTACAGACTACACATAGCCAAAGGAAGAATTAGATGTTTCTGCTGGGACATTACTGTCCTTATCCTCTCCTCAAAGCGCAGAAGCAGTAACAAGACGAGTTAATTAAACATCGTCTTAGTTACTTTTCTGTTATTGCTGAGACAAAAATACCTGACACCCAAAGTTGAAAGGGGAAAAGTTTATTTAGCTCACAGTTTATAGAGGTTTCAGCCCATAATCAGCTGGCTCCAAGGCAGGGTAGCATGGCAGATAGGCATCATAGAGGAGAAATAATTCATGGTGGACAGAAGGTAGCAGAACAAGCAAGAGACAACCACAGCTCTTTTTATCCCTTATATCTTATCCAGGCTACTTAGGGTGAGTAGTGCTCACACCCTTAATCCTAGTGCCCTTGGTCCTAGCATTGAATCATAAATCAATGCCAATATCACCTATTCTAGATACAGGCACCTCTAAAAAAGCCCCACCTATGACTGCCACATGAGTCTTTCGGGGGAACATCTAGACATACACCATAACATTCTGTTCCTGGTCCCCCAAAGACTCATGCACATCCCTTTATGCAAGACGCATTTAGTCCATCTCTAAGAGTTGCCAGAGTCCTAACAGTTGCAGCGTTTCATAAAAGTCCAGGTTCAAAATCTCCTCTGAGATTTAAGGCAAATTCTTAGCTGCGAGCCCCTGAACAAATGAAAGTTAAACACTTCCAACATTCAAAGACACAAGATAGACATTTCCATTTCAAAAATTACAAATGGGGATACAGAGGTATGGGACCAAAGAAAGTCCAAAATCCAGCAGTCTTTTGTTTAGAGAATGAACCAGAGTTGGGGCAGATAGATTTTCTTATCTGAGCCAGATCTTTTTATCTTGTGTCACTTCATTGGAGAAGGAAGAGGCATGCTGGGAACCCCAGGGTCTCGCTGTGTAATTCAGCCTGGCCCTGAATTCTCTGTGTAGCCCAGGCTGGTCTCAAACTCATGGTGTTCCTCCTGCTTCAACCTCCTGAGTGCTGGGATTACAGGTGTGTGCCATCACACCCAGCTAGGAGCATTCTTTTTAATGGCAAAAATTACTGATAAGCTAAGTCTCTTACTGTGGAACTAGTGACCTGAGATAATGAAGTAGATGTGTGTGACATGAGTTAGAGAGCAAGTTGCAATACATTTCGCACTTATTAAAAAGTAAAGCAGGAGCTTGGGGGGGTATAAGGAAATGTAGATACAATCAAAGTGTGTTATGTGCACATGTGAAAGTGCCATAGAAAAGCTCAATATTCTGTAAAGTTAATATGCACTAATAAAAATGCATATTGGAAAAAGGTCTCAAAATTAAAGTAAATATTAAATAGTACACATTATGTTTTAAATGTTAAATCTCTATCATTGATATATTTAAAAAATACATATTTCTACTGCAGGTCATGAATGAGTTGTGTGTGGGCCCTGGGGCAGGTCTGAAGAACTGTATCCCCTCCTTACTCATCCGCTTGCCAATGGGAATTGAACCTGGGGAGGACTGAGCTGTACCCCAACTCTTTTTATTTTTTAAACAGGACTCTAATGAGTTCCTGGCCTTAAACCTGTGGTCCTCCAGCATCAGCCTTCTGAGTAGCTGGGACTGCAAGGATGTGCCACTGTACCCAACTCCCAAATAACTATTCTTTAAACAAGATTTTTCAGGACTTCTGATGTTAATATGGATTTTGAAAATCATTGAACTGTTGGATTGCCTCACCTAAGTGTCTTTTTTCTTTTCTCTAGGGCTTGGAAATTTACACTGCAGGATTCCAGAACAAATACGGTAAGTTAGTCGCTAATAGCAATGCCAGCAGTGTGATACTGTAAGGTGTCTTGTGTAACAGATTAGAGATTAGGAGTTTGGGAAAGGGAAATTAGGAAGTCAGATTTCTTGCACATTCAAGCATGAGTGGGCAGAGCTGGGCCCGACACCTTTTGCTGAGCTTGGTCAGGCTGGGTTTTGCCATATCGTGGCTGGAGGAACTCTCCTGACAAAGGCCTGCTAGTTTTACTGTTAATGTTCATATTTCTTAATCTTTGCAATACTTTGAATTCTGCTGTGGTTTGTAGTAGTGAAGGCAGAAGAAGAACCACAGTGTTGTTTTCTTTTTTTTTGTTTTTTTTATTAGTACATTTGTTGACTATGTAGTATTTACATTCCCAGTGGGAAGTTGGTACCTACACAGAACACATCTTAATACCTTTTTCCTTCCCCTTGTCGTTTCTTCCCTCTTATATATAGGCTGTTAGCCTATTAGACCAAAACATGTTTGGGACTTGTGCTTGTTTTCAGTATTGTTTCTGGCCTCCAGAGGTCACAGGCAGACACATGTGAATTTTTTTTTTTTGGTACTGGGAATTGAACTCAGGACCTTGTGCTTGCCAAGCAGGTGTTTGTGCTGCTGAGCTATATCCCCAGCCCTGGAGGTCACAGGTAGAAAGCTCATTTTGTAGAGCCTACTAGTGACATTTTTTTGTCAAGAAGTTTGGAAATAGGACCTCTGTGGTCAGTTTTCATTCTTTAAGTAGGGTTTGATTTTTTTTTCTTCATCTCTGTAGAAAGAAAAAAAAAAGTAGATGAGGGTTACAGAAGAATTAGTGCATGTAGGAAAAGAATTAAAAAGACCTAATACCCAAGTACGTAATGTCTTTTATTCTTGCTATCCCAAGACAGTTCTTTAGCTAGCCATGGTGGCGTAGTCCGTAATCCCAGAACTTGGGGTGCTGAGAGGCAAGAGAGGATCACTGTGAATTCAAGGCCAACCTGGGCTACATGGCAAAAGCCTGACCCCCAACCCCATGGAACAGCAAAGGGAAAAGCCCCCAAACCAAACTGCAACACAGTTGTTTCTTTCTTTCCTTCTTTCCTTCCTTCCTTCCTTCCTTCCTGCCTGTCTACCTTCCTTCCTTCCATCCATCCATCCATCCATCCATGTCACTATTCAGTGCAGGTTGGCCTTGAACTCACTCTGTAGTCCAGGCCAGCCTCTAACTCACAGTGATCCTCCTGCCTCAGCCTCCAGAGTGTTGGGATTACAAGTGTCCACCATCACGCCTGGCAAGACAGTTCTTTTCTTACAGCTTCCATTTTCCTTAAAACGTACTCTGTAGCTCCAGTACCCTTTATTTCATATGAAAATTCTCTTTTTGGGTATGATTAGTATTAATGGTCCATATAGTAATAGGCAATATCTCAAGGTAATTCTTTGTATGGATATTTCTTGAAGCTCTTTTTTCCCCCCCGCTGAGTAGCAATTTTAAGAATTTCTTTCCTTTTTAAATATGAAAGAGTGTGTGGAATTTACCTCCTCTGACTGTTACTTTTCAAATTGAGTAGGATTGTTAAGTGGTGCAGTGTCTTTAAAAGGCACAGAGCTTCTCTGGCCTTGAGGTGCCCTGAGAGCTGTGCTCCTGACCTCAGGACAGCCTTGTGGGACTAAAGCCCCACACTGGACCCAATTTTCCTAGTTCTTGGAGAACTATAGTTTTTGCCTTTTATTTTATTTGCTAAATAAGTGGTGGGTATGCATGGCGCTGAGCACAGGTACGGAGGCAGCTACCCTCTCAGCTCTTTCCTCTCACACAGGTGTGCGTGGGCTCTGCTGTCCTGTCAGAAGAGACCGCCGTGGCTTCCTCGCCCCCTCCTTACATGGCCTATGCTGCACCAACCGCTGAGGTAGGATTAGACCTGAGCAGAGAGCATCCAGCTGCCTTTTTGTTTTTAATCTTGAGCTAGTATCAGAGAAATTGGAAATGTACTCTAAACCTTTTCTTCTTAAAACCAATTATTCTGTATTATATCTTCTATGAGGTAAAGCAACTATTTTTTTCATACTCAAAATTATTCTTAAAATAGACATAATGATGAACTATGTTAATGATAGGTGCTTTGGTTAATGAGATTTTGAGGATTTATAATTTATATATAATGAATTATTTTAATTCTCTTTTTTATCAAAAAATGCAATTTTAATTTTGGTTAAAAAGCCTTAAAATAAAGTCAATACCTTTGCGTGTCCACCAGTTAGGGGAACCAACTGTTCAATGTGGTGTATTTCAGTTTTAGTTGTGTGAGTTGTGCCTGTCTTAAAAAAAAAAAAACAAACCAAACGTTTAATTTTAAAATAATGGCAGATTCATAAGAAATTGCAAAGGACAGTATAATTTTGTATACTTTTCAGCCCGTTTCTTCAGTAAAAATCAAACCAGAAATTGGAGATTGCTGTAGTGTTTATGTCTAATCCTGTCATATCACATGTGGATATTTATATAATCATCATATCCGTCAAAACACAGAATTCTTCAAAAAATCTTGATCCTGTGATACCCTTTTATAATCATACACCCTCTTTCCTAACCTTTTAACACCAATATATATGTTCTTTATAGCTACAATTTCAGTAATGTTACATAAAATCATAGAATGTATAATCTTTTAATTTGATGGTTTCACTCAGCATAATGCCCTTGGGATCTACCCATGGTGTGTATCAGCCATCTGTTCCATTTTATTGCTGAGTAGTTTCCATGGCATGGATACACCATGTTCTATACTGGATAGTGTTACCGTCTAGAGGGACATTTTGGTTGTTTCCAGGATTTATAACAGGTACCAGTAAACCTGCTATGAACACTTGTGTACAGGGTGTTGTGGAGGCATAGGTTTTTATTTCTCTTTTATAACCCGCCCAAATGCGGGTTGCTGGGTCATATGTATGGTTAGTGTATGTTTAAACACGAAAAACTGCAACAGACTTCTTTCCATTGACCCTACTATTTTACTTTCCTACCAGTAATGTCTGAGCAGTGCAGTTTCTGTGCTTTATAATAGTCACTATTTTTTCCTAGTACTGCAAATTGAATCCGTGGCCTTGCACATGCTAAGCAAATATTCTGCCCCTGGGTCCCAGTCCTTTAATTTTTGAGACAGGGATCTTGTCAGGTTACTCAGGCTGGCTTTGAATTTGTGATCTTCCTGCCTCGGTCTTCAGGGTAGTGCGCCTCCATGCTGGGTCTTGTCACTACTTTTTTGTTTTAGTTATTCGATACATGTAGTGATATTTTACTCATGGTGTAATTTGCATTTCTCTAATAGGTACTGATGTTGAAGATCTTTTAGTATGATTATTTGCCATCTATATTTCCTTTTCAGTGAATATGTCTCTCTATATATTTTCTTGTCTTTTTTGTTACATTTCTTTTAATACTGAGTTTTAAGAGTTCAGAGATGTGGTCTGTAGCTTGTCTTTTTATCCTCTTAGTGAAATTTTCCAGAGAGCTGGAAAGTTTGATGCATTCCAGTTCATGAGTTTTTCCTTTTCTGTATAATGCTTTGTCATTATATCTGATGCCTCACGTGGCTTGAATTTCCTAAAATTTTCTTGTGTGTTATCTTCTGAAAGATAATGGGTTTTATGGGTTTAGGTTTTTTACATTTAAGCCTGTGATCCATTTTAACTTAAGTTTTATAAGGTTTGGGTCCATTTCTGAGTTCTCTGCTCCACTTCCTTAATCTCTGTGCTTATCTTCCTCTCATACCATAAGGTCCTAATTACTGTAGCTATATACAGTAGTATATCCTGAAATTGGGAGACTGGTTATCTGCCTGGCCTCCTTTATTCTTCTTTTTCAGAATTGTTTTTGATGTTCTCTTTCCATTGCCTTGCCATATAATTTAAAGTTAACTTATCTGTGTCCACTACAAAATCTTGCAAAACTTTGGACAAAAATTATGCTAAACCTGAAGGTCATGTTTATTTAGAATAAACATCCTTACTTAAATACTGAAAATATCATCTTTATGTATTGAATCTTTCAGACTATGAACACGGTCTACCTCTGTTTTCTTTCATCAGTATTTTGTAGTTTTCACTGTTAATAGTTTTGTACAGATTTTGATATATTTGTCATCTTTTTTGAGTGGTTACATGTGCCATTGTATTTTTAATTTTAGCTTTCCTATGTTTCTTGCTACTACATAGAAATTTTGTATGTTGATCTTATAGTCTGTGAATTTGCTAAACACATATTAGTTCTTTTTTTGTAGATTCCTTGGCTATAGAGATAATCATGCTATCTACATGTAGGGGCAGTTTTATATCTTCTAATCTGCATGCTTTCTATTTCCTTCCCTTCCCATATTGCTTTGATTAGAACTTGGAATATAATGTTGAGTAGCAGTTATGAGACAGGACAGCCTTGCCTTGTTTCTGATTTCAGAGGGAATGTATTCAGCTTTTAGTATGCATTTTTTCAGTATGAGTTTAGTATTTAACCTCAGTAATTAGTTTTAAATTAGGTATGCTTTCCTTAGTGTTAAGTGTGATATTGGCTGGAAGCTTTTCTAGATATTCTTCAAGTTGAAGAAATTCCCTCTTTTTTAGTTTTATGAGAGAATTTGTCATGAATGGGCATTGAATTGTTACTTTTTTTTGCCTTTTTCCTTCCTTCCCTTCCTCCCTTTTTATACTGGGGGTGGAGCCCAGGCCTTGAGCATGCTAGGCAAGTGCTCTGCTTCAGAGCACTGCATTATTTGATGTGATCATGTGATTTCCATTTTTTCTTTCTTTTTTAGTCTACTTATATCATAGATTACACTGATTGATTTTCAAATACTGAACCAACCTTGCATTTAAGTGAAATAAACTTCACTTAATCATGCTGTTTTCTTTTTTTATTGAGGAATTGTATTTGGTAGTATTTTTGAGTGGGATTCTTGCATCCATATTAATGAGCAATGTTGGCGTACATGTTTTTGTACTTTGTTTTGTTTGGGTGTTCGTGGCTTTAAATAGAGGACATTGATGCATTAAATAGTGGGAGTCACTGCTCCACGGTATGAGGGAAATACAGTAAGTCCTTGAGTTACTAATGTGTTCCATTCTGGGAGAAATTTATTAGTCAGATTTGTTTGTAAGTCTGACCAAGTGAGTCTTACACACCTTTGACGTAACTATACAGTGTAAAGCTTAGAAACACCAAATACTGTGAACAGATTATTCTTAATTTTGCAGTTAATACCTTAACATGGTGATACAGTACAGTACCACCAATTGGCATATAGGGAGGGGATTGCTTTTCCTCTTGCTTCCAGCCATCCTGGCTCTGGTTGAGCATTGTACTACTGTACACTGTTGCACACAGCAGCACAACTGTGACAGTTTTCAGCAGACACATGAGCTACCTACATAATTTATTTGCATCTGTGAATGTTGGGAATGTGAGGTCTGTTTGTATCTGTGAGAGCTGCGTACTGTTTTTTATTTTTTTATTTTTTTTAATTTTAAAAATAAAAGAAGGAAAACATTAACAGACAAACAACCTTTTACAAAATAGCAAAAGAATAGTACAGACAATACAGAGTTACAAACAAAGTGGTAGGGAATTCACAATGCTTGTTGTATTACATATTGATATCTTCAAAGCAGTTTCTCATGGAAACAGACATGCAATATTGATCAGTCAAGGACTCATTAACAGTTTCTTTCAGCAAAGAAATATAAGACAGTAGAACAACTATGTTAACTATCCTGTACATACATACATACAAAATTTCTCCTCCTTTCCCCTCTCTTTTCCTACATCCCAGTTGCCCTTTACCCTTGAGCATTTTCCTATCATTTTACAATGTCTGTCATACCTCCTAGTTTAAATTAACTTTTTCAGGTTTTACACTAGTGAGACAATGCAGTGCTTGCACATGCAGGTCTGATTTATTTCACTTATGACTATGGTCTCTAGTTGTGACCATTTACCTATAAAAGCCTTGAGTTTATCTTTCTTTATAGCTGAGTAATATTCCATTATATAAAAGAACCACAATTTTCTCATCCAATCCTCGGTGGATGGACATTTGGGTTGCTTCCACAATTTAGCAATTACAAATTGTGTTGCTGTGAACATAGATGCACATACATTGCTATGATATGAGGTTTTTAGATCTTCTAGGAAAATACCCAGCAGGGGGATAGCTGGGTTAAATGGGACCTCTAGACCTAGTTTTCTGAGGAATCTCCAAACTGATTTCCACAGTGGTTTCA
>NW_004955459.1:616600-631191 GCF_000276665.1 Chinchilla lanigera
TGTATGATTTTCTTGATAATTTGCTGCATTCTATTTGCTAGGATCTTTTTGAGTATCTTTGCATCTATATTCATTAGGGAGATTGGTGTGTCGTTTTTTCTTGGTTGGGTCTTTGTCTGGTTTTGGTATCAGTATGATGCTTGCCTCTAGAAATGAGTTAGGGAGAATTCCTCCCTTTTCAATTTCATTGAACAGTTTGAGGAGGGTTGGTATTAAATCTTCTCTGAATTTCTTGTAAAATTCTGTTGTGAATCCATCTGGGCCTGGGCTTTTCTTTGTTGGTAGATTTTTAATCACACTGTCAATCTCATTGATTGATATTGGGTTGTTCAGGATATCTTCTTGACTCAACCTTGGTTATTCGTACATATCTAGGAATCTGTCCATTTCTTCTGAGTTTTCTATCCTACGGGATAAAGATTTTCAAGATTTTTTGTCTAGTTGACCTATCTCTGTGTCAATGAAGTGTTGAGGTCCCCTGTTACAATAGTGTTATTAATTATATGGGTTTCCATACCTGTTAAGATTTATCTTCTACCATTTGGAGCTCTGATATTCGGTTCATACATGTTTATGAATGTTATCTCATCCTCTTGCAGTTTTCCCCTGAGTAGTATATAGTGACCTTCTTTCTCTCTTTTGATTGTTGTCAGTTTTAAGTTTACATTGTCTGCAAACAGAATAGCTACCCCTGCTTTTTTCTGAGTTCCTGTTGCATGGATTATGTTTTTTAATCCACTCTGCTAGTCTATTTCTTTTGATTGGAGAATTGAGGCCATTTACATTTATAGTTATAACGATATGTGTTGATTTATCATTGTCATGTTACTTGCATTGGTGTCCTACTTTTCCTACCTGTTTACTTGCTTACTCTTCTTGACATTTCATTTCTACTGCTGTTCTTGAAATTGCGGTCAGATTTTTCTCTGTCTAGAGTATCTTTTAGTACTCTCTGTAATGGTGGCTTTTCACTCATGAAGTTCTTCAATTGTTCTTTGTCGTGGAAATATTGTATTTCTCCATTGAATTTGAGGGATAGTTTGGCAGGGTACATCAATCTTGGTTGGAAGCTGTTCTGTCTCAGGACCTGTAATATTTCACTCCAAGCTCTTCTTGATTGGATGGTTTGTGCTGAGAAGTCTGCTGTGATTCTGATGGGCTTTCCTTTATAGGTAATCTGTTTCTTTTCTCTTTCAGCTTTTAGTATTCTGTTCTTTTGCTGGAGATCTGGAAACTTGACTATTGTATGTCTGGGTGTAGTTTTATTTTGGTTGTGGGTGGTTGGAATTCTATATGCCTCATTTACCTCTATATCAGGTTCTGTTTCCATGCTTGAGAAATTTTCTGCTATGATTTCTGCAAATAATCTTTTTATGTCAGTTGTGTTGCCTCCTGCTGTTTCATTGACTCCTATAAGTCATACATTATTCTTTTTTGCCTCATCTTGCAGCTGTTGAATTGACTTTTCCTGGATCCTTGTTGATTTTACAAGATCCTTTCTGTCATGGTCGCAGGTGCCATGCTATCTTCAAAGTCTGAGATTCTATCTTCATTTTCATTCAAGGGGTTTCGGCAGCTTTCAGTGGCAGCTTTATTTTCCTGGAGGTCTTTTGAGTCTGGTTAATGTGTTCTAGGTCCTTTCTATATTTTTCATTTAATGCTTTTGTCCATTGCCTTTGTTCTTCTATTTTCTTGTATGTTTCTTCTTGAGACTTTTTGAGCAGTTTTTTCATTATTATTGTCATTTCATTTTTTGCCTGAGAGATTATTTCTGATCTCATCTCTTCTGTGGCATTATGGAGCTGTTTCTTTACCTCCATTGCAATCATTTCAGCTATTTCAGGCATGTGTTTACCAAGTTCTCCTATGTCGATGTCTTCTGGACTTGTTCTGAGTGGGATGGAGTTCTGGGATTATGTTTTAGTCCTTTGTTTTGTCATGTTTGCTAACGGATGCAGAAAGCTCAGTTTCCCTCTTCAGTGGCTACACAGCAAAGGCCACTAGTGTCCCTAGTTTTCCTGTTGGTCAAGTTTGCCCCTCAGTGTCCGCTGAGAAGCTCAACTTAGTCTGGGGTTTTCTGGCATTTGTTGATTTGTATCTAGTTATCCCAGGTCTCAGACGTACGCATTGGTGTCAGTTGCTTGCAGACTGTCTGATCTAGCATCCCCTTGCAATTCAGGGCACGTGCACAACCCAGACTTGGGTTGCACTGGTGTGACAATTCCCATCCAGTGGACCTATGTCCCCAGGCAATTTAGAGTACAGGCAAAACCCAGACACGAACTGCAGGGTTGACATAGTGAACCACCTGATTCTGTATCTCCAGTCAGTTCAGGATACATACAGGAACCAGATGCTGGACAGACCGACAGTAATCACAGACTGCCATTGCGTGTGATCCCCCAGGGCATCTGGGCTCAAGTAAAGCTCGGACTCAAACCGCGGGTCCAGCAACTCATGGAGCACTTGCTTACTCAGCGCTTACTCAGCGCAGGGCTCGTGCATGGAGGGTCCTCATGCGCCCCCCCCTACCCCCCAGCTAGAGCGGTCCGTGGGTTTTCTGAGTGAGGACCTCCAGTCTGCTGTGGATGCAGGGAGGGCAGAGACTCAGTCTGTTATGATGGCAGGGTCCTGGGTTGCCTGCTCTGCCCCCAGGAAGTAGGTGGGAAATACCTGGCTGTCTCCACGAGTTTCAGCTGGGAACCGTGGCGGTGTGAGTAAAGCACGGACTCGAACCACAGGACTAGCAGCTCTTTGAGCAGTCGCTCACTTGATGCAGGGCATGCACCGAGAGCTGACAGCTCTTAATTTTCGTAAATTGGGGACATACTGTGTACAGTGAATGTTACAGTTTTAAAAAATTAATTGCAATGAAAGACACATTGTCCTTTATCTCCCTCAAAATGCCTTCCTGTTGTGCCTGACCCCGCAAGACATTCTCAGCAAACAGCAATCCCAGCAAACAGCAGGAGACCCCAGCTATTCTTGCTGCCTTCAGTAGACAGAACAGACGGCCATAAAGAAGTTTAGGATAGACATACAATCTCAGTCTCTCAGGTGCCAGAATGTGCAGCCTTGTCTGCATACCTGTGCTGACTGTCCTTGGAACCTGAACAGTCTATTCAGATACCTTGGGATTATAAACCCTGTTCCTAAACTGTATATAAACTTGTCCTTTCCTCCAGGCTACCTGCTGATATTCCAATTTCAGCCTGCCTATACATAGATGGAATTAAATCCAGCCTTCTGCCCATCTAAGTCTGTCCCCAAGTGTTTCTTCACATGCTATTAGTAACACCTCCTCCATTTGAATACACATCATAACATTTTTGGCACTTTCTGAAAGAATTCTGGAAATCCTGTTTTTATATTTTTGAGAAAAGGTCTTGCTATGTAATTCAGGCTGGCCTTGAACTCACTATGCAGTTCAGTATGGTCTTGAATTCACGAGTGATCCGCTTCAACCTCTTGAGTGCTGGGATGACAGGTGTGTGTCACCACACTTGGCTGTGGGTATAAATTTAAAAAAAGTTTAAACATTCACCAGTTATTTTTCAATTATACCTTGTAAAGTGTTGCTTGTGTTTGTTGTTTGGAGGAAATGGTATACATTTCTATGAATTTTTCTTTAAATACTTGATGGAAATCTCTAGTCAAACTACATAGGTCTAAGAGATAACTTTTGTAGGAGATTTAAGTTAAAGATTCAGTTTTATCAGGTGTGTTAACACACACCTGTAATCCCAGCATTTGGGAGGCTGAGGCAGGAAGAACATTGTGAATTGAGTCCAGCTGGGGCTATCTAGTGGGTTCAAGGCCAGTCTGAACTACACAAAGAGACCTTGTCTCAAAAAAAAAAAAAAAGATTCAGCCTTATTAATAATTGTAGAAGTATTCAATTTCTCTATTTACTGTTTCATAGGTTGTGATAATTTGTACTTTTTGAGGATTGGTCCACATGTTCATGTATGTAGGTATTTTGCAGTACTAGGGGTTGAAGTAAGGGCCTTGCACATGCTAATGCTCTCAGACCTACTTCTTCAGCCTTTTTTATTTTATTACGATACAGGGTCTATGTTGTTCAGGCCACCCTTGAACTTAGGATCAGTCTGCCTCGGCCTCCCAAATATCTGGGATTATAGGCATATGCCATCACACCCAGCAAGTTAATGTAGATTGTCTTTTAATGTAGGTTGTCTTATTTTATGCAAGTAGAGTAGAGGTGGGGGTGCACCCTTGTCTGTGGTGTTTGTCCAGAGTAGAAGGTAATCAATTTTAAAAGTTCTCTCTCTCTAGGCTGCTCCTAGGATACTTCTTAGATTCTTTGGTAGAAAGCAGGCTTTTCTTGGGGTCTTTTCTGTTTTATTTATTGGTATTTCCAAATTGCTGGCTCCTCCGTGTAGTCTGAGATGTGTGAACCACTAGCCAGTCCACTGCCTTCACTGTGTCCTTCAGTCCTCTTGTATTTTGTGTATAGTGTTCACGGATTGTAAGTATGCTTAGGAGGAGGGGAAAGAGGTCTGCTCCATCTTCCAGAAGAAGTCCTGAACCCTCCTTCTGTAAGGTAACATTTAAATTTACAAATAGCTCTCAGTTTTCCTCTGCATCAGAGCACTGATCACGCTGTAGTGGCAAACAAACACTGAAATGACACCCAGGATTTGGAGGCAGATTTATTTAACATTGGATGGGCACTGACAGGGAATCAGTTGTCCCTCAAAATGCCAGGCCTTGAAAGCCTCAGGTGAGAGGTTTTTGTGGGGTTGAAAGGGACAATACAGAGACAGAGTACTTGGTTGTCTTTGATTGGTTCTTATAGTATGCATCACAGTGACCAGCTATGCACCACAGTGACCAGCCATTTCTAGAATACAGAAATAACAGGAACTGTAACAGGGACTGTCACCTGGGCAACTAACAGGCTGGCTGCGGGCATTTTCTGCTACATTTCCTCCTTCTTTTAGTTTCCTCACAAATTTTTCCTGGGCATGTTACATGTTATCTTTTGAGACAAGGCTCAACTAGAAGCAGTAACATTAGGACTATCAATGGTCTTAAGATGGGCCCTAGCTGAAGTCCCCATGATTGGGAAGTTTTCCCACCAAGAGCTTGTGGTTTGTTTCTGTAATTATAGACTCGCTCCCTAAGTTGACTCTGGCAAGGGAGTGAAGGCGTTAATCTGACCTAGGAGAACGTCTAGTTAGACACTCATCAAATCTTGGTCAGTTGTTTAAGTTTCTGTTCTCTTGGCTAAGGCAAAAATCACAGCAGGAGGGCAGGAGAGCAACAGATACATACATAAGCTTAAATGAAAGCAGGGACTGGGGTAAGCAGTCTGAAAAGGCACAGAAATCAAGAGTAATAATGCACTGAGGTACAGAGCAATCCTGTGAATGATGTTCTCAGGCTTCAGCTGTGTGTGGACTGGTCAGGGTCCAGAGTGACCAGAGCAGGGCTTTGAGTCCATGGTCTCTTCAGAGTGAGCTTCAGAGGAGGTGTCTGGTCCAAGTAAACTTCGGAATGGTGGACATAAGGCTGGATTTCTGAAACTGGTAGAGTTAGTTAATATGTGCCTGGGTTATATGTGTGTGTAGTGGTATCTACAGGTATAGCTGGTCTTTCAGCTAAATTTTGACAGAGCTGATTACAAGCTATTTTTGTAGGGTTATGTTTCTTAATTATTTTAGAGCTTTGTGGCCTGTGTGCTATACGTAGTTTCTACAGATATAGACTTGTTAACACAGTAGGACTCTGCAAACTTTTGTTATCTTTTTAATGTGGGTAGGAAATATCTTGGGCCAGCCTGAGTAGGTAGAGATGGGCACTAAGTCTGTATGTATATCTTTAAATGGAGGGAGGTCAGGGCCATTGACACAGACGCTGAAGCCTGAGCAGGGGTGTGGGTGCCACTGCTGTGGCTTGAGCTTGTAGAACCGTACAGTGGGGGCAGGTCTGGCTGTGATTAAAAGTTTTTCTGACTGGGGTTGATGTTTTAGTCAGTCAGATCCCTGGAGGTGGGTTTAAGCCTTTGGACCAGATTATTTTGAGCACAGATTTCCTGTTGGAGAGCTTTGGCCAAATAACTTTGTCCAAGGTAACTGCAGCATATCTAGTCTGTCAGACTCCATCCCTCACAGAGCTACTGTACTTCCATCCATTAACAGGGTGTACTCAGCATCTGTCAGGGGGGTTCATTTTTAAGTCTGGTCGGCTTGAGAATACCTCATCAGTTAGTGCCAGGCAGTCATGGTCTGGTGGGCCCAGCTTGGTGGGCAGGTACATGGCACAAGAGTCAGGTGAGGATTTTGCCTGAGAGTTTTTGGTACTGGGTGACCTAGCTCTTGGAGCCACAGTCCAGTACAGCATGTGGCACCGGGGCAGTTAGGTCTTGGCTTCAGGTGAGCTTGTCAGCTTTTTTGATCCGAAGGACAGTGGCTGTTAGAGCATGAAGGCAAGGGAGAGGCAGCCCTTAGTGACTGGATCTAAGTATTTGTTCACGTAGGCCATCGGTCATGCCCACGGGCTGACAGTCTGAGTAAGCATCATTGTTTTTGTGAACTGAAGGATCCAGATTTTATAGAAGCCAGCAGCTCCAACAAATTTGTGAAGTTTTTTTTCTTGTAACCAGTTTCTGCCAGATATTGCAGCAGGCAGCTTGGGTCTTTCCAGCAGGCAGCTTGGGTGTTTTTAATCGGAAGTCAGTGATATTTTGTGCTGGGAAACTAGCAAGGTCAGCTGTGAGGGCTTCTCCAAAGAGGGTAAACAAGTTTTTGAACCTCTAGGAGATTGAGTCCAGGTCAGTTAACTTTTGAGTTCAGAACTAGGGTCTTTCTATTTAAAGGTGAAGAGGGGCTGACTGACAGGAGCCAATTAAAGGCAGAAGGCATTCTTTAGGTCCAGGCAGGTGTACCAACAGGCTTTGGGTAGCGGAAGACTGAGACAGTGTATATGGAGGCAATCGTGGCGGCATTGGCAGCTTGCAGATCTTGAACTGGCTTTACAGGCAGGAAAGGTATATTTTAGCGTTTGACAGTCTATAATTGAATTTTTTTCTTGGGGAACCATGATAGCAAACAGGAGGAGACAGAGAAAGAGCTATCTTGGAATGGCCAAATCTGTTGTCAGAGCCTCCCCAAAAATAGTGGGAGAGTTTTTAACCCCTTGTGGCAATTGAGTCCAAGTGAGTTACATCTTGTCTCAGGATTTTCCCAGTTGAAGGGGTTTGTGTGAGCACCTTGCAAGTGGAGGAAGGCATCTGTTAACTGTCTCAGGCTGATGCAGGCATCATCTTCCTTTTGGGGAAAGTGGAGAGTTAAACAAAAGGGAGGCTGACTGGCTTGGTGACAGGAATTCAGGTTTGGTGAGATGTCCTCCCAGGCTATAAGTTTGTGCCTCACAGAAGGTTTGAGAGGCAAGAGTCCTAGTTGCCCTGGTGATGGTAACTTTTTTCTGACAGAGGGGACTTTTGAAGGCAGAGTTCTGTTCCATTGTATTTTTAATGTTCATAGCCCTTATAACTTGCATATTAGTAAGAGCTTTATCAGGCTTCTAGGTAACAGTGGTAACTTTTAACATATTGATGGGCTTTTTGTTCCCCCTATTTGATATTGTTGAGAAACGCTTGAGTGATGTTATGCTTCTTGGCTGGGCAACCTTTGGAAAAGTCCATGGCAACTCATTTATCAGGGCTCACAGTCCAATGTTTCCTCAGTCAAAATGTGAAACTCAGAAGGAACTGCTGACAGTCATCTTGGGTGGGTGTTAGATGATGCCGTCTGACCAGGGTAGGAAGCAGAAGGCTCTGGTGAGCGGGCCTCTGTGGCTGAATGCAGGCAGTAGCTATCTGGAACCAGTTCAGTTGTCTGGAAGTAGACAAGTCTGGAGCCGGGAGTGAAGCTATAGGTGTTGGCAGTAACTGCGGTGGGTGTGACTTAGCTGAGGGTGCGAGGCCTCTGTTATGCCATATGTCAATCACCATGTAACTGCAGGTGAGAGTCCAATCAGCTACCGAGACTAGTGCTTCCCAGTTTAGGGAAGCAGCCTGTTGCTTACACAGTCCGTTCCATTCACTCCTACATTTACTCAACAGACACTCAGATGTTAAATTCCAACCCCCTACCCTAGAAGGTGGTCTTGACTAACAAGAGGTGATCAATATTGCCTTCTGCGTGAGCTGAGCAGGATTGACAGACAGACAAACTGGGGTACCCCTGGGGATCTTACTTTATCTAATTACCAGACCAGACTATGTCTTCCTCCCTTTTGGGTCTAATGTGAGCTGCTCAGGGGAAAGCTAAGAATCCTCCTCCAAACCTCTGAGGGAGCTCAAGAAATCTCAAGGGTGTACCTTCCCATTGGGGCCTGGAGAGGTCCCTGCTCTGTCTATGAGGGCCATGACCAGTGACCAAAGAGGTCAGCATGGACAGTCTTCTCAGCCAATGCGTCAAATGCAACAGCAAACAGAAACACCAAAATGACACCCAGGATTTGGTGGCAGATTATTTAATGTTGGATGGGCGCTGATGGGGAATCAGTTGTTTCTCAAAATGCCAGGCCTTGAAGGCCCAGGGTGGGAGGTTTTTATGGGGTTAAAAGGGACAGTACAGAGACAGAGTACTTGACTGTCTTTGATTGGTTCTTATAATACGCATCATAGTGATCAGGTATGTATCACAGTAACCAGCCATTTCTAGGAGACAAAGTAATAGGAACTGTAACAGGGATTATTACCTGGGTAACTAACAGACTGGATGGGGTGCATTTTCTGCTACAACACCAGGACAGTAATGTAACTGTCAGGACGGTAATGTAACTGTCTGGTTCCCTCTCCTATGAGCTCATGAACTCAGTCTTTCCTTTCCATATTTTTTGGCACATTGATAATTTGCTTAATCATTGGCAGTGGGCCCCACTGCTTGTTTTGTTTTCTTTCTTTCTTTTTTCATTTTTCTTTTTTAAGCAGGGTTTCACTATGGAGCTTAGGCTAGCCTTGAACTCACTTTGTAGCCCAGGCTTGCCTCAAACTCACAGTGTTCCTCCTGCCCTAGCTTCTGAGTGCTGGGATTACAGGCGTGGACCACCACGCCCAGCCTACTGCTTGTTTCCAGGCAGTGTCCTTTCATAGTTTTGTGTGGTTGGAAAGCCACAGTTACCTTCCCAGTTCCTGGACCTCAAGGACCTCTGTTTGTATTATCCTGCCTAGTATTGCTGAATTTGGGCTGGAGAAGGATCTGTGTCTAGGATGGCTTTACCCGGGGAACACTGATTTTGGATATTCTCAGTATCACCTGGTCCAAACTGGTCTTTTGACACATGAACAAAATAAGATCCAGAGTGATTAGGCAGGTGAATTACTGAAGGTCCGGTTAATGGTAGAGTTGAATTGAAATTCAGATTCCTTGTACCAGTTCTCATTTTTATTGGATTTCCTGCCCTCTCTCTCTCTCTTTCTCTCTCTCTCTCTTTGAATTTATTTACTAAAGTATTCCAAATTCTAGCTAATTCTGGAAAATGTATTTCAAAGATAATCACCAAGAGTAAACAGAATAAAGTAGAAGGAAAATGAAACCTGTATCAAATTATTCTTTCCAAATTGTAATAATGCATCAAATAAGACAACCTGCACATTTCAATCCAAGATTTTTATTAAGTTGTAAATGAGGAAATGAGAATTTGCAAATGCATAGGTTTACCGTTAAGTTTCTGTGCACCATGAGTGTGGAAATAAGAATGCAATTCCTTTGAATCCCAATTCCAACAGAATGCCTTTTACTTTACTAGTGTGGGCCTGGGGTCTTTTTAAAATGGAAATTCTGCTGCAGGTTTTCACTGTCAAAGTCCAGTTCAGCACATCATAGCTCCATGTACCAAATAGCTCTTTGCAGTGTTGAGGAGAATATGAGGAAAAGTTTCTGCAATTCTAAGAGCAATGAGCTGGTATAATCAATCCTTAGTATAAACTGTTCAACATTGAATATATAATCATACGCACAGAAATGTATCTGGCAGTATAAAAAGAGAACATTATCAGGATTTAAAAAAAATATTGTAGAAAATACTTAGAACAGAAAACAAATTTTACTTACTCACTTTGTCACAGATTTTACCAAGTTTTTATACCAAGATTGGTGGTGATTTTTTTCCCACCTACACAGACAGCCACTGTCCCTACTTTCACCCATAATTTAAAATGTATTTGGGGTCCAGCTCTGGTAACATTTAAGATTTGTGAGAGAATCATTTCAATAAACAAATGTACTGGTACACAAATTCCATGATACTAAACTACTGATTTTTTAAAAATCAAAAGTAAATAAAAATGAAAGATATAACAAAAATGAACCTCTTATGTGTAGTCTCTTTCCTATTCACTCCACTTTGGTCATTGTTGGCACTCAGATAATAACATGGCAAAGAAAAACAAAGACAACTGCTGGAAGCAATGATGAAAAGTAAACCTCAGTTGCAGACATTGACAATCTGGGTAACTATGCAAATCTGGGTCACTATGCAAATTCCTGCCCCTGCCTTTTTTCAGCAGTTTTTGGACGCAACACGTCTAGTAGACAGAAGTAAACACTAAACTGATGAATACCAGTTGAAAAAATTATAAGTAAATATCATTTATTAAGTTTACCTTAAATTTAGAAGTGGAAACTACAGATCAGCAATCTATTTCCTTTGAGGTACAACTTGTAGGAAATTAATGGATGTAGTCAAAGCCTATAGAAACATGAAACCAGTATCATTAATGATAAAAAAAAAGTTTCTCAAATTTTTTCAATTCATGGTGTGGGCAATAAATGATAATATTTGTGCATACGCTGACAAAAAATTCAAGACTGCTTCCAGCTAGACCCTGAAGAGATCCGTACTTTGTTCACAGTAGGCAGGAACTTGTGAACAAAAGAGTGAAACCTAAGAAAGTCCTAGTGGAAAAATGCTGCTAAACACACCATTGCAAACTCGTTAATGAATTCTTAGAATTCCAGAATTAAAGTCTCAGAAATTACTTTGTCTTTTACATGCCAACATTCAATAAAGAGGTTCTACATTCTTTCAGTGATGTGAAACCATGGTCATGGCAAACAGTGATTCTAATGATACTGTATAAAACCCACGTGGCAGGGTGCTGACTAGTATGTGCTTTATCCCTGCAGGCCAGCTCAGCCCTGTGCACTATTTTTAGGTTACTTCTATCTTAGCTGCCTTATTTAAAGAAAATGGGGTGGGAGTGGGACAGTAACAAATTCAGAGCCTAGGCTTCTCTTTAGTCCCCTGGGAAGAGGATTCATTCTGATATTTATGGTTCAAAAAGTTTTGTAGTAATTGATCTTGGAACAAGGAGAACCAGTTAGTTAGTAACTTCTTGCTACTATTATAAATAATAATGGCTCAGCCCCAGGTTACTGTGACCTCTGACAGATCAAGGAAACAAGTTACTTTCTCCCTTTGTTATTGCAGCACATTATAAGTCTTCTTGCCTTTTAATAAATGTTCTTGTACTCTGAGTTTCCTTTTCAATTCACTTAATTTCACCAATCTGTCAAAAAGAGCCAATAAATAACGAATTACATTCTGTTACATTTTTTAAAACTTTCAAACTCCGGACTGTAAAAACATTTTGAGTCTTTCACCCTGACCATCCTGCTCCTTCTCTATACACCGCAGGGCATGCTAATACACAGCAGGGTGCTAAGCCAACATGGTTTGCATCGAGCCAGTTGACAGGAGGGTGATGAGTCCTGATGAGGCACTTACAGACAAAATGTGTAAAGAAAGAAGTAACAACGACCAAGAATAAAGTGTTGCTATAAAAGATGGAAACCGTTGCAGCCTCATAATTAGCAATTGCATTCTTCTTCCATAAGATTCTTTCATCTTTCTCCTTTGCAGACATCTTTCTGTTATCAGCTTTAGAAAGTTTTCAAGTCACTTCCTGGAAACAGTATCATGTTGTAGAAAAATCAGGACCCTGTCAGAATACATGCAGCAGCACCAAGGCACTTTTTATTTATGCTGGTGGCCTGGGGGAAAATTTAGTTTCCAAATCCCAGCCTGGCTTAAAGTAAAACAGTAATTTACATACTCTTTGTAAGCAGGAAGTACAGAGTTGATAATGGGTTAGTTTATAATTGGTTACATACATAGGTTACTTTACAAATGGCTACATATATTTTGTCATACATTGTCAAGCAGAAGTGTCTGGGGTAGGTTTAATTGGAGGGGGTTGTTTATCATGAGGCAAGAAGATGGGGTCATTAGAGGCTGGGCAAGTGGACAATATTTAGTTTGACCTTGACAGGACTAGTCTGTGTCTCGGGTAGATAGTCCTTGAAACAGCTTAGAGAAATAAATATTTGTGGATAGCACTGTGCAGCTAGCCAAATAGACCTGAGTCAATTATTTCTGAGTTGCAGCTGTGTGGCCAAGGTCAGCCAAGTCTGACTGCTTCATTATAAAGCTTTAAGAAATGTTTTTTACAGTTTATTTTCCACCACAAGAACAAATTTTACATTCTTGTATGCAAAGACTACGAAGTCAGTGCTTACCAGGATCATCACACTATACCCAGCAGTAGACCGAGTAAGATCCATGTACCATATTTGCCAGTATACCAGATGGGGGTGAAACAGGACCATCTTGAGTACTTTTTGTAGTGCTGGTTTGGTGGTCATGAAATTCTTAAGGTGCCCTTTGTCATGGAAAGTCCTTATTTTTCCTATTTGGAGGGAGAGTTTTGGGGGATATTTTAAACTGGGTTGAAAGTTGTTTTCTTTTAGGTCTTAAAAAACTTCAAGTGCTCCTGGCTTTTAAGATATGTATTGAGAAATCTGGTATAATTCTAATGGGTTTGCTTTTATAAATTATTTATTGTTTTTCCTTAACAGCTTTTATTTTATAAAAAATTTTATGGTTTTTTTTTTTGTTGTTGTTTGTTTGTTTTGAGACAGGGCCTTGCTATATCGTTCAGGCTGACCTTAAACTCACTATGTAGCCCAAACTGGCCTCGCAGTGGTCCTCTTGCCACAGGTCTCAAATGCTGGGAATATAGGTGTGTGGGATTACAGCTTTTAAAACTCTGTCCTTGTGTTGGATGTCTGAGATTTTAACTATGATGTGTTGTGGAGAGGTTCTTTTTTGATCATGACTATTTTTCATTCTGTAGGCTTTATTTGCTTATAAATTGCATTCTTATACTTGGGAAATTTTCTGCTATTATATCTTGTACTTTTTGTGTCTTGTACTTTTTGTGCTATCTTCTGATTTTTCTTCAACTCCTATTATTCTTAGGTTAGTTTTGTTTGAGTCATCTACCATTTTATTAACTAATTTTTAAAATTTAGTTTATTAGTACATGTGTGTAGTACATAATACTTACATTCCTTGTATGGAACTGGTATGTATAGGGAACACATTCCAATTTTCCTTTTTCATTCCTTATTCCTTCCATCCCTCTCCCTTCCTTCCATCTCTTGATTGCCTTTCCCTTGAGAATTTTTTGTCTCCCTACTTCCTATTATCTGTCTTTGAATTTATACTTTACGTTTACTCTGGGTTTCTCATAGAAGAGAAGCAATATGATAGTTAAGCTTGTGTGTCTGATTTATTTCACTTAACATTATGGTATCACGGTGCATCATTTTTCCTACAAGTGACTCAAGTTTATCTTTCCTATGGCAGAGTAGTGCTCCATTGTGTGTAAATAGCACATTTTCTTTATCCATGTATCTGTTGATGGACTTGTGGGCCGCTTCTAGGATGTATTTACTATGTATTGTTTTACTGAAAAGATGTATATGCATATATCTCTATAATAATGTCTTTAACTCTTTCAGGAAGATACCTAGAAAGGGAAGAGCTGGGTCAAGTGGATTTTCTACTTTTAGTTTTTGAGGAATATTTATACTGATTTCCAAAGTGATTGTACTAGTTTACATTACCATGAGCAGTGTAGAAGAGTTCTTTTGTACACTCTCACTAGTATTTATTATTACTTGATTTATTTATTGATGGTGGCCATTTTTTCTGGGGTAAGATGGCTTGTTGGTGGTATTTTTATGTGCATTTCTCTAAAGACCAGTGATGTCAGGCATTTCCTCATGTATTTATTGGCGATTTGTGGTTCTTCTGAGAAGTGTTTATTTATTTTGCTGGCCAGTTTTTGATTGGGTCGTCACTTTTGGGGAGTCTGATGTTTTTTTTGTTCTTCACATACAAGGCCAGCATGGACTGCATAGCAAGACCCTGTCTCAAAAGACCCCCCCGCAACCTCAAAAAAGACTGAAGGTGTTAGTGTAGATTTGTTTTTGCTAAACTAATACCTCAGTATTCAGGTTTCATTGCAGTGTTGGTAGTGTGCAATAAGTAAATGGGTTTTGGGTTGCATTTTGGCACTCAGTCTCCAAAAGGTTCACTGTCACTGCTGTATTTATTCTAAATATAAGCCCTTGGAGAAATCACTGGCAAAAATTTTTTCCCATTCTCCAGGATGTATTTTCTTCTCTTCTTTTTAATTTTAAAAATAAAAGGAAAACATTAACAGACAGACAACATTTTACAAAATAGCAAAAGAACAATACAGACAATAC
>NW_004955459.1:632404-634328 GCF_000276665.1 Chinchilla lanigera
CTTGGGTCTATTTTCAGTCTTTGGCAGGTAGCAAGCCAATTTTTCAGGCACATTTATTAAAGAGGCTATTGTTCTTCCAGTGAGTTTGATTGGCCCCTTTATCAAAGATTAGGTGGCTGAGTGTTTTTGGTTGTGTCTGTTTCTTCCAGTCTGTTCCATTGATCCTCAGGCCTGTGTTTTAGCCAGTACCAGGTTGATTTTATGACAGTAGCTTTGTAGTAATATTTCAGGTCAGGGATTGTGATTCTACCTGACTTATCCTTGTCGGCCAGGATTGCTTTTGCTATTCTGGGTCTCTTCTGGTTCCAGATGAATTTAAGGCATATTTTCTCAAGATCTGTGAGGTATGTGGATGGTAGTTGAATGGGAATTGCATTGAATCTGTACAGTAGCTTTGGGAATATGCCCATTTTTACAATGTTGGTTCTTCCTATCGACAAGCAAGGAATATTTTTCCATTTATTGAAATCTTCGATCTCTTTTTTCAGAGTACTGTAGTTTTTATTGAAAGGATCTTTGACTTCTTTTGTTAGATGGATTCCTAAATATTTCAATTTCTTGGATATTATTGTGAAAGGTATGGTTTCTTTAATTTCTCTCTCAGTCTATTTGTTGTTCATGTATAGGAATGCTATTATTTCTGGGTGTTGACTTTGTATCCAGCTACACTGCTGAATGTGTTGATTAATTGAAGGAGTCTTCTTGTGGAGTTTTTGGGGTCTTCCATATAAAATATCATGTCATCTGCAAATAGTGATAGTTTTACTTATTCCTTTCCTATTCTTATTCCTTTTATTTCTCTCTCCTGTCTTATTGCTCTGGCTAGTGGTTCCAGAACTATATTGAACAGGAGTGGTGACAGCGGACATCTTTGTCTTGTTCCCGATTTTAAAGTAAAACCTTTCAGTTTTTGTCCATTGAGAAATGATGTTAGCTGTTGGATTGTCATTGATGGCTTTGATCAGGTTAAGGTAGAGGCCATCTATTCCTATTTTCTGTAGAGTTTTTATCATTAATGCATGTGTGACCTTGTCGAAAGCTTTTTCTGCATCTATTGAGATGATCATGTGGTTTTTGTCATTGGTCCATTGATATGGCGTATAACATTTATAGATTTGCGAATATTGAACCAACCTTGCATTCCTGGAATGAATCCAACTTGGTCGTGATGTATGATTTTCTTGATAATTTGCTGCATTCTATTTGCTAGTATCCTATTGAGTATGTTTGCATCTATATTCATTAGGGAGATTGGTGTGTTGTTCTTTCTTGGTTGGGTCTTTGTCTGGTTTTGGTATCAGAATGATACTTTCCTCTAGAAATGAGTTAGGGAGAATTGCTTCCTTTTCAATTTCATTGAAGAGTTTGAGGAGGGTTGGTGTTAGATCTTCTCTGAATTTCTTGTAAAATTCTGCTGTGAATCCATCTGGGCCTGGGCTTTTCTTTGTTGGAAGATTTTTAATCACGCTGTCAATCTCATTAATTGATACTGGGTTCTTTAGGAATTTGGTATCTTCTTGACTCAACCTTTGTTATTCGTACATATCTAGGAATCTTTCCATTTCTTCTGAGTTTTCTATCCTATAGGAGTAAAGATTTTCAAATAGGTATTAATGATCTTTGGAATTTCTGTGAAATCTGGTAATTTCATCCTTTTCATTCCTTATCGCATGAATTTGAGTTCTTTCCTTTCTTTTCTTGAGAAGGTTGGCCAGGGGTTTATCAATTTTTTTTATTCTTTGAAAGAACCAGCTCTTTGATTCATTTATTTTTTGGAGGGTTTTCTTTGTCTCAATTGCATTAATTTCTGCCCTAATGTTTATAATCTCATCCCTTGTTTAGGCTTTGGGCCTGACTTGTTCTTCTTTTTCTAAAAGTTTGAGATGAAGCTTTAGGCTACTTATTTGTTCTCTTTCTGTTTTCC
>NW_004955459.1:636094-647444 GCF_000276665.1 Chinchilla lanigera
TGACTCTTGCCTTTGTTCTCCTTTCTTATATATTTCTTTTTCAGACTTTTTGAGCATTTCCTTCATTTTTCTTGTCATTTTACTTTTTGCCCATTGACACAAAGAGATAGGTCTCTCAGGCTCTCTCCTTGCCTGAGAGATTATTTCTGATCTCATCTCTTCTGTGGCCTTATGGAGTTGTTTCTTTACTTCCATTTCTGTCATTTCAGCTATTTCAGGCATGTGTTTACTAAGTTCTCCTATGTTGATGTCTCCTGGACTTGTTCTGATTGGGGTGGAGTTCTTGGATTGTGTTTTAGTCTTTTGTTTCGTCATGTTTGCTACCGGATGCAGAAAGCTCAGTTTCCCTCTTCAGTAGGTACTCAGCCAAGACCAGTAGTGTCCCTAGGTTTCCTGCTGTTCAGGTTTGCCCCTGAGTGACCTCTGAGAAGTGCTACTTAGTCTTGGGTTGTCCGGCTGTTTTTGATTTCTATCTAGTTATCCCCGTTCTCAGATATGGGCAGTTGTGTCAGTTGATGGCCAACTGTCACGTTGCAGTTCAGGGCTCGTGCACGACCTGACTCAGGTTGCACCGGTGTGACAATCCCGCTCCAGTGGACCTATGTCCCGAGGTAGTTCAGGGTACAGGCATAATTCAGACTCAAACTGCAGGGTCTACAGCTTGTGAACCACCTAAATCTATGTCTCCAGTCAGTTCAGGATACATACAGAAACCAGATGTAGCCCTGATGGGTAGCAGTCACAGACTTCCTGAGCCTTAGACTTGCTAGGGGTTCTGGGCAAAGTAAAGCACGGACTTGAACCGTGGGTCCAGCAGCTCCCGGAGCACTTGCTCACTAGCCGCAGAGCACAGGGCAGCTGGGAGAGTCTACACACCCCGCCCCCAGCCAGAGAAGTCCCTGGGGCTTCTGAGTGAGGACCTCTTCTCTGCAGCGGGTGCAGGGAGCGGAGAGACTCAGTCTGTAACGGTGGCGCTGTCCTGAGTCGCCCGTTCTGCTCTCAGGAAGTAGATGGGAAATATCTGGCTCTCTCCTTGATTTTCAGCTGGGAGCCGTGGCGGTGTGGGCCAAGCACAGACTCAAACTGTTGGTCCAGCAGCTCCTGGAGCACTCACTCACTCTATGCAGGTTGGGCGGGTCTGGGAGAGTCTGCACACCCTGCCCCCAGCCAGAGAAGTCCTTGGGGCTTCTGAGTGAGGACCTCCTTTCTGCCCTGAGTGCAGAAAAGGGAGAAACTCAGTCTGTAATGGCGGTCGGGTCCTGGTCCACCTGCTCTGCACTCAGGAAGTAGATGGGAAATACGTGGCTCTTTCTTCGAGTTTCAGCTGAGAACCATGGTGGTGTGAGCCAAGCATGGACTCGAACCGTGGGTCCTGCAGCTTCCGGAGCACTCGCTCACTTGGCACAGGGCTCTAGGATGTATTTTCACTTGTTGCTTTGCAGAAACTTTTGAATTTAATATGGACCTGTTTATTGATTCTCATAACTATTTCCTATGCAACTAGAGTTCTATTCAGAAAGTCCTTGCCTATGCCTATGACTTCAGGAGCTTTACCTATTATATTTTCCATCAGGTTAAGTGTTTATGCTTTGACATTTAGTTGTTTGATCCATTTTGATTTTAGTTTAGTACCTGTTGAGAGATATGTGGGTCTACATTAAATTTTCTGCATATGGATGGCCAGTCTTCTCAGCACCATTTTTATTAAAAGGGCTATTTTTCCTCCAGTGTGTGGTTTTCACCCCTTTGTTAAACATCAAATAGTTGGGTGTACTTGGAGTTGTTTCTGTGTCCTCTTTATTTTGTTCCTTTGATCTTCATGTCTGTTTTGGGGTCAGTACCAGGCTGTTTTTATCACAGCAGTTTTGTAATACAACTTCAGGTTTGGGATTGTGATGTGTCCCGCTTTTCTGTTTTTACCCAGGATTGCTTTTACTACTCTTTGTCTCTTCTGGTTCCATATGAATTTTAGGACTGTATTCTCCAGTTCTTTGAAGAATGTTGTTGGATTTTTAATTGTGTTTGTGTTAAATCTGTGTATCAGTTTTGGAGGTATGGCCATTTTGGTTCTGCTTATCCAGGAATAGGAGATATCTCCATTTTCTGATGTCCTCATCTGTTTCCTCTTTCAGAGTATTATAGTTTTTGTTGTAGAGGTCTTTTACTTTCATAGCAAGCTTAGTTCTTCAATATTTTTTGGGTGCTACTAAAAATGATATTTTCCTAACTTCTTTCTCAGTGGGTTCATCATTTATGGAATGCTATTAATTTATTTATTTTAAAGAGAATAAAAAATAGTAAAAAAAAATTAGAAATGATACAGAATTTCAAAAAACAAGATGATAGGAATTCAACAGTGATGGTTATATTGCATATTGTTGTCTTCAGAGTAATTGTTCAGATTATAAGGTACAAGAATGCTATGTATTTTTGTGAGTTGATTTTTCTTTTTTTTTGCTTTTTTTGAGACAGGGTCTCACTGTGTAGTCCAATTTGGCCTTGAACTCACAATGTTGCCCAGATTACCCTTGAACTTGTGGCAATCCCCCTGCCTCAGCCTCCTGAGTGCTGAGATTACAGGCATGCACTACTACTCCTGCCTTGTGGGCTGATTTTGTATCCTGGTACATTACTGAATTTGGTTATTCTGAGAGTTTTTTTTTTTTTTGTAGTTTTTGTGATCTTTTGTGTAGAAAATCATGTCATCTGCAAATAACTTGACTTCTTGTTTTCCTATACATTTCCCTTTTATTCTTTTTTTCTTGCCTAATTGCTCTTGCTAATGTTTCTAGTACTACTTTGAACAGGAATGTTGACAGAGTACATTCCTGTCTTATTCCTGTTTTTAGAGGGAAAACTTTCAGTTTTTCACATTTAATAGGATGTTGGCAGTAGGTTTGTCATAAATGGCTTTTATTAGCTTGAGATAAGGTCTTGCTATACCCATTTTCTGAAGGGATTTTATCATGAATGTATGTTGAGTTTTGTCAAAGACCTTCTTTGCATGTATTGAGGTAATCATGTGATTTGATTTCTTTTTTTTTTTTTCCCCAGTACCGGGAACTGAACTCACGACCTTGCGCTTGCCAGGCAGGCGCTGTGCCGCTGAGCTAAATCCCCAGCCCCTGTGATTTGATTTCTTTAAGGTGTCTCAGAGTAAACGGTCCCTTACATCAGTCATATGTTCTGATTTTGAAAATGTGTCCTAAAATTGGTCATTTCTGCTACCCGTAATTTCAATAGAATTTTTTATAGTCTGGAGTTTTGTATGATAACGCTTCATCACCTCTTAGTTTTTTGCTAAAGTGGTAATTCATGTTTTCTCTTGGTTATTTTATACAGCTTTTTATTTGTGTCTTAAGTTCACTGATCATTTAATTAATTAAGTGCTTTAGGTATTTTCTTATATTATCTTTAAACTCACTAAACATCTTATTTTTTAAATCTTCTTTTATATTGTCATACATTTCAGCTACTTGTTTTGTTGTTTTTGTTCTTGTTTGTAATGGTTGATATGTTGTGTCAATTTCAGAAATTTAGAAATTTGATGAAGTGACTCAGCAGGGGGCCAAGGTCCTCTCTTTATAAACATCCTCATCCTGTGCAAGAGGAGGGCACAGAGATGGTGTAAGTGCTACACTCTCCCTAGAGGTGGTAGCCTGCTTACAATGTAAGGGAGGAAAAGAGGCTTGTTCTCCCCCGTTTTGGTCTTGCTGCTTTTGCTGTCTTCTGCTGCCTTGACACCGTGCCTTGGAGTCAGCCAAGTATGGACTGAAACCTTCACAGACTGTGAGCTAAATAAACTTTTCCTTCCTTAATTTTGGGTATTGGGTATTTTGTGTCAGCAATGAGAGGAAAGTAACTAAGACAGAATGTGGTACCAGAGAAGTGGGGTCATTGCTTTTACACTACCTGACCATGTGGTTGAAGAGCCTTTGGGAATGGCTTGTGGGAAGTGTTTGGAAAGGTTTGGAGATGTGGCCTGAAAAAGTGGTGCCGGAACACCTTTAGCTGTTCTGTATGGGAGATTCTGGTCAGAGCTCAGAAGATCAGAAGGCTGATAGAAATCCTGCCAGTAAAGACCAGGTTCGGGAGGTTTTTGCTGGGAAGAAGGACTGCATTGGTTGTTGGATTCCAGATGATGTGTGTTATGGCTTGGCAGAAAGCATGTTTGCATTTTGCTCGTGTCCAGAGGCTTTGCCTGTGACTGAGATTAAGGGCAGTAAATTAATTAATCTGGCAGAAGAAATTTCAAGGTAGCTGAATGTTGAGGTGGTGACATGGCTATTGTTGGAGGCTTTTACCAAATATACGTTGAGAATTGAGAGCAAAGAGTCCAGCATGATAATTTAAAATGTGAGTTTGGCCAGAAAGGAAGCTGCAGTAAAGCTGTGGACTACAAAAGTAGAGCTGAGGAGATCTCCATTGCTGAGAAGGAACAGGAGAATAGAAAAGATGGCCTGAGGGCATCAAAAGAAAGCAGCAAGTCTCCACCCTTTCTAGCCTCAAAACTGCAAAAGTGAAAGACTTTGGTTTGAGGAGAAAGCCGCAGAGTATCACGTTGCAGAATGGGTGGTGCCCTCACCGTGTTCCAGAATGGTGGCAGTGGCTACACCATGTTCCAAAATTCGAGAAGTTTAGAAATTGAATGAAGTGACTCAGCAGGGGGCCAGGGTCCTCACTTGGTAAACATCCTCATCCTGTGCAAGAGGAGGGTGCAGAAATGGTGTGAGTGCTACATTCTCCCTAGGGATGGTAGCCTGCTTACAATGTAAGGGAGGAAAAGAGGCTTGTTCTCCCCACTTTCAGTCTTGCTGCTTTTGCTGTCTTCTGCCACCTTGAACTGTTGCCCATGTGCCGTGCCACCCTGCCTTGGAGCCAACTGATTATGAACTAAAACCTCCACAAACTGTGACCTAAATAAACCTTTCCTTCCTTAATTTTGGGTGTTGGATATTTTGTCTCAGCAATGAGAAAAAAGTAACTAACATGCTTTTTAATGTTTTTTTTTTCAGACAGGACCTCGCTGGGTAGTTCAGGTTAGCTTTGAACTCACTATGTAGCCCAGGTTGGCCTCAAACACACAGCAATCCTCCTGCCTCAGCCTCCTTAGTGCTGGGATTACTGTCATACATTACCACCCCTGGTTAGCCATTTGGTTTTTGACTTTGTCCTCACCATTTCCCATCAGATCATCTTTGGGGAAGTTAAGAATTTTTTGAGTCATCTTGTTGCCTTATTTTCTCTTTAATCCTCCCCTCCCCTCCCCTCCCCTCCCTTCCCTCCCTTTCCTTCCTCTCCCCTGCCCTTCCCTCCCTTTTGTGCTGAGAGTCCATCAATTAAAGTGGAAAGACTCTGTTGCTAGGATAGAGGTCTTTTTAGTTAATGTTAGCTTCCCAGTGATGTGATCTTGGCTTTGGTTGTGTTTGATACTTACATATTTTTTGTTCCTATTCGGCTTAATTGAATCAGACCTACTTGCTGTGTTGCAAGGAGAGAATCCATACCAGTTATAGTATCACCAGTCAACCATGTCAGCCATGTTCATTAAGACTTACAGACCCTTTGACCTAAAACACTCATAACAGTTAGTTACAAGGATCCAAAATTTAATCATCCTCCCTCTTCTATTTATACCGCAGTTTGAAATCATCCAATGAGCTCTTTCCACTACGTTCACAAATGGAGAAGGTTCAACTTGTATATGGGGGAATCTGGATGGCTTTCCAGCTCTAGCTCTTTTCTGTACATCTGCTTTCTAAAGAATGTCACTGTGTCCCTAAGGTGTGTTTTCCTCTTACCCTTCCCAGCCCATAGCTCACTCCTGCAAGTCCTTGAGTTGGCCTCCTCCTATGATTTGTTCAGTTGCCTGCCTGTGAGTAAAGGGATCTGGGGACTACTGAGCCCACCTCTCTGCTGCAGACTGCCTTCTGTTTAACTTAGGTTAATTTTTGTGGGTGTGGCTGCCAGAAGTTTCTGTCTTTGTCTTGTGATTGGATATCTTCAATTAAGTAGAGATGGGAGAGTAGAGTGTGGCTAGGCCAGTGCACTCCTCTCCTTGCTTTATGAACTCTGCAGCTCCTCCTGTGTTCTGTAGCTTTCCTCCCAATCTTATTCTCCATTCTCCATGAATTGTTACTTCCAGCCTGCAGTGAGTGGTGGACACTGGGTAGGATATCCTACAGGCACAGCACTTCCATTGTTTGGGGGAACAATGAGTGGGTGACTCTTTTGGGGCCATATCCGTTACTGTTCTTCTCAAGGTCTTGTGTTCATTGGTGCTTTCAACTCCAGCAACTCCTTGAGCCACAGTTTTCTCAGTGCTCAAATCTGGGTCCCTAATCAGGAGTGTGCCCTTGTTTTCAGCTTTTAAACAGGTCTGCTGGCTTTATCTTGGGCACTGCTTGCTGGCTTCCAATGTGTCTGGTCTCTGATCTGTGAATATCTCATTCACTGACTTTTACCGGGGGGTGGGGTAGGGAGAAAGGTCAAGAGCCTATCCCAGTGGCCTGGCAACCACTGTGGTGCTGTCTCGTTCACTCAGGGTGTTGGATCCTTCCCCAGATGGGGCATTACCACATCTGGGGTATAAAGGTAAGCACTGCATCCAGGAGAGCAGTGCCTACCTTTCTAAACTGCGATACTGTATTTGATCCAGTGAGTTTCTCCTGCATGTCTTTGCATATCTGGCTTTTTTGTCTCCTGTTTCTTTCAAACTTCTAACATGTGCTGCTGCCTGTACCACATTTCTCTGAAAATAAGACCTAACTGGAAAATAAGCCTCTAACAAACGCAGGGCAAGAGACCACTGATCAGGCTTCTGTGATAACAGCTAGGAATATAGTTTAATACCTGGGTGCAGGCAGGCAGAGAGCGATAAGGCCATCTGCAGAGAACAAAGAGAAGTGTGTCCCTTTTATAGGGATGGAAAGAAGGCAGGGGACACTAGGTGGGAAGATTTTAATAACATCTGTGGTGAAAGTTCTCTGGCAGTCTTGCACTCCAGTGGTCAAAGTCCTTGAAGGTCCAGTGTAAATTTTCAGGTATCGCCAGATGTCCCCAGCACCTGTAAAATTCCTTGTTCCTGTCTAAACTCCTTTACGATATCCTGTGCTTGCTGATGACAGCTTTGGTGCTAAAGTGAGTTCCCTGCTGAGAATAGTGCCTCTACTGGCAAGCAGAATGGGGGCGCTGGGAGAGTCAAGTCTGATTTGAATCTTACAAAGCCCCCCCAACCCCCGCATGATATTTCAGGATGCTGGTAATATAAGCCCTACACCAAAAATAAGCCCCAGTTAAGATCATCATCTAGACAGGTGCATTTGTGTGTCTAATGCAACATACTATGGATATATTGAATTATAAAATGTAACGTATAACTACATGTGAAATTATTGACATTAATTCTTAAATGATAGTATGATAAGTATTTGTAAATATCCAAGTGGGAGCCTTTGGATGAGAGGTAAATACCTATGTAAACAGCTGAATGTGAAACTTACTGGCAAATGACTAATTGGAGCACAGGCACCATACACAACTAACATATATACTTGATAATGTACGGATGTGGTTGTGTCTAATATGAATCTTCATAATTGAGTACATTGTATGTGGTAATGGACATACATTAGGCACTTGTGGGAAATAAAGAAATGTTTTCTGAATTTTGACGGGTTTCAAGCTCAGGTTGGCCTTGAGCTTATGAAGCTTCTACCTCAGTCACCTAAGTGCTGGGGGATTACGGGCATTTGCTATTGTGCTTGGCTGTTTTCTGAATTTTGGTGCCTGCAAACTGTTGTTGCTTTGGTGTGGAGCATCATTCTTTTTTTGTTTTTAAAAACTTATTTCAGTCAAAGGTCTCACTGTGTAGTTTAAGCTGGTCTTGAACTCACTATGTAGGTGTGTTGGTTTTGGGGTTATTGCAAGGGGAACAATAAAATACAGGACACATTTTATAAGATTATTTATAATAGTCACCAAAAGTATATACAAGAGAGTGCAGGCAATCTGTCCATACACTAAAGACCGAAGAATCCAGCTGAGGGCCTGGATCCCATGATAATGTCCTGCATGAGTTCATCTGAAGACCTAGAGCCCATAACAGTGTCTTGTGCAGACCTCTTTCATGCATCTGCTCTGGGAAGATTCAAAGGCAGTGGTAGAATCTAGAAAGTCTGTGCCAGCAGGATGAGGAATCTGTGCAGCAGGCTGAAGGGTCTACACTGGAGCCAGGAAGCAACGCTCAAAATAAAAACCAGAGCTCACCTGAGAAGTACCACAGCCATCCTTGGCAACAGTGAGGCCCGAGCTCCTCCAGTGATCGGGATAACCGAGTTCCCATAAGGAAAGCCAATGCAACAAGCTTCTCCAGGAGACTAAACAGTGTACCATCTTCCCCTCTGGAGCCAGGAAGCAATGCTCAGAGTGAGGAACAAGGTCCCCCAAAGTGAACCATAGCTGTTCTCAGTGACAACAAGGTCCTGAGCTCCTCAGAGGATGAAAACAGCCAAATTCATTGGGAAAGCTGGCATGACCAACTCCTCCAAGAGAACCAACAGCTCCTTACAGTTTCTCTCAACTTCCAATAGGCTCCCAACAGCTTCTGTCAGCTCCCAACAGCCTAACTTCTTCTCTAGTTCTGCCTCTTATGCTGCTGACAACAGTCCTCAGGTGTGCCTCCCACACCCAGCACCATACTTACTCAGTTCATCTAGGTGTTACAAGTTGACCACCAGTTGTCAATCCACCACAGTGGGTAACCCAGGCTAGCCTCAGATTTGCTGTGCTCCTCCTGCCTCAGGCTCCTGAGTACTGGGATTATAGGCGTGTACCACCATACCCTTTTGTTTCTGGTTTTGTTTTGTTTTGTTTTGTTTGGAGACAAGTTCTTCACTCTTATCTGTCATCATTATTGTTGCCACTCCTGTCTCTTAAATCTTCAGTTAATATTTGATTTAATGGAAACGTTTTGAAACCCAGCCTGCAAGAGGTAGTGAAGAATTCATGGGATAAAATCACTCCAGTGTGCGATGAGCAGGTAACACAGATGAGAAGCGCTTATGAAGGAGAGCTCTATTGCTGGACATGAGAGATTGGGGCTAGAGGTTCTACAGGAAATGGAGTCACAAGAAATTCAGGCCAGAATTTGGAGTTTGGAGAGTTATGACAGTGTTCTAGATGATGACATGACTGTATTTGAATACATGTAGATTTTTGTACTTCAGTAAATGTAGAATTTTGTTACATGAATAAATGAAAAAAATGTAGATTGTTATACATGAACAAACAAGGAATCCCCTAAATATAAAGCTCTCTTGTATGTTTTCAAGCAAAAATTAATATAAGATCCAGTGTTATTTTGGGGGAAATGTGGTAGTTGATTATAATGGGGAAGAACAATACTTATTTACCATAAAGCCTTAAAATAGACTTTAATTTGTATTCTTTAGTAATCTTTAAAAAAGGCATAACCACATTGTCCTCATGTTCTTTTTATTGATATGTTTTATTGACTGCAACCTGGAAACCCATTTTTAATACATTACCAGAGGTTTCAAGATTGTATTTCTAATGAGCCTCTTTCTTTTCAGCAGGCATATGGCTACAGTCCCTATGGTGGTGCATACCCGGCAGGAACTCAGGTTGTCTATGCTGCCAATGGACAGGCATATGCAGTACCCTACCAGTACCCTTATGCAGGTAACTCATCCCAGCCTTCCATACCTTGTTTCTCATCGTGCAAGAGTTTTTATTTCTCAGTTTATTTATTTATTTATTTATTTATTTATTTTCTTCTTGTGCAGTACTGGGGATTGAACTCAGGACCTTGTGCTTGCCAGGCAGGCACTTATGCCCCTGAACTATTTCCCCAACCATATTTCTCAGTTTAAAGCTACGTGAACTGCATTTTATGTTAGGTCTCTACTACTGTGGTTTTAATTGTTTTTAACAAGCCATTTTGTATTTTCACACTGCTTTACAGAGGTATAGTCATCTTGATTTTTAGAACTTAATTTGACTATTGTGTACAGATTAGTTGCCAAGAAAATGATTTGTACTTAACTGGATCTTCACTTAGCAACTAAAAGTAGCAACTAAAAGTAGAGTGTAATTTTAAGGGATGAGAGATGACTTTTCATCTCTCTTTTTCCTTCTGGTGACATCCTTGGACAGTAGTTGCTACTGATGTAATGTTCTGTTTCACAGGGAAGTAGAGGCCTGGCAGGAGCTGCTTTGATTCTGGGCTTAGCATGTATTGCTTTCCATTCTTTGCTTCACATGAAACAGACTGTAAAGTTGAGTAGCTAGGTCTGTGTGGGAAGTATAAAGTCCTGGCCTTCTGGGCCAGGGAGTCTGCAGGGGACAGGCTGTGTGAAGTCCATGCTGGCTGCTGCATGAGGGTTCAGGGGACAGAAGAGCAAGGCATCCATCATGAGGCCAGGCAGGGCGGACAGGGTGCATGTTACACCAGTGACCAGGAGCTCACATTAGTGGAGGAAGCAGAGCCCAGGGCTCAGGAGCTGTCCATGGGCTGAAAGCAAAACGGTGCATTGTCTCCGCACAGAAGCAGCGGGAAAGGGTGTGGACACTGATAGTAGTATCCGTGGAGGCCATGGGGCCCTGGGCGACTCTTAGATGTGTGTCCTGTAGCAGTGCATCTAGTGTCTGCTATAAGAGACAGTTTCTTGAGTATAAATGGTGAAAACTAGTATCACTGTTTGCCTGGAAGCTCTGCTAATTTGCCTAACTAGTATGGATTTGCTTGACCTTTTATGTGACATCAAAAACCAGTAAAATACAATTATGCCATTAGATGTTTATTATATTGCTTTTTATATTTTTATTCTGAATTTCAAATTTTGTATGCTGCTTAGAGTGCTGCAGAATATTCTTAAGTATTTTTAGCAATTGTGTATTACATTGGGTGATGCATTAGTAGTTAAACCTTCCAATATTGACAGCTCTTTTTTTTGCTCTTACAGATACTGCTTTGAAACCTTCAATTATTTTCATTTTTATTCCATTAAATATGTCTTAGAACACATTTTTTGTGTATTAAATTAACATGTCAAGGGGTATAGATTTTTTTTTTTTGAGACAGAAAACAATTTTTCTGTTACATAGAGTGGGATGGTGATTTATGAACCGTCTCTAGCTTTAGCAGTTACCATATTAGGGCTCATCTTTCCTCTCCACCTCTACCTTTTCTCCCACTGCTGGGTTATTTTGAGGGAAATTCCAAACGTTATCACTTTATGTGTTAATATTATAGTGTTTTGAGAAGTTTTTACCAAATTGATTCTCTTTTTTTTTTTTATTTTAAAGAATAAAAGAAGGATAACATAAT
>NW_004955459.1:649564-652490 GCF_000276665.1 Chinchilla lanigera
GCAGCTCCCTGTGCGCCGGAAGCCCTCCTTCCAGGGAACCAGGAGGCCGGGAGTGAGTCGCCGGTCCAAAGACCGAAAAAACCGGGGCTCCCCGCCCGAGGCTCCCCATGTGCTGGGGCCCACCCTCCGGGAGCCAGCAGTCAGGAAGCTAGCCAGCCAGAAGGCTGGAGCTCCCCACCTGCAGCTCCCTGTGCGCCAGAAGCCCTCTTTCCGGGGAACCACAAGGCCGGGAGTGAGTCGCCGGTCCGAAGACCGGCACTCCCTGCCGGAGGCTCCCCGTGCGCTGGGCGCCCACCCTCCGGGAGCCAGCAGGCAGGAAGCTAGCCAGCCAGAAGGCTGGCGCTCCCAAATTGATTCTCAGAATAGTTTACCAATTTATAAAGCTAGAGATTGAAAATTGTTAGATTCTGAAAGTTGTAATAACTTGAGTAGATCTAAACTGGAACCATAGAGTTGCTTTAATTACATTTTAGGATGACTGACAAATACGAACATTGTCTTTATAATTGTTAACTAGTTATTTTCCCCTTTTATGAATTATTTTCTGTTCTCTGTTGATCATTCAGTATCTTGGTGATGGTGGTATGTTTTTAGTATTTTTACTGTAGAAAAATTGACTCTTATTCAGTCCCCAGTTCACAGAATAGGATGATCGCAGATGTTTTCTTCCTATGTAGAAGAGCAAAAGACTTGGAGAAGCAAAAAAAGTTGTAAAGTGAATTTTTGGAAGTCACATTCCACCTTTACTTTAAACTTTGCCTAATAAGAAGAGACAGCACCCTCATAAGTAGCACGTTGGCATACTTGCCACACAGGGGGATTGTGACCATTCAATCATTAGATACTTGAATGTGGAAGGACGAAGACGGTGACTGTCCAGCCTCAGTGTGGTAATCTGCCTGCCAGCAGACCTGCTTATGTAGAAGGACCAAGTAGATCCCACAGCAGCACTGTGCTGGCAGCCAGATGGGTACACTTCTCAGCCTCCCTGAGACACCATGGTGCATTGCTACCTCCTTGCCCTTCTGCCTTTGAGTACCTCCCTGCTGATAGCTAGTCCCCAGAGAACCTCCTAGTTATTATATACAGAGCTAGTTAAAGATAGCCTTCTAGTCAGTGTGATTGGGACCAGAGGCCAGTCATCCAATTGAAAAAGTAGAGAGTACTAAATACACACTGTAGAAGTCCTGCTTTGATTGATCCATGTTAATGGACATTGATTTAGCTATTTTTTTATTGTTTTGATTTTTGAGACAAGATCTTACTGTGTAGTTTAGGCTGGCCTTGCACTCACTGTGTAGCCCAGGGTGGTTTTAAACTTGAGGGGATCATCCTGCCTCAGTTTCTTGAGTGCTGGGATTACAGCTGTACACCATTACTATTACATCTGGCTTCTATTGTCCTTTGATATGGGGGTTTAAATCTTTGCTTTGAGTTGGCTCATTGGGTAGAATATTGTGACCCTGGCCTAGGACCACTGATGTCCTGCTCAGGTCTACAACGAAGGAATAAAATGCAGACAAGATACATATTTTAGTTACAAGGCGCACCAGTATGGTCAAAGCCCATTAAGGACTAAGACCCTGAGGCATGGTGTCCCTGGCCTTTATTAGGTGCACAGCTTGATAGGAGGTATGCTGGTAGGCTGCACGCCCCCAGTGATGTGGTGATGAGAGCGAACTGCTAACGCAGACAAAGCTCAAGGTTTTGAAGAACAGCATTTTTGGAAAAGCACACAGAAGTAGATCTTGGTTAACTAGTAACCTAATTGTCTGCTAACAGACTACTGAGCTAGAAGGAATTTAGGCAAGTCAAAGTCCTCAGCTCTAGTGTTTCTCTTGCTTTGAGGTGCCAGGACTTTCCAGGCTGCTTGCTGTTAATTTTGTCCCCATGCCAGCCACAGGCCTCACCACAAGTCATTTAGGCCTAAGACAGACTCTAATTTATTTTATTCCAATATTAGTATCAATTGTTGCCTGCTCTGCACCACATCAGGTCTGGTGCTCAGCAGTGGAAGTCTTCTACTTTTGTCTGGTAGAGACTGTTTCCACAATAGAGTGCTATGCTAGAGTTTCTAGGGGCAAGTCCAGGGTTACTTCTCAGGTTTGTGTTTATAGCCCTTTTGTCCATCTGTTATGATTTTTTCAGTTTGATAGTAATTTCTAAAAGTGACTTCCTTTATTTAGTGTAGCTTAAAATATCTAGCTCAGTTGTTATGGAAACAATGTCTTTCTTCTCGCTTACTTTTTGACCATTTATTAATACTTATATTAGGCAATTCTACTAAGTATTAACCCTTTTGAGCCTCAGTTTGCCCATCTATAAACTGGGAGTGATAATGTAGCACAGGTCACTGTGAATATTAAGTTAGCACATGTAAGTGCCTATAATGTTTTAAGTGCTTAGACTGGTAAACACTCGGAAACACCAGCCTTTGTTTTCCTGCTGACCTCACATCTGTTCTTTATCTAGGTATATATGATACTAATGGACTAGTTTTCAACTCTCTTAGGATTGAAATAAATGGGATGAAGGAGGAAAGTTCATTAATGTGTGAGCAGTTTGAAAGTTTAGTAGCTACTAAGCAGTAGTATAACTGAAACATCGAAGAAACAAATTCTACTTGTAAATTTTGATCATGCAAATTAAATACTAAACTTGTTCTAAGGTTTGCTTTTTTAGAAATGTTCACTTCTAACTAAATATTTTTCTCATAAACACTTGATTAAAAAAGATCAAGTTGTGTTAACAGATTTAAGGTTTAACTTGCTTGGTTTGCTTGCATGCTAAGAAGTAAATTCACTTTTTGTGTATGTGAATTCACTTTTTAAAAAATTTTTTTTTTATTTTAAAGATAAAAGGAGGGAAACATTAACAGACATACAACATTTTACAACATCACAAGCACAGTACAGACAATACAGAG
>NW_004955459.1:657325-675207 GCF_000276665.1 Chinchilla lanigera
ATGGCCTTATGGAGTTGTTTCTTTACTTCCATTGCAATCATTTCAGCTATTTCAGGCATGTGTTTACGAAGTTCTCCTATGTCGATGTCTCCTGGACTTGTTCTGATTGGGGTAGAGTTCTGGGATTGTGTTTTATTCTTTTGTTTTGGCATGCTTGCTACCGGATGCAGAAAGGTCAGTTTCCCTCTTCATCAGCTGCTCAGCGAAAACTACTAGTGACCCTACTTTTCCTGTTGTTCAGGTTTGCCCCTGGGTGACCTCTGAGTAGTACTACTTAGTGTCGGCTTTTCTGGCAGTTTTTGATTTATATCTAGTTATCCCCATTCTCAGACACGAGCACTTGTGTCATTTGATGGCTGACCGTCTGATCCAGTGTCCCCTTGCAGTTCAGGGCACATGCACGACCTGACTTGGGTTGCACTCATGTGGCAATCCCAGTTCGTAGACCTATGTCCCCAGGTAATTTAGGGTACAGGTATAATTCAGACACAAACTGCAGGATCTACAGTTTGTGAACCACCTGAATTTATGTCTCCAGTCAGATCAGGATACATACAGGAACCAGATGCTGCCCAGATGGGTATTAGTCACACACTTTCCCAGCCTTCGACTGGCTAGGGGGTCTGGGCAAAGGCAAAGCTCAGACTTGCACTGCGGGTCAGCGCCTTTTGGAGCACTCGCTCACTCGGCGCAGGGCGTGCAGGGTTGAGAGTCCGTTTGCCCTGCCTGCAGCCAGAGAAGACCCTGGGGCTTCCGAGTGAAAACCGCCTCTGTGCCGTGGGAGCAGGGAGGGTCAGACTCCATCTGTAATGGCAGCAGGGTCCTGATGCACGCGCTCTGCCCACAGGGAGTAGCTGGGAAATACCTGGCACTCTCCACGCGTTTCAGCTGGGAACCGTGGCAGTGTGGGCAAGCACAAACTGGAGCCCAGAAGTCCCGCTGCTCCCGCAACACTGGCTCTCTTGGCGCAGGGCACACAGGGCTGAGGGTCTGTTCGCCCCGCCCGCAGCCAGAGAAGTTCCTGGGGCTTGGGCGGCGGGGTCCTGATGCACACGCTCTGCCCTCAGGGAGTAGCTGTGAAATACCTGGCTCTCTCTGGGCGTTTCAGCTGGGAATCGTGGTGGTGTGGGCGTGCACAGACTCGAGCCGAGGGGTCCAGATGCTCCTGGAACACTGGCTGTCTCGGGACAGGGCGCGTGGGGCTGAGAGTCTGTTCACCCCACCCGCAGCCAGAGAAGTTCCTGGGTCTTCTGAGTGTAAACCTCTCTGCCACGGGAACAGGGAGGCCAGGTGTGAATTCACTTTTAAATGGGCTTTTCCCTTTGGGTTTGCTCTGGGAGTTTCTGACTCCCCGATTGTTTGCAGGCTGCATGTTTCCCACACTTGCTGTTTATCTGTGATCCCAGTAAGCATGATGTGGAGAGCTGACCTGGAAACTAGGGGCAGAATCTGCTGCTTCGTTAGGGCCTCCTCTTGGCAGTGTTGTGGACTTTATTTATTTATTTAGTACCAGGAATTGAACTCAGGACCTCACACTTACCAGGCAGGCACTTTGGCACTGAGCTAAATCCCTGGCAGTGTTGTGGAGTTTAACACTGGCCAGCCAATGATCTTGATTTTTCTCTGAGTGCACTCATGGGCATGGAGCTATCCTCTTTGCCAGACTGCGTGCTGGGCCTGATGGATAGGGCTGGCATAGACTGCCTGCTCTCACCTTTCCAGAGAAGGGTGTGTGCCAGGTGAGAGGGAGTGGGTTAGTGGTCCCATAGAGAGGAGGCACAGACTATACCTGAGGGAGTGGTAATTCTGAGCAAATGTTGGATTTTAACAAATGACTTCTCAAAGTTCTTTTTCCGTCTTTTTTAGGACTGTATGGACAGCAGCCTGCCAACCAAGTCATCATTCGTGAGCGCTATCGAGACAATGACAGTGACCTGGCCCTAGGCATGCTGGCTGGAGCGGCTACAGGCATGGCCCTAGGATCTCTGTTCTGGGTCTTCTAGAGTCTTTAAAATCTCTATATGCATAGCTTCTGATAACCCTGTGTGCAATAACATGATTTGCAGGGCATTTCTGTTTGTGACAAATGTTTTTAGTAATAGTTTTAATAGTTCTTTTGGAAGTAGTGACTTGATAATTGTAACTAATCTGTGCAAGCACCACAGAGTAGGGCTTAAACTGTGTTGTTTAGCTATAACATGGACTCTCTGGGGCACAGGCTAATTCCCAGAATTTGTGGAGAGACATTTTCTTCTCAGTTAGGTGTAGTGTTTAAGGGATAATTTATTTTCTTGTTACGGCAAATAATATAGTGATGAATGAGTGAGTGATTGTGGTAAGACAGACTGTACTTCTGCACTTCTTTTGGTTTAACCTCAAACTTTGAAACCTTAGATCAGAACTAGCTGCGTGCTGCCTCAGGAGCGGTGGGCTGGGGAGCTGTGATGGCCTCCCAAGGCAGTGGTACTCCTGGGAGCCTCATGGCCTGACCCTGGGGAGGCGGACTTGCTCACAAATGCGCAAGGAGCCGGGCCAACACCCTCCCACCCTTTAAAACAATGCTTCTAAAACCTGCCGAATTCAAGAGCTACTGCTTCTTGTGTTGTTTTTATTTGTTTTTCATAGTGGTATTCGGAAAACATCTCAAATTAGGAATTGATTGGAGAAAAGTCAAAGAGAAGGCAGAAGAATAACAGGTGTATGAAGGTTGATTTGCATTATTGAGAGATGTATTTTTATTGTCTGATTTAGGAACATTTATTGCTGGCTAAACCTACTTACAGCCTATTTTTCTACTTGTTGAGAAGGTAATATTAAAAGAATGATGAGGAAAACAGAGAGAGCTGTTGTTTGGATGTTCTTGCCTCAGGCCTTCTGGGGGTGCTGCACAGGGAACACTGTTTTCTTCCCTCTGCAGGCCTGGCCTACAAGGTAGGGCCATTGGCCACTCACCCAGTGCTGGGATGGACCAGGGCTGAGCTGCACTTGGCTTATAGACCAGAAATGGGGCCTAGAAGATGAAGATGCCACTCAGCCTGCCTGGGACCTCAGCCTTGTTTTTGTTCTGATCTGTATGTTATAAAGAAGCTTAAAACATTTGATGTTGGGCCCCCAAATATGTGAAGCTCTGGAAAACCTATATTCTTGCATTTCTGACAAATATTCGTATTTCCCATATTATGAAATAGATATTTCAAATATTTCTGTTTTAGGAGATTTTTTTTTTTTTGCACTGGGAATCAAACTCAGAACCTCACAGTTGCCAGGCAGGCACTGTGCCACTGAGCTAAATCCCTGACCTTATTTTGTGTTTTAAAGCTGGTTATTGATTGCAGTTTTCTGTCCTGCATGCTTTAAACATTTCCACAAAGGCTGGTTAACACCATTAAGGCCCCCTCCCCTGTGGTTCCATTTTCCCTACAGTACACTCCAGGAAGCACAGACTCTGGTAATTGTACTGGGATTACATACATGCTCTGTTGTTGCACGGCTGAGCTGGCTCCATGATTTGATGACTGGATCTCATATGAATCCAGATGCTGACTAGATTGAGTAGTGCCCATCGTTTGCTTTTCTAGCTACTCCTAGGGGACTGGTTGACATATGAATGTCCTTTTCCAGCTGAAACCTGTACATGTGGGTAAATGTGAAATGTGGCAACATGGTGTTGATGGTTTAAAGTATTGTTTCAATATGTAATGTTGATTTTGTATCCTGTCATAAGAATGGCTTTTGTTCATCTTGTTACATTTACATACCAACTCCTCATGATGAATGTAATCATGTATTGCAAACATGTACTAATAAAAATTTTAAAAAGAAGAAAATCATATGCTTTATTTATAAAATGTTACAGTCAGTTTTTAATGTTGCAGTTTGAACTTGAAGTTACTGGGTGATCAAAATTCCTAACTGCACAGTATCGTGTCATGCCATTGAAATGCTCTTAAAGCAAAAGGTCTCACCATATCCGAGGGTGTCTTGGACTGAAGGGGGCAAGATGTAGACCGATGCTTGGGCACTTGTTTGTCTTCTCATCCCCAGTCCCTAGCCAACCCCAGTAGATGAACTTGGAAGTTCTGTCACTAGTGACTTGATTCTCATATGAAATGCATGCTGGATATGAAGATGGGCTCAGAATTTTCATTTCTTGGGCCCAACTTCTATAGATGACACACTTGATAGCATCAGTTTCTCAACCATGTCCTTTATTTACACGCTATACACTAAATCAAGGAGTGGGTGAATTGGAAGGAACTTCTTGTTCAGGCTTAAGTAACAGTGTGTACTTTTAAATAGATAATGAACTATGTCTGAAAGAAGTTGGGTGTTGACAGTATTTTGTGGAACTGATTGTTCTTTAATTAACTTCAATTCCTTGGATAGGAAAGAGAAGAGGGAGACCTGTTGTTAATGTCTCAAATCATCACCTTTAAAAAGCTCAGGCCTTGCCTATTTTTGGCTGTCCATGACCCAGGCTAGGCATCTGGAAGAAGTTCCTGCAGTTGAGACAAAATGACTGGGATCGTGTGTAATCTTTCTTTTTACTTCCAGTTTACATGGGCAGAAGGCATATAATGCAGTTCTGGTTTTCTCCCCAGTGATCTTTTTAGTGATTGCTTTCATTTCTCTAGTATTGTTGTGTCCGCAGAACATATATTTCTCTGTATATGCAGAGTTGTATGTTTATAAATGAAAATGTTAAGACTAAATATTTATTAACCTTAAAATATGCTTTGTTGTGATTTCTGTTGTCTTTAAACTGTTGTCTTTAAAACATTTTCTAGCAACACACCAACTCCTTCTGCTATCATGGGTAATAAGAATACCATTTGTTCAAGACCTACTAAGTGCTAGGGAATGTACTGTCAGGGGAAAACAATAACCCATTAAATTCATGGTCACTCTCTAAAGGAGGTGTTATTCAAGTTATACTCCATGAATTGATGCTCAGATTAAGTGACTTACTCATGAGCTTGCAGGTAGAAGCTTGCATCTATGTCTGATGCTAAAATATGTTCTTTTCTCTTGTGCCATAGTGTATCAGTGATTTGTGCAAGAACAAATGGGTGGCTATTTGAAAACCATTACTCTACCAGACCAACTGGTACTCTCGCAGTAACTTCTCTAATACCTTGGAGTATATGACTTTGTGGTTTTTGTTTTTATTTATTTATTTATTTATTTTAAGAAATAAGAAAAACATACTAACAAACAGACATCCATTTACAAAATAGCATAAGAACAATACAAACAAAACAGAGTTACAAAGTTGTAGGAAATTAATAATGGTTGTTGTATTATTGATATCTTCAAAGTGGTTTCTCAAAACAAATAGAGACATCAAGATTGATCAAACAAGTAATCATTAATTGTTCCTTTCTGTAGAGCAATAAAAGACAGTAGTACACCTATGTTAGCTATCCCTTATATATGTACTTACATAATGTCCCCTTCTTTCCCTTCTCTTTTCCCACACCCCAGTTACCCTTTACTTTTGAGCATTTTCCTTTCATTTCACAATGTCTATCATATCTCCTAGTTTTTATTCACTCTTTCAGGTCTTACACTAGTGAGACAATATGATGCTTACACATGCAGGTCTGATTTATTTCACTTATGAGTGTGGTCTCTAGTTGTGACCATTTACCTATAAAAGCCTCGAGTTTATCTTTCTTTATAGCTGAGTAATATCCCATTATACAAAAGTACCACAGTTTTTTTATCCAGTCCTCAGTGGATGGACATTTGGGTTGCTTCCACAGTTTAGCAGGCTTTTGTTTTTAGAAATATTTCGAATTTTCTTTAGTTCCTTCTTATTCAGGGACTTCTGATCTGATACACATTGGGTCTGTCTTAGTTTTATTAGCACATGTGTACCTACTCTTTATATTACTTGTAGGGAATTGGTACATGTACATCATGCATATTAATTTCTTTTTCCTCCCCTTCCCCTTCCCTCCCTACTGCTTCTATCCATCTCTCGCCCCACCCCTTTTTGGTAAATGTTTGCAGTACATAATGTTTCCATTCCTTGTATGGAGTTGGTGCATGTCCATAATACAGCTTAATTCCTTTTTTCATCCCTTTTCCTTCCTTCCCTGCTCTCCTTCCCTCCATCTTTTGATCTTGTTTAGAAATATCTACCTCTCTGCTTTGTATCATCTATCTTATTCTGCTCTTTTTTTATACTTTGTGTTTCTGTTTAAGAGAGACGATGTTTAAGCTTGTGTCTGATTTGTTTCATTTAACATTATGTTCTCAAGGTCGATCAGTTTCCCTGCAGATGACTCAAGTTTATCTTTATGGCAGAGTAGTACCCCATTGTGTATAAAAACCATGTTTTCTTTATCCATCGGTGATGGGCATATAGTCCACTTTCAAGATTTAGCTGTTAGGAATTGCGCTGCTGTAAACATGGGTATGTATGTGTCATGATGTCATCTTTTGGGAAGACTAGAAGAGGAACAGCTGTCCTTTAGTCCCTGAACCACTTCTGTCTCTTCTGGGTAGCTTTCCTGTTTGTCTCGTATGCAATCAACTGTGACTGAGTGGTGATTCTCAGGCTCGAATCCTGTGCTAGGACTCCTGGTTTGCTTCTTTAGAGAAGGACCCTCTCAGGTTTAGCCCTGGAGACACTTACTTCCTGCTGTAGAACGAGGGATACAGTCCACATACAACTTCCCAGCTGACTTTCCCATCTTCTGTCAGACTGACCCTCCTGCTACTTCTGGATCTTAGGGGTGGTTGGTTGGATTTTTAATTTTTGGAAGTGGTTATACATAGAGCAGAAAAAGAAAGTACATTCATTAAAAGGTCCTCCATGTGCCCAGCTCTGCTAATACTGGTCTGTTTTATACCTTATACACGTATGAGCTAGTGCAAGGATATATCCATTTTCCTCCCCTTTTCACACAGTTATGCTGTAAATACCCATATACTCAAATTTTGGTTTCAGGACTATTTTACATCATTAAAGTTTTAAGGTTTTTAAGAGCTTTAAAATGTGTCTTGTGTCTATTAATATTTGCCATACTAAAACATAAAGTTGAGAAATTTAACATTTCAGAATTTATAAAAAAATAATTTCCAGAGCAAAATTAGGTCTAAGTTTGTTTTCAAACTAAACAAAAACTGTTTTCTATTGTGTCTGGCTTAGTAGGAGGCAGCTATATTTTCACCTGCAATTTTTTTTGTTTGTTTTGAGACAGTCTTGGTGTGCAGTGCAGGCTGGCCTTGAACTCGCTTATACAGCCCAGGCTGGCCTCAAACTCACAGTAATCCTCCTGACTCAGCCTCCTGAGTACTGGGATTACGGGCATGTGCCAGTGCACCCAGCCTTTCACTTACATTTGGTCTGTCGCACTTTGTCTTTGGTCGGAGTCTGCTGTAGGAATGTGGCCTCATTACAGTGTGAGGTTGGAGAGGACGGGCCCAGTGGATTCCCATGAGTGTCTTGGGCGGCCTCGGGCTGGGGGTTCATACTTTGAGCTCCTCCACCTTACTATTTATACTTAACACATCTGAATATTTACCTTTCAGCACAACTTATTTGTCCCATACTTAGTCTTTTTGAGACAGGGTCTCACTGTGCAGTTCAGGCTGGCCTTGAGCTCACTTTGTAGCCCAGGCTGGTCTTGAACTCACAACGATCCTCCTGCCTCAGTCTCCCAAGCGCTGGGATTACATGCCTGGTGGTGCCTTTTGACTTTTGCTATTGTTAACAGTGGTGAGGATGAAGAACTTTGTATGGAAGTTACCCTCTCTGCATGGGACTCTTGAAGGTGGTGTGGAACTATCAAGTGGCCAGAGGTACTCTGCAGTGCAGCTCGACAGCTTTTGGATCTGTCTGTATTGTCACACCAAGTCTGAGAAGTGTGATACCAGAGGCATCCTGAATCTCAGGAGCTAAATGCCAAAACACTTCTTTTCTTGTTCAAGGCCTTGTCCATTGCAGATTCAAGAAGGAGGGGAGACTTCTGCTCTAGGCCACTGGAGTTACTTCCATCTCGTCACCTTTCAGTTGTCTGTGAGGCTTCTGCAGGGCCTCTGTGTCCTGCTGGAAGAAAGATACCAAAAGATACCACCAGCCTCAGTTTGGAGCCGGAGCTTGCCCTCCAGGCTGGGAGCTAGTTTTGGGGCTCTGGCTTGCAGCACAGACTCCAGGGTACAGTCTGAGCTCCAGAAGAAGCAGCACTGGAACAAACACCAAAAATGGTAGACCATGACCATCAGCTGTCTTCAACTTACAGTGGAAGTGGTTTGCACAGTAGTGATGAGTAAAGTCTGTGGTGCAAATCAGATATAAATCACTGGTTCATACAATGTCATTTGGTTGTTTGTGTTTTTTGTTCCTAAATCATTTCTTTCCCTACTTACCAACTGTTTTGGATGTAGAGTATTTACTTTTTCTAGCAGGTAGAATATAGTCATTTCACTCATCTGTTAACATCATTCATTTGATCAGATATTTACTGATTGCATTATTGTGCCTGATTATTCCCACTCCCTACTCCTGTGAGAATTATAAACCGAGTGATAATACTGCTGCACTTACTGGAGGAACAGATGTCTCTCCCCCATTGAAGGTGTGTGGCATGCTTTGGCCCTTGCACATGAGGATTCAGTAAGTGCTGGAGAGGCCTGCAGCTTTCCTCTTACTGTGAGAGCTTCCCCTCAACCAAATGTGGGCCCTCATGACACCAGTACTGCTCTGCAGCAGCTCCAGGTCACAGAACAGTCTGTATGAGAGTTCTGTAGAGGAACAGAATCAGAGGAAAATATATGTGCAAGCTATGCAAGGGAATTTATTAGGTAGGCTTGCAGAATCAGAGAGTTGGAGGACCCAGTAGCTGCTTAGAACAAGAAGCTGCAAAACCAGAGGCATCAAGGCTGCTGCTGCAGTCTAAGGTGCAAAGCCTGGGAGTTTTCTCCAGAGCTCTGGTGTGAATCAGCATTAGGAGGCTGAAGAAACTGTAGACTGATGTCCAAAGGTGATGGCAAAGATGAGCTCTTCAGAAATGAGTCCACTTCCTTTTCTCCCTTATCCCATCCAGGCTGTCAGCTTGTTGATTGATACCACCTACATTGGGGTGGGTCTTTCCCCCTCAGCTTGCTGGCCTGTCAGTCATTCAGAGACACAACCAGAACTATGCTTTACTAATGTGCCAGATATTCCTTAATGTGTTCAAATTGACATATGATTAACAATCACAATCTACTCTTGTCAATTTGACAACCTGAAACCATACTTAATCTCTACATCTTGTATGCAAATGGAAATGCATGCAAATGGAATAGAAGGCAAACTTTCTTTGGGTGATGCTTCTTATTCTGACATTTTATAGTTTAAATACTATAATGTGGATTTAACAATATTTAACCACTCATTAAGTTAATCATTGTTATGTTACAAAGAAAAAGATCTGCTTAACATGCATATATGCACAAGAATATTAACAAAATAGGAAACACATAAGACAACAGTCCTTTTTTCTGCAACTGGTCACAGGGCCATAGCTAGTATTTATAATTACCTCTTATTAACCATTCTGTATTCTCTTGACCTTCAGCAAGTACTTCGGCAGGTTATGGTTTCTACCTGGCAGGCTGATACATACCTTATTCCTAAAAGTTTTGGGTCATTGTGTTAGTTATTTTTCTCACTGTCAAGACTAAATACCTGACACCTAGAGTTACAGGGGGAGAAGTTCATTTAGCTCACAGTTTGTAGAGGTTTCAGTTCAGTCTGTTGGCTCAAGGTACGATGGCACATGGCAGCGGGGCAACAGTTCATGGCAGCAGAAGACAGCAAAAGCAACAAGTGAGAGGTGAGAGCAAGCTTCTTTCCCTGTCTTATATTGTATGCAGGCTACTCGTCTTAGGGCAGGTGTAGTATTTACAGCCATAATCTCAACATTAGACCATGAATCAACTACAAACTCTACAAGCCCACCCTTATGAGGCTTTGGGAGGACATCTAGGATGAGGATCTCAAAAATGATTAGAGGGAAGTCTTAGTTTCTTGTGCCTCCTGGTACAAACCATTCTTTCTCAGGAACTAAGACTTCTAGGCCAGCAAAGCACAAGGTCACAGAAAGCAGGAACAAAAATTTTGCTATTGGATCACTGGGGGTAATAGTGAGTGGTACCATTCCCACTTCCCTTGATTCCTAGACCTGTGAATCTTGGCTATGGAAACAGTGCCATATAGGGGATGCTGATTCAAAGCATATACAGCTTTCTGGAGAACTTTGAGATGCTTCCAGGTACCTGGCCTTGTGCAGGGTAATGAGGTATAGTGGTGAGTGAAGCCAGTCCTGGGAGCCTCAGGAGTTTGATCAGATCTTGACCAGAATGATAAGGCTTGGATTCCGCACTGCCACTTTCAGGGAACCTGGGCTGGGTGCTTGCTGTCTAAATCATCCCCTTCTCTATGAAAGATTGGGGAGGTGATGTCAACCACACAGGGCTGATGGGATTAAATGATACCAGGGTGTGGATGCTGAGCATAACGATTGGCATGGCAGGTGCACCACAAGCCTCAGCTCTTCTTTGCTTCTCTTTTTCCTAAACTTCTGTTGTTTAAAAACCAGTGATGTTTGGGATCTTCAGCCCTTAAAGATGAGACTGCTTCCTGTTCCTCATGGCCAGGAGAACTGTAGATCTAGAGCTTTCTTCACCAGACACACTGCCCATCCTCTCGGGAGATAGGAACATGGGATTTGGTTGTTACATAAGCCCCAACTTTGCTTCTCACTCACAGTCTTCGCCCTGCTGGGGATATAGCTCTATGGCACAGCATCTGCCTAGCAAGTACGAGGTGCTGAGTTTGATTCTCAGTACCAAAAAAAAAAAAAGAATCTTCTCTCTTCAGTCACTACCTCTACCCCATGGACTTGAGGCCTGGGTTTAGTCACTGCTGGGTGCAGTGACTATCAGCTGCAGGACTTTAAGGATGGCATGACTTCTCTGCTTTCACTCCTCTCTGCAACAGGCCCAGTGAGAACACCTCGAGGAACTGTGGTGTGGAATACCTGAGTTTATGTGAAGTGCTTAGAATAGTAGCCAGTGCCTTTGTAAATGCTGACAGTAAGACAAGGTGAGGTGCACTGTGTGCAGATCTGAGGCACAGCAGGTCTAAGCTTATACCTGGCTTGGTGCTGGTTCTAGGACCTGTGACCCTCAACCTGGTGGGAAGGACAGTGTGGGTTGGGCTGGGGTAGAGATCGCATTACTACCCTGCTTTCATGTTGTTTGGTACATTTTGGGGGTTTGGTTTGGTCACCTGGTGAAGGACTCAGGAACGTTGAGGACCAAACTTCCAGTTCCCAGTACATGGTAAAAGATGCATTTTCCTGGGACTTCACAAAGTTCTGGGAGTCTGCAGTTGGAGTTTGTGTTTTCACACAAATAGATGGTTATGTGTAGGCTGGACCCTCCAGATTTGGGCCCCTTTTTTTAATTTTAAAGAGAAAAAAATAACAATAAAACAGTTTCAAAACAAGCTAGTGGGAGAGTAACAGTAATTAGTACATTGTGTATTGTAATCTTCATAGTAGTTGTTCTGAGTATAAGATATAGGCATGAAATATTGTCGAAGTAAGATTAGCATCAACCTTTCTTTTCAATGAACTAAGAGAAACTAGCTGTATAACTATCTTAACTTTCAACGTGCAGACTTCTGCCTTTCTCTCCCTTTCCCAGGAGCAGTCCCCTATCTGCTCACTGACTACTACCCTCTGAGGTACAGGGAAGGTGTCCTCTCTTCTGGTAGGCCTTTCTTGCCTTCCAGCTTGGTGTGCTCACAGTGTGGCTGGCCACCTCTTCCTTCCTGCTGGGCTGTGAGGGCCAGAGACAGTTTCCCTGGTGACTGCTCTGGCTTTGCACAGCTCTCAGGGTGTATCTGCCTAATAAGTGATAATCAGGTCAGGGCAGCTGCCCCTGCCTCCTGTGTAGCTGATGGCTCAGCCAGGCCCTCAGTTGCTGTGTAATCAGAATGGCATCCCTCAAGCAGTCATCCCCAGGGGGTACTTAGCCCTGGGGAGCTTATGAGTGACCTTTCATGGCCTACCTGGTTCTTCTGTTTACTGATCAGAAACCAGTGAGCACCTTCGTATTCCTCTAGGAGTAGCAGGCTGAGTCTTGGTCCTGCCAGAGGTTTTTCTGGGCAGTGTGTGGAAGCCACTTAGTCCCAGTCCTCAAGAACTGCCTCACTTACCCACCTGAGGACAGAAACAATGTAACCTGCTTCACAGACTCCATGGTGGAGACCACTAGGAGGTCTTGGGTCCGCACATTGTTGAAATCTCCATCACTTCTCTGGGCTGGTTATGGGAACATGGACAGGTCTGCCTTTGCAGCCTCAGCTGTTTCCCCTGTAGTTGTAATAGTGGCAGCACCACCTTGTAGGCTCCCAGGGGGAATGTAGACTTTCCTCCTGTCTCTCCCTCTAATTTTCTAAGACTAAGAGGCTGTTGGAGTGGCCCCAGTCCTGCAGCACAGCAGGTCCTGGGAACTTGTCTGAAATACAGTTTCTCCACAGTCCACACTTTCTGAATTCAAGTCAGGTCCCAGAGTGATTCCATTGTGAGTTCATGTTTGAGAACCACTGATCCAGAGAGAATTTCTTCCCTCTCTTTCTTTCCCTCCCTCCCTTCCTCTGTCTCCCTGCCCTCCCTTCTCCCTGGGTACTTGCTCTGCGCATCCTCTGATTCTTTGAGCTGCCACTGGGTGTCAGAACAGCCCCAGAAAAAGTCCCTGCTGTCTCATTCTTCCCAGGCCTGCTCCAGCCCCTGCTGTGTCTCCTGGGGCAAAATGTTGGGACTTGGCAGTAGAAGAGGAGGTACTTGGTCCAGTGCCTGGGTCTGAGGATTTCTGAGTCAGAGCCACCTAGCTGTATTCCTGCTGCATGATCACTGGCCTGGGTGAGCACCTGCTCCTGTGCCTGCTCCTGCTCCTTGAATGTCTGCTACTGATATTTTTTCATGAGAATGGGTGCCAGATGGATAAGGTCCTGAGACAAAGGACTGCTGAAGAACAACCTGAACCTCCATCAGAATGTGTTCAGTTCCTTGTCTTTGCCAGCTCAAGGTGTCATCTGTGCACCAAAGCTGCCTGCCTGGCAGTATCCTATGTGGTGGGGGCCAAGGCAGCCCTATAAAACCTTGTAGAGCATTGTGAGGCACTAGGGACATGGCTTGGCGGGCAGTGAGCCTCCTCCAGATGTGGCCTGATGGCTATTACAGGTATCATTTCCACTGCCAGCCAGGTCAGGGCTGGCCTCATGACAGCTACATGACTAGCCTGGACCTGGCTGTCTCTAGTGTCTGTATGCCATGTGGAGTCCTGAGAGGAAAGTCTGGAGTCAGAAGGGTTGAGTTGTCTCCAGTCCCCCTCACATGTGAAATAATTTCATGTGTGAAATCGACCATGATGCCTTTACCCTGGGGGATGCTGAGAGTGAGGGCAACAGATGTTCTCAGAACAGCGTCTGGCACAGATTGTGCATTCTCCGGATCACATTAACAGGTGGAGAATAATGCTTCAGCCCAGATAGGGTAGTGATATGATCGGGCCGAGACCTACACTGAACCAGACCAGACCTTCTGAGAGGAGTCTTTATTGGAGGGGGAGAGTGACATGGTGGGCTGCCCAGCAGACTAGGACAGCCCCAAGCCAAGCAAAGTGTGGGGTTTTTAAGCTATTTTTCAGGGAGGGTGTCTGTGAGCCAGAACATTTTCTGGGAGGGGGTGTCCATGGGCCAGAACAGCCCGAGCAGGGTGGGTTGTTTGTAAGAGTTTAACATCTGGTTCTGCCAAGGCAGATGAGGGCAGGGTTGGCTTTTGTAGAGGGGAACTGGAGGGGAAGAGGTGAAGAGGAAGGAGTTTTTATTAACTCCTTAATAAAAGAGCTTAAATCTCCCGTGGAGGGGGTGAGTTGCCTTGTGACTTATCAGGTAGAACAGCCATGGTTGCTGAGCCAGCCCTTCTCCCAGGGCAGGTTCTCAGTAGGTCCTCAGTGCCTGATGCAGATATAGCATTCAGCAACTGTGGAATTAATAACATCCTGTTGAATATTTATGGAAATAACAAATGACTATGATAAAAGTGTATTACCTGTGGTGAACACTTGGGTCACCTGAGTAGATGAATGCCTTAGCTAGGTTCCCCAGAACACCTCATGAGGGCAGCAGAAGCCCAGTTGCCAGGTAATAGGTAGGGCCTGAGTAGCCAGAGCCTGGAGCTGGGGATGGGCCCTGTGGGGAATTGTATGCCCTGGGGTACAGGGACAGAAGAGTGAGAGGCTGGGGGCAAGATTGGAGTGATGGACTGCTGACAGTAGTGCTACTCTTAAGGTTTTCCCCAGTTTTTTGTTTTTTGTATTTTTTTTTCCAAATTGCCACTCTGATTACTGGTCAAACTTCCTGGGGTTTTGGGTCAGTTGTATGCTCCAGACTTCACCCTGGAGAATCTCCTGTGGGACTAGCCTGGGGTTTGGGTAGCTATATCTCAAGGGTTCTGCTGCTAAGACAAACTAAGAATGGACCTGGTAGGTTGAGGCTGTTCCTTCTACTCCCCTGTGTGTACCAGCCCCATGGAGATTGTTAAGGTTTTGTCTGGATGTCCCCTCAAAGCCTCATACAATAATGGGGGCAGGTTTTTTGGAGGTGGTTGAATCTAGAGTTTGTGATTGACTCATGGTCTAATGCTGGGATTAAGGGTGTCAGTGCTGCACCCACCCTAGGGCAAGTAGCCTGCCTACAATATAAGGGAGGGAAAGAGGCTTGTTCTCTCTCTGGTTGATTATGCTGTCTTCTGTCACCATGAACTGTTGCTTCTCTTCCAGGTGCCACCCTGCCTTGGAGCCAGCCCATTACGGACTGAAATCTCCACAGACTGTGAGCCAAGTAAACCTTTCCTTCTTTAACTTTGGGTGTTAGGTATTTGTCTCAGCAAGAGAAAACTAAGACACAGATTTCCCAGTAAACTCTGAAGTTGGAGTTGATTTCTCTCACTGCAACCCACCAGTCATACAGCAGGGAAGGCAGGAGCAGAGGTTTCTTGAAGCCTGTCTGACTTTTGCCAACCTTGTCTTGGACAGTCTGTGTATAGAAGTCTGGCTCTCTGTTGTTGGCCAGGCCAGCACATGCTCTCAGAGAAGGGAAGGAAGTATGACCTGTGAAGGCCAGAAATTATGGCCAGACTAACATTCCCTGGCATGGAGGGAAATACTGTGTCAAGAAGTAAAGTTAGTGTTATATGGCATCCACCCACTGATCCACTCATCCATCCACTTATCATACTCATCTATCCACTCATCCATCCATCCACCTGTCTATCAGTCTGTCCATCCATCCATCTATCCCCTTGTCAGGAATTCTGTAGGCAACTGCTCCATTCCAGGGTCTTGGCTGGGCATGGCTGGAATATGAGCTTGTCTGGCAGGTGTGTGAGAATCAGATCTCAGCTTGGCATGGTGGATGTTGTGCTGGGGGTGCTGTGGAGCCAAGAGGCACAACCAGCTCTCTGGCACAGAGTGAATGGTGTTCAAACCTTATATCATCAAAGGCTTGAAGGCCTCAATCAGCCAAAGCAAATATTTTTCTAAGAGAGAAGTGTGTCTAGAAGAGCCAAGTTTTAGAAATCTGGAATTCATAAATCTCCAAGACAGCATATCTGCTTGGAGGAGAGGAGGGAGAGTACTGTCCTGCTCTTGTTGAGAAGGCTGGAGAATCAGACCCGGACCCTGGCTATCTTCCTGGCCACAGAATCTTGGCAGGCTTTGGACCTCTCCATGCCTTCATCTACTCACTGGGAAGTTGCAGGTAGTCATAGTTTGAGCACTTGGGATAGTACCTTGGACAGGGAAATGGCCCAAAGCATCAGCTATTGTTAATTAGTGGTGGTCTTGTACTAGCAGTCAGACCTCTGCAGTCAGGTTCTCTGGGCCCTCTTCTCTAGTAGCTTTTTCATTCCTTTTACTACCATCCATGCTCAGAGATTTCTCTCCATTATGCACGAGTGTCTCCACCCCATGGCTCTATTCCCCCTTCATATATCCCCATTTGTGCTGTTTTTTCTACCTTTTTCCTTATCAACTTCTTTATCTATCTGCTTCTGGCCCCAGCTTCTAACCAGCCATATTATATGCTTAGTCTTGGCTGCCTGGTGGGCTTAGCTCCTTGGCAGGGACCCTATGTACAACCTTTGAGCAATGTCCTTCTTAGATCCTGCTGCTCAGAGCTCCCACCCGAAAAATGCCTTAATAGCATCCCATTGGGTCAAGCCAGCCATTCCCGGCTTGAGAGGTATGAATCCAGAGGCTTAACTGGACCAATTTTGAGGGCACAGTGTGATGGTGATCTTCCCACACAGCTTGCTAATAGGAAGGCACAGGGGTTGCTGGTGAGAAGGTATAGACTATAATTTTTCTGACAGTATTTATTGAAATCCATAAAGTATACATACTTTTTGACTAGACTTCTGAGACTACATCCTAAAAATGATCCCAAAGAGGAGAAAGTCATATGCAAAGTTATTCTTCATGCATAGTTAGTTGAAAAGTGGAGACATCTTAAATATTCATAGTGGGAACTAAGCAAGTCATGGCCCAAAGAACCATTTCAGAACCACTTGTAATAAAAACTGTGAATAAGGAGAGGACCAAGATGGTAGAGTGGTAAGCAACAGAGAAAGAGCCTCTCTCTGAAAGTTGCCATCTAGATGCTGGAATATAGCAATGTAAGGAAGACACGAAGGACGGAAGTGGGTCCCTTGGACCCAGGAAGGATCTGAGGCACGATGTGAAGCCCACAGAGAAAATGAAGAGCAAAACTTCAATGAAAAAGAAGCAAGTAGCTGGTGTCGTTTTCTCCCTGAGATGGGATGATCTGCATGAGAAGAGGTTCAGACCTGTGGACACACCATGACTGCTGGTGACACCAAGGCCTCCATGGAGAGACACAGCAGTGGAAGCTAAAAGTGACATAATTGTTCTAACCAGCTGTTCTTCCTGTTTTTTCAAGACTGAGATTGACTAAGGGTCACAGAAAATACTGTGTGGCACAGTGCCAAAGAACTAGGGGCTGGGCCAAACAGATGGCAACGTCTCATCCCCCCACAGATTGAAGAGGTACAATCTTGCAGTAGACTCAATACTCAAAACACAGGTACACCTGGAAGATAACTCAGAGAAGTAGTCATTTCCTAGGGGTTCCAAATACTAGCAATAAAGCAACCCACCATAGGCAATTTATAATCCTCACCCCAGAAATTAAACTAAAAAAAGAAAGGAAAATGAGAAGACACTTAAACAAGATGCAACCCCAGATATCCAGTTCACAAAAGGCAAACCCAGGGGGCAATGAGGTGGGACTATCTGAAAGCCACTCACTTGGCCTCTCTGGAGTGGTAACAACAAAGCAATTGAATGAGGCTCTAGAAAAACATCAAATCAGTAATAATTTCTCATATAACTGCAGAGATGATGTCCCCATTGAAAACCATGCTTAGTGACTCTAGAGCACATAAAGAGAAAAAAGCAGAGGAGCTTAAGAAAATTATAGAAGCCATGAATGCTCATCATAGGAAAGAAATGGAATCTATAAGGCAGATTGCTATGGTTTGTGTCTGGATATCCCCACAAAGCCTCATGCAGTTATGGGGTGGGTTTTTAGAATTTATGATTGGTCCATGATCCAATGCTGGGGTTATGGATGTGAGAGCTACACCTGCCCTGGGGTGGGTAGTTTGCATACAGTGTAAGGGAGGGAAAGAGGCTGCTTGCTGCTGCTCCTCCATTTTGCTCTTATTGCTTTTGCTATCTTCTGCCTCCATGGACAGTTTCCCTCTGCTATGTGCCACCCTGCCTTGGAGTCAGCC
>NW_004955459.1:677138-678228 GCF_000276665.1 Chinchilla lanigera
ATCTTCTGCCTCCATGGACAGTTTCCCTCTGCTATGTGCCACCCTGCCTTGGAGTCAGCCAAGTATGGACTGAAACCTTCACAGACTGTGAGCTAAATAAACCTTTCCTTCCTTAATTTTGGGCATCAGGTTTTTTTTGGTTTTTCTCCGGTACCAGGAACCGAACTCACGACCTTGCGCTTGCCAGGCAAGCGCTTTTGCCGCTGAGCTAAATCCCCAGCCCCGGCATCAGGTATTTTATCTCAACGATGAGAGAAAAGTAATCAGGACACAGATTCAAGCAGATTTCCAGGAGAATAAAAATTCCATTGAAAGTATCTGCAAAGGTTAAGCCATTGTGAGGACAGAATCTCAGATATAGAAGACAGGCTTATGATTAGTGATCATAAAAGAAAGATTTCTTAAGAATAGCAAGGGACCATGAGAAATCAATCCAGCAGCTGCTAAATGAACCAAAGAAGAATCATTTAGGATTGATTGGAGTCAATGAAAAAGTAGGAGATAGCTGCTACAGACATATAAATAAAATAAAATAAAAAAACTGCTCACAGACATCATGGTGGGAAACCTTCCTAGTAGAAAAAAAAGAATTTGACATACATGTAACTGAGGCATATAGAACTCCAATTAACCCCAATGAAAAAAAATCTATAGCCATGCATATCATAGTCAAGACTGCAGAAGTTGAACACAAGAATAGAATCTTAAAAGCTGTTAGGGGAAAAAAAAAATAAATCATCTATGAAAGAAAGCCCATCAGAATCACAGCTGACTTCTCAGCACAGACCCTCAAGTCAAGGAGAGCTTTCAGTGAAGTATCTCAAGTTTTAAAGGAAAACAACCTTCACCTAGATTGAAGTACCCTCAAAACTATCATTCAAAATCAATGGAGAAATAAGAAATTTCTATGACAAAGAATAGCTGAGGAAATTTATGACCACCAAACTAGCACTCCAAAATGTTTTGAAGGACATTATAGAAAGAGATAACAAGAGGGGCTGGGGATTTAGCTCAGCAGCAAAAGCGCAAGGTCATGAGTTCGGTTCCCGGTACCGGAGAAAAACCAAAACCAAAACCAAAAAAAAAAAAA
>NW_004955459.1:697375-710905 GCF_000276665.1 Chinchilla lanigera
TCTAAGTCCTTTCTATATTTTTCATTGAATGCTTCTGTCCCTTGCCTTTGTTCATCTATTTTCTTATATGTTTCTTCTTCATTCTGTTGAGCAGTTCCTTCATTATTATTGTCATTTCATTTTTTGCCTGAGAGATTATTTCTGATCTCATCTCTTCTATGGCCATATGGAGTTGTTTCTTTACTTCCATTGCAATCATTTTGGCTATTTCAGGCATGTGTTTACTAATTTCTCCTTTGTCGATGTCTGTTGGACTTGTTCTGAGTGTGGTGATTTCTTGGATTGTGTTTTAGACCTTCATTTTTCCATATTTGCTGCTGGATGCAGAAAGCTCAGTCTCCTTCTTCAGTAGATGTACAGCAAAGGTGACTAGTTTGCCTAGTTTTCTTATTGGTCAGGTTTGCCCCTGCATGACCTCCAAGAAGTGCTACTTAGTCTCGTGTTGTCTGGCGTTTGTTGATTTATATCTAGTTATCCCCAGTCTTAGATGTGGGTTTTGGTGTCAGCTGATGGCCTACCCTTCTGATCCAGCATCCACTTACAGTTCAGGGCATGTGCATGGCCCAGACTTGGGTTGCACTGGTGTGACTATCCCGGTCCAGTGGACCTATGTCCTCAGGTAGTTCAGAGTACAGGCAAAACCCAGACACAAACTGAAGACTTGACAGTTTGTGAACCACCTGATTCTGTGTCTCCAGTCAGTTTAGGACACATATAGGATCCAGATGCAGGCCAGACAGGCAGCAATCACAAACTGCCCATGCCTGCGACCCCCTAGAGGGTCCAGGCAAAATTAAAGCATGGCCTCAAACCACTGGACCAGGAACCCATGGAGCACTTGTTCACTCGATGCAGGGCATGTGCATAGAGATGCTACATGTCCGCCCCCCACCCCCAGCTCCAGCGGTTCCTGGGGCTTCTGAGTGAGGATTTCATCTCTGCTGCGGGTGCAGTGAGGTCAGAGACTCCATCTGTAATGGCAGTGGGGTCCTGGATTGCCTGCTGTGCCCTCAGGAAGTAGATTGGAAATACCTGGTTCTCTCTGTTAGTGTCAGCTGAGAAATGTGGCGGTGTGAGTAAAGCAAGGACTCAAACTGCGGGACCCGCAGCTCTTGGAGCACTTGCTCACTTGGCGCAGGGCACGCGCAGGTGTGTTTTAATATTTAGATCTTTGATCCACTTTGACTTTAATTTAGTGCATGGTGAAAGACATGGGTCTAGTTTTAGTCTTTGGAATGTGGAAAACCAGTTTTTCTAGCACCATTTATTAAGGAGGCTATCTTCCTTCCATTGAACATGTTTAGCCCTTTGTTTAAGATAAGGTGACTGAGTGTGTTTGTAGTTGTATCTGTATCTTCTAATCTGTTCCATTGAACTTCAGGTCTGTTTTTGTGCCAATATCATGCTGATTTTATCACAGTATCCTTGCAATATAATTTTAAGTCAGGAATTGTGATGCCTCCTGCCTTTCCTTTGTTTCCCAAGATTGCTTTTGCTATTCTAGGCCTCTTCTTGTTCCAGATGAACTTTAGGAATGTTTTCTCCAGATCTGTGAGGTACACTAATGGTATTTTAATTGGAATTGCATTGAATCTGTGCAGCCGTTCCTGTGAGTCCTGTGGATAGGGCCACTCAACACATCCCATGCGATGAGCCTTCCTTCTGGGATGGGCGTTATTAGGTTATGGCATCATGGCACCCCAAACAGCACATGGCAGCCCTGGGGCTCTTGGCAGGCTGGCTGTAGGCCAGGGCTCAGAAGCAGGAAGAGCATTTCCTCTGCAAAGGACCAGGCTCTGCCTGAGGGACTCCATGCTACCAGGAAGGGACAGAACGTGGTGTGGGCTGAGCTACAGCCCACCACAGCTAATCCATCCAGACCCAGGCCACTTTTACCTGCTTTGTGCAGGATGCTTCCTTTTAAGCACTCATCTGGAAAAGTAGTCCATACCTGAAAGTACCCGGGAGTGCGTGGAGCCCATGGAAGGCTGCAGCCAGCAAGAATCCATTCCTCCCCAGTTCTGTGTGTCATTCTTTGCCAGACCCTGAGGGCCAGTACCTGGATGCAGAATGTCCAGGTTTGGGCAGGGGTCCTGGCCTTTGCCTTTCCTTCCCTTCTCCTTTCCTACATCCTAGCTGAGGCAGGCTCTCTGGGGGTCAGGGTGCACTTCCCAGAGCAGGAATAGATGGTCTGGGGGTCCAATTTGAACATTTTAGACAATTCTTTATTGGAGACCCTTGAGGCTATGTCTGTGGATAAAAGTGGAAAAAGTTGTTTTAGGAGTTTAACAGTCATGTCAGAATCATTCTTCTGTGTAGCCAAAACTGTCTGCATCCACAGCTTACTGTAAAATATAGATACCAGGAGGCAGGCCCTTTTATATTTGTGAATATTTCTGTATCACCTTGTGACAACCTCATAAATACTGTTGATGGGTGGAACCAGGCCTCTGACAAGCCCTTCCCAGGCAGGCATGCATAGTGAGGGGCAGGATGCCTGCGGGCTGGCCAGACACAGTGCTCAGTCCCAGGGAGGGGCTCCACCTGGCTGTGGAAGCCTGTGGATGGAGGCTGCAGTGCTGGGGGAAGAGGGCCAGGCTGTGCCGTGCTCAGTGGCAGGTGGGAGCCTCGGGTGTGCTCCAGAGTCAGGAGGGCTCAGGGCTCAGCTGGGGGACAGGTGCTGTCTTCATCTCACAGAGAGGAAGCAGGTGTGAGAGGCTGGGAGGGTCTGGGTGGTAGATGAGACAGGTGGGTGAGTCAGCTTAGAGACAGCTTGCTCAGTTTGGCTCACCTGTGTCTGTACTGTCCACCATGTCCTCATAGCCAGGAGCAGAGCGCAGTGCCGTGGCCAGGCAGGGCTCGTCTCCACAGGACACTGGGCTGCGCCAGGGGCCTCCACTCTGGCCCCAGAGCCATGAACTGAGCATCTGCCCTCTGGTTTTGCAGCCTGAAGGCTGGTGCTTTCCTCTGAGGGCTCCTGGTGAGGTTCCTGTTTCCCAGATAACAAGGGGAGGAAGAACTACCCCACCTGAGCACCAGCTGCTGTTGCTATTAGGGGTGGTGGTTGGACTCCCTGGGGCCTTCCTGCTTTCCTCACCTCAGCCTTGTAGTTATCCTGGAGGGTCTGACACACTCTTCTGGTGTCTGGACGACTCTCACTTCCTCAGCTGGGGTTTGTGGTGAATTGGGTGGATGCTGGAGCTAATTTTCCCCCAAGGGTGAAGTGAGCTCTGTTTCCATTTTTCACATTTAAAAAAATGAAGATCAGAGACAAAGGATCTTGCTCACAGTGCAGAATTTGAATGTGTGCTTTCTCCTGCTCCACGTTGTGTAATTAGTACACAATGTCATATTGACTGTGCTATGGTACTGTGCTGCGCTGTATTGCAGTGTACCATGTGACACTGTGCTGTATTGTATGTCATTACACTGTGTAGCACCTGTTAGTACTGTGTGCTGCTGTGCCATACTGTGTTGTTTTATACTGGACTGCATACTTATATTGTATTGTTCTGTGTTTGTTGTACTGTAGCATACTGTATTGCACTGTACAGATGTGACTTGACTTAAAATGGGGCTGCATTCTGGTAAGCCTGTGTTACATAGAAAATATGGTAGGTCAAAAACGCAGTCAATACTCCCGCTCTACAAACATTCTCGCTCAGCAGCATGGCACAGTGCAGAGTGTGGGCTGTTCCACCTTGTGATTGCAGGGCCAGCAGGGAGCCTGAATTCTTCCTCTTCCACCTCCCTGTCCTCTTTTTCTCCTGCTTCCCCCTTTTCCCCTTCCTCATCCTCTTCTTTCTTCTTTCTTTTTCTTTAGCAGTTATGGGTATTTGCTGTGAACTACATCTCAGCTCTTTTCAAACTTTTTTTAACTTTGAGACAGGGTCTTGATAAGTTGCCAAGTTGCCCAGGCTGGACTAGAACTTGCTATCCTCCTGTCTTAACCTTCTGGAATGTTGGGATTACAGGTGTGAGCTCACCACATTCAGGTGTCTGGCTGAATGCATACCACATTGGCAACATTGTAAAGTAAAAAAGAAAAGATCCTAAGCCGAAGCATTGTAAGGACCTTCTGTGTTGTGCCGCAATGCACAGTAGGATCAGGGTTTTTGAATTGCTCTGACCCAGGGACGCATTCCATGTCATGCTAGGGACCATCAGGCCTGTTGTGTGAAATGAAAGACACACTGTAGGCACATAATAATCAGGCTGTTTAGGACTTTTTGGATTGTAGAGGGATTGTAGGGTCCCTGGGGCCATCTTCCCCTCATGTTTCCCTGGAGGGAGGGCTAGGAGAGTGACACAGTCATTCACAGGGTCAGGTCGTGCCTTGCTGGCTGCCTGCCTTTACAGAGACCTGGGTGGACTCCTGCCCTTGCAGTTGTGGACCTCCCTGCACACATAGCCATCTTCACAGAACTGTGCTCTTAGGCACCCAGGTATGGTGGTGATTTGTGAATGCCACCTCAGAGTTGCCACCTGGAGTGCACCTTTGGGTGGGTCAAGTGCTGCTTTCTCAGCCCATGTGCAGGTGGTGGCTCCCCCAGGTCTCATTACTCCTCAGGGGCCCCCAGGACACCCGTACCTACCTCACTCCCCTCCTGCCTGCTCTGGGTCCAGGAAAGGACTTGACTTTGGGACTGATCTTATGTCCCACGCTTCCCCTCTGCTTCCCCACCGTCATCCTGTCCCACTTGGTCTCCCCTTCTACTCTACAGGTGTCTGTTTGGAAAGTCCTGAGGCCCGGACCCTGGCCCTAGGGTCCTCAAGGCTCTCTGAATCTGGCTCTGTGGCCTCTTGCTTTGTCTCTGGCTACCTTGGCCCCCAGCGCAGATCCAGCTCCTCTGCCCCCTCTGGGGCAAGACTGGTGCCAGGGATATGCTTCCAGTGCTGGCCTAGAGGAAGGCAATATCTTGCCAACCTCACCTACATGGACAACATCTGGTGGGCCACAGCAGTGGGGTTTGAGGACAGATCAAGTCCATCCTTAGATTTGGAAGGCCCCAGCCAGGGCTGACATGAACAAGTCATCAGCCACCCTGACCTTGTCCTTCTCCCTCAGGATTACTGGCACCTTCCTTGGTCTATGCCAGGCTGTCCGGACCTGGCCTCTGGCTAAGAGCCTGCATACAGGTGACAGTTCACTGTCTCCATACCCAGAGCAGGAGTGGCAAGAGTGTGCAGGGCTGGGCTGGCTCCCTTAGAGCTGCCTCTGACTTCTATCACCTTGGTTACTTGTCTCTCTGGGCATAAGGTGGCCTCAGTTTACTCTCAAGGTAGGGATATCTGTTTCCAGCTGCAAGCCTAGTAAGATTATGGAAAACTTTTCCCTTTGGCTTCAGCCAAGAGGAAGGGAAAGCATAGAGAAATTGGGCAAAAGTGATCATCATTAAACAAATGAACAAAAACCTTTCATACTCAGAGTGGAGCACAGGGCTGCATGCCAGGCAAGTCCTCTACCACTGAGCACACCCTCGCTTCATAGTCTTCTTTTGAATGGAGTTTGCTTGGTAATTGTAAACTGCTGTATAAATAATGATCATGAAACCATGACTCATCCTGGGCCAGTGGTTTTCCTATATCACCTCAGGTAGTACTCAGAAGTCCCTGTTTCCCTGATGAGGGACTAATAGGCAGTGAACAGCCCGATTCTTAGTCAAGGCTGTTCTGCTCGCTGCACTAGCGAGACCAGATGTGGGTCCCACCCCGAAGTCTTGCCTATGCTGTGTAAACACAGACTGACCCTGTGCACTTGTACTAGGATGGGCTAGGGCTTCCTACCATAGCAATGCCAGTGCCACTCCTCAACCTCCTCCAAGACTTCTCTTGCCTCCAACTGGTAATGCTCCAGCCTAAACCAACTGTGGCCAAGGACACCTGGGGCCAGCCCAGGGTGTTAGGTGTGTGTTAGAGGCAGCCCTTCTGTGTCTGGGCACTTCTGTGTTGAGATGTGGCTGACCCCACCTGCAGGCGATATCACAGTGAGCATGGGCACAGCCAAGAACTCACGGATGGAAGCACTTGCCAGAAGGGCTGTACTCCAGCCAGCTACAAACCCTGGCCTCTGGAGGTTGCCCACAGCTCTCCCTTGCTGATAGCAGTGCTTGTAGCTGGAGGAGGATGTGGCTCTAGGTGGAAGTCACTCTAACCACAAAGCCTGTTTGCACTGAACCTCTCTGTAGCTCGCCTATGGGGTACATTCTTGTATTCCAGGATGTGGGTGCAGCCTATCCAACACATCCCTGTGGGTTTCCTACAATTCTGAGTGATGTTTCCCCAGTGTAGATGTATGTGAGAATCAGACATTCTGGAGGCTTCTCTGTGAGAGTGAAAGACATGGCCACGCCTCTGTGATAGCTCATTGTCCACATTGCCTTGACCAGGCTCAGGTGCCCACTTGATCAGATGCCTCTTGGGTGTGTCTGAGAGGTGTTTCTGTATGGATGACACCTGAAGGGGTGGGCTGTACAAGTAGATGCCCTGCCCAGTGTGTGTGAGCCTCCTCCAACAGGGAGGGTCTACTTAGAACAGAAAGCTGGTGGAGCAGGACAACTCTCTTTGTCTGACAGCATTATAAAGCAGGGACACTGGGACACTGTCTTTGAAGCAGAATTTATACTGTCAGCCTTCTTGAGTCTCCAGCTTGTGGATGGCAGAGTAGCACTCGCCAGCCTCTGCGTTTGTGTGCACCAGTTCCAGGCTTGTGCTGTGCAACATTTTGCTAACAGTGAGCTGATATATGAGGATGTCCCAAAGATTACAGTTCCTATGACCCTGGGAATTCATAGCTGTCCTCACGAGGTGGTGCAGCACATCACTCACGTGTGTGGATGTGTGTAGACAGACCTGTGATGTCAATCATGTAGACGTATGACACATACAGTTTTGTACAGTGCATAATGCTTGGCCTTGAAAGATGACATAGCTGGTCATGGGACACCTTGGTGAGTCCTGTGGCAGCACATGTGGCACGAGTGGTCTGTTCTTGGCCCTCCCACCACACCTGCTGGGGCTGGAATGGCTCCCACTTCTTGATGAAGACATCACATTTCTCTGTCCTTCCTCCCTACTTCCCTTCCCCTGTTTCAGGCCCCTTGTCGTCTTCCACCCAATCTATATACTTTTTCTTAACTTTCTCTCCATGGAAGCAACAGCAAGGAAAAGAGCCCTAGGTCCTCTGGATCCTTTCTGCCTGGGCAGGCTCTGGCCCCATTTCTCTCCAAGCCATGAATAAAGCTGGCTTCATCCAGGAGACAAGAGGCATGAGAACACTAGAGAGTTCCAGGCAGTGCTTTTGGAAAGGGGCCTGGAACCTGGCATCAGAGCAGAGCAACAGATGGGTCCTGCCACATTGGCATGGAGTCTGATGAATGGGAGGATCAGGGTATGCAGGAGGACTCTGTCTCCTCACGGTCTGCCTGGTCCCACACTGGACACCAGAGTGGAGGTCTGTCTCTGGGGGCCTCCAGACTGAGGACTAGGTGGGGCCACTGGGTGAAGAGGGCAGCACAAGGTGTGGCCAGCTTCTTCTCTCTTGACTGTAGCTCCGGGTCTATCAGTCTATTTGTAGCAATACACTCTCACAGGAAGGGAGGTAGGGAGAGTGTTGTGGCTTGTGTCTAGATGTCACCCCAGAGCCTCATATGGTCATAGGCGGGGCTTTCCTAAGGTGAGTGGGTCTCGGGTGTGTAATGCTGGGATTTAACCCCACACTGGGTGTGTGTAGCACCAATCAACAGGCTTATAGCCTGGAAAGAATATAAAGGGAGAGAAAGAGACTTCTGCTGGTGGTGCTTGTTGCTTCCTGCATGCCACACCATGAGCATTTCTCCTCTGTGATGTCCCTCACAACTGGAATGTTCATAATTTGGGGACATACTGTATGTGTATATGTGTATTTAGTTATATATAAACAATGTATTTCCCAAACCTGCACTGTCACCCTGCTTTGGAGCCAGACTACTGTGGACTGAAATCTGTACAAACTGTGAGCCAAAATAAACCTTTCCTCTTTAACTCTGGTTGTCAAGTGTTTTGTCTTAGAATGAGAAAAAGTAACTAAGACAGAGGGGAATGCAAGGTGGTGACTGAAGTGGATACAAATCTGCATTGCTGCCTTGTGCCTTCTGGGGTGACCTTGGTGTTGGTGGCTCATCCTTTCACTGGGAAGAATGTGGGGTCATGATGGATGGGAAGTCCTGGGCCATGCTCTGTCTTTGGGATCCACCTGTGGTTCATGGAGCAGCTTCTCTGACCAGCGGTCTAAGCCTCTTTCCTGTGCGAGTGCTCACTGACATGCTCCTCACTATGCAGCAGCAGCGGCGGTGGCGGCATCGGCGTCGGTGTCGGCGTTGGCGTCAGCGTCGGCAGCAGCAGCAGCAGCAGCAGAAGAAGAGGAGGAGGAGACCTTTGATTCCCTGTTACAACCTCCAGCTGACATACAGTTTGGATGAATCTTTGGAAGACAGGCATATGGACAAATGCTATTTTACTTCCTCAATTATTAATGCTTTTTAAAATTGATTACCAGCCAGGGCCCAATTGAAGTTTTCTTAAATATCTGTTCCAAGTGTTTAAAACTTTTCAAGGAATTTAATAGTAGGATGCTTGCATCATCTCTACTTGCTTCCATAATAGCAAGCGATCTTGTGGATTGGCCTGTCAGGTAATTTCAAATGCACATTGGAAATCACATTGAAAGGAATTTGGAAAAGCTTTAGGCGAGAATTTTATTCCCATATAAGAGGCTGAAAAATGAGTCGATGTTCACTGGAACTGTTTGAACAATTTGGAGATAGCACCTCACCACTTAAAGGAAATTAAATCACCTTTGCAATGACCTTCACAAGGTGATCACAGCCATTATACAAAGCCATTGGGGAACACATATGCTTCTCACCTATCAGTTAAACTGTATATACATGCATATACTGCATACAAATATATCTATATTCTCTGATTTAGGAAGGCGTTCCACTCCAGGAAAACATTCATAAATCAGATTTGTTTCTAAGTCTGACGAAATCTTATATATCTTTGACACAAATACACATTGTAAAGCATAAAGAAACCAAACACACACAAAAATATAGTAATTCCCAGGTATGGTTTGTGTCTAGATGTCCCCAAAACCTCACGCACTTTTGGATGGGGCTTTTTCAGAGTTAGATGAATCTGGAGTTTGTGATTGATTCATGGTTCAATGCTGGGATTAAGGGAGCTGGGATTAAGGGTGAGTGATGGCTGGATCAGTCCACTGATTGGATTGGCATTGCCCTAATGCCAGTAGTCTGGATAAGATAAAAGGGGTAGAAAGAGGCTTCTCTCTTCTCACTTATTGCTTTTGCTATTTTCTGCTGCCATGAACTGTTGCCCCTCTGCCATGCTGCCTTGCCTTGGAGCCAGCCAGTTATGGGCTGAAATCTCCACAGACCTTGAGCCAAATAAACCTTTCCTCCCTTAATTTGTGAATGGGGGGTATTTTGTTTCAGCAATAAGAGAAAAGTAACTAAGACAGTCCCCTACGGTACTGTACTACTATACACTACTGCACTGTGTAGCACAAGCAGCACAACTGTGACAATGTAAGGCAGACATATGAGCTATTTCATGATTGTAACGCAAGGTCAGTTTCTATCTGTGAAAGTTTACAAGTGCAATGTTCATAAGTTGGGAACATACTGTACATGTATACATGTATTTAATAATATATAAACAATATATTTCCAAACCTACCTTAAACATAATACCATATTTCTTTATTTTAATTTAATATGATACAAATAGATATTAATAAAGAAAGTAGATTAACTATGGTGGATTAACTAATGGTCAACTTGTGATACCAAACTGAACTGAATCAGCATGGTGCTGGGTATGGAAGGTTCACCTGAGGGTTGTTGCCAACAGCATGAAAGGAGAGCTGGAGGGGAAGATGGTTTGCTGTTAATTCTCCTGGAGAAGCTTGTCACGCTGGTTTTCCTGATATGAACTCAGCTGTTTTTATCATTGGAAGAGCTTGGATCCTTGCTGTCAACGAGGATGGCTGTAGCTCTCTTTGGGGCAGTTCTGGTCCTTACCTTGAGTGTCACTTCCTGACTCTAGTACAGATCTCTCAGCCTGCTGATACAGATCCTTCATCCCACTGGTACAGATTTCTAACATCCACCACTGACCTTTGGGTCTTCTCAGTGCAGCTCCTTGATACAGACTTGCATGAAACATTGTTGTGGGCTGTAGGCATCCAGTTGGACTCATGGAGAACATTGAATGGGCTCTAGGTCTTCAGCTGGACTCATGTAGGACATTACTGTGGGATCCAGGCCCTCCACTGCATTTTTTGGATCTTTAGTACCTGGACAGATCTATTGCACCTTTCTGCATTTGACTTTTCTGGATGAATATTATAAAATAATCCTATATATTTTGTGTCCTATATTAAATCTATTCCCCTGTAAGCTGTGACTAACTAAGGCCCTATTCTTACTTCTATGAAATAATAATACAAAATTTCAAAAAGTAATTACAGAATAGCAATAGTTAATGTATTGTGTATCATGATCTTAAAAGAATGGACAAAATGCAGTCAGAGTACATTTCTGAAAACCCAAGGCTCTGTTGATTCTTTTCCTCTGCATTGGCAGGAAATAGCGTCCACAGGACTGCTGCTTCTTTCAATGTGGAACATTCCTGGCAAGGATGTATAACGCATCTCAATTTCTTTTTATTCCCTGCTCCTCCCTCCCAATCCTTTCCACCATGTCTTCATCTCCTTCCCCTTTGAGAATGATCTCTCTACTTTCTATTAGCTATCTTATTTTTACTGTGGGTTACTCAATATAAGAGAAATATTGAGATATTGAAGCATGTGTGTCTGATTTATTTCATTTAACATTATAGTCTTAAGTTTTGTCAATTTTCCTACAAATGACTCATAACAAATGAATGGATAAAGAAAATGTATTTATACACACAGTACTACTCTGCCATCAAAAACACAAACTTGTATATTCTTAATGGGATAATTTTGGACTGGCACTGCACATTTCATTACTTCCTAGGTAGAAAAGATCTATTATAATTTGATGTTTTCTACTTGAATTACGGTCATTGGTAATATCCATTGAGAGACAGGAATTTCTCTCAGAAACCCCAGTGACTGCCCTCACTGGGGTTTGCGTGTGGTCCCTCCCGGCAAAGGCCTGTGCCTAGTGAGCAAGTGCTCCAAGAGCTGCTGGTCCTGCAGATCAAGTCCCTGCTTTACTCCCACTGCCACGGTTCCCAGCTGAAACTCGGAGAGAGCCAGGTATTTCCCATCTGCTTCCTAGGGGCAGAGCGGGCGATCCAGGACTCCACTGCCATTACAGTCTGAGTCTCTCCCCTCCCTGCAACCGTGGCAGACAGGAGCCCCTCACTCATAAGCTCCAGGGACTGCTATCACTGGGGTTCCCATGTGGGCCCTTCCTGTGCAGGCCCTGTGCCGAGTGAGCGAGTGCTCCATGAGCTGCTGGTCCACGGTTCGAGTCAGTGCTTCACTTGCGCCCAGATCCCCTGGGGGATCGCACGTACTGGCAGTCTGTGATTGTGGTCGGTCTGTCCCGCATCTGGTTCCTGTATGTGTCCTGAACTGACTGGAGACACAGAATCAGGTAGTTCACAATCTGTTGACCCTGCAGTTTGTGTCTGCGTTGTGCCTGTACCCTAAATTGCCTGGGGACATATGTTTCCTGGACCAGGATTGTCACACCAGTGCAACCCGAGTCTGGGCCATGCACGTGCCCTGAACTGCAAGGGGATGCTGGATCAGAAGGTCAGCCATCAGCTGACACCAATGCGTGCGTCTGAGTCCTGGGATAACTAGATACAAATCAACACGTCTCGGAAAACCCAAGACTAATTAGAGCTTCTCAGGAGTCACTGAGGGGCAAATCTGACCAACAGGAAAACTAGGGACACTAGCGGCCTTTGCTGTGCAGCCACTGAAGAGAGAAACTGAGCTTTCTGCATTTGGTAGCAAACATGAAAAAACGAAGGACTAAAACACCATCCGAGAACTCGACCCCACTCAGAACAAGTCCAGGGGACATCAACATAGAAGAACTTGGTAAACACATGCCTGAAATAGCTGAAATGATTGCAATGGAAGTAAAGAAACAACTCCATATGGCCATAGAAGAGATGAGGTCAGAAATAATCTCTCAGGCAAAAAATGAAATTACAATAATAATGAAAGAACTGCTCAAAAATCTGAAGAAGGAACACATGAGAAAAATAGAACAAAGGCAATGGACGGAAGCCTTAAATGAAAATTATACAAAGGACACAGAATGCAGGAACCAGATTCAAAGAGACTTCCAGGAAAACAAACCTGCCAATGAAAACTGCCAAAACCACTTGAATGAAGCTGAAGAGAGAATCTCAGACTTTTTTTTTTATTTCAAAAATAAAAGGAGGAAAACATTAACAGACAGACAACCTTTTACAAGATAGCAAAAGAACAGTACAGACACTACAGAGATACAAACAAAGTGATAGGAAATTAACAATGCTTGTTGTATTACATATTGATATCTTCAAAGTGGTTTCTCATGAAAACAGAGACATGCAATATTGATCAATCAGGAACTCATTGACAGTTTCTTTCAGCAAAGAAATAGAAGACAGTAGAACAACTATGTTAACTATCCTGTATATACATACATACGAAATTTCTCCTCCTTTCCCTTCTCTTTTCCCACATCACAGTGGCCCTTTACCCTTGAGTGTTTTCCTGTCATTTCACAATGTCTATCATACCTCCTAGTTAAAATTAACTCTTTCAAGGTTTTACACTAGTGAAACAATGTGGTGCTTGCACATGTAGGTCTGATTTATTGCACTTATGAGTATGGTCTCTAGTTGTGACCATTTACCTATGAAGGGCTCGGGTTTATCTTTCTTTAGAGCTGAGTAATATTCCATTATATAAAAGTACCACAATTTTCTTATCCAATCCTCGGTGGATGGACATTTGGGTTGCTTCCACAGTTTAGCAAATACAAACTGTGCTGCTCTGAACCTAGGTGCATATGTTTCACTGTGATATGATGTTCTTAGATCATCTGGGAAAATACCCAGCAGGGGGATAGCTGGGTTGAATGGGACCTCTGACCTAGTTTTCTGAGGAATCTCCAAACTGATTTCCACAATGGTTTCATCAGTCTGCATTCCCACAAGCAGTGGAGAAGGGTTCCTATTTCTCCACAGCCTTGCCAGCATTTGTTATTGGTTGATTTCATAATGCTAGCCATTCTTACTGGGGTAAGGTGGAATCTCAGTGTTGTTTTAATTTGCATTTTTTGAATGACTAATGATGTTGAACATTTTCTCATGTATTTATTTGCCATTTGTATTTCCTTATCTGAGAAGTGTGTATTGATCTCAGCTGCCCATTTTTGGGTTGGGTCTTTGAATTTGTGGGGCCTGATATTTTTTAACTCTTTATATGTTCTAGATAGAAGCCCTTTGTCTGAGGGACAGTCAGCT
>NW_004955459.1:712766-722172 GCF_000276665.1 Chinchilla lanigera
AAATTGGCTTGTGGTTTGTCAATTTTATTTATTCTTTGAAAGAAGCAGCTCTTTAATTCATTTATTTTTTGGAGGGTTTTCTTTGTCTCAATTGCATTAATTTCTGCCCTAATCTTTATAATCTCCTCCCTTCTTTGGGCTTTGCACCTGACTAGTTCTTCTTTTTCTAAAAGTTTAAGATGTAGCATTAGACTACTCATTTGTTGTCTCTCTGTTTTCCTTATATGTGAATTCACTGCTATCAATTTCCCCCTGAGTACTGCTGTCATTACATGCCATAGATTCTGGTAAGTTGTATTTACATTTTCATTTGTTTGTACGTATTTTTTAATTTCCTCTTTAATTTCTTCTGTGACCCATTGGTTGGGCAAGAGGTTGGTGTTTGATTTCCAAGTGTTTATGGGGTTTTTGGAGTTCCTTTTATCATTAATTTCCAATTTCATTGCACTGTGATTAGGTAATATGGATGGGATAATTTCAATTCTTTTCCATTTTGGAACGTATGCTGTATGGGCTAAGATGTGGTCTATTTTAGAGAAAGACCCATGTGCTGCTAAGAAAAATGTGTATTCTGATGTTGTGGGGTGGAACACTCTGTAGACATTTTCCAAGTCCATTTGTTCACAGCTTTGGTTCAGCTGTTATTTCCTTGCTGACTTTTTTGTCCACTTGACCTATCTCTTTGTGTCAATGGGGTGTTGAGGTCCTCTGTTACAATAGTGTTCTTAATTATATGGGTTTTCATGCCTGTTAAGATTTGTCTTATATAAATTGGAGCTCTGATATTTAGTGCATAGATGTTTATGATTGTTATCTCATCCTCTTGCAGTTTTCCCCTGACTAGTATGTAGTGACCTTCTTTAACTCTTTTGATTGTTGTCGGTTTGAAGTTTACATTGTTTGCAAAGAGAATAGCTACATCTGTTTTTTTTTTGGGTTCCTGTTGCATGGAGGATTGTTTTCCATCCTTTGACTTTTAGTCTATGGATTTCCTTTTCAGTGAAATGTGTTTCCTGTTTACAGCATATTGTTGGATTTTGTTTTTTAATCCACTCTGCCAGTCTGTTTTTCTTGACTGTACAGTTTAGGCCATTTTCATTTATAGTTATAACTGATATGTATTGATTTATCATTGTCATGTTATTTATTTGTGTTGGTGTCCTACTTTTTCTATCTGTTTACTTGCTTGCTCTTCTTGAGGTTTCATTCCTACTGTTGTTCTTGAAATTGAGGTCAGATTTTTCTCTGTCTAGATCTTTTAGAACTCTTTGTAATGCTGGCTTGGCAGTCATGATGTTTTTCAATTGTTCTTTGTAGTGAAAATATTGTATTTCTGTATTGAATTTGAGTTATAGTTTGGCAGGGTACATCAGTCTTGGTTGGAAGCTGTTCTGTCTCAAGACCTGTAATACTTCACTCCAAGCTCTTCTCGATTGGATGATTTGTGCTGAGAAGTCTGCTGTGATTCTGATGGGCTTTCCTTTATGAGTAATCTGTTTCTTTTCTCTAGCAGCTTTTAATATTCTGTTCTTTTGCTGGAGATCTGGGAACTTGACTTTTACATGTGTGGGTGTAGTTTTACTTTGGTTGTGGTTGTTTGGAGTTTTATATGCCTCATTTACCATATTAGGTTCTGTTTCCATGTTTGGGAAATTTTCTGCTATTGTTTGTGCAAATATTGTTTTTCTGTCAGTTGTGTTGCCTCCTGCTGTTTCATTGACTCCTATATGTTGTACATTATTCCTCTTTGCCTGATCTTGCAGCTGTTGAATTGACTTTTCCTGGATCTTTGTTGATTTTACGATATCCTTTCTTTCAGGGTCGTTAGCTGCCATGCTCTCTTCAAAGTCTGAGATTCTATCTTCAGCTTCATTCAAGCGGTTTTGGCAGCTTTGAATGGCCCGTTTGTTTTCCTGGAAGTCTCTTGAATCTGGTTCATGTGTTCTAAGTCCTTTCTATATTTTTCATTGAATGCTTCTGTCCCTTGCCTTTGTTCTTCTATTTTCTTATATGTTTCTTCTCCAGACTTTTGGAGCAGTTCCTTCATTATTATTGTCATTTCATTTTTTGCCTGAGAGATTATTTCTGATCTCATCTCTTCTATGGCCATATGGAGTTGTTTCTTTATTTCCATTGCAATCATTTCAGCTATTTCATGCATGTATTTACCAAGTTCTCCTATGTCGATGTCTCTTGGACTTGTTCTGAGTGTGGTGGAGTTCTGCTATTGTGTTTTAGTTCTTCATTTTATCATGTTTGCTACTGAATGCAGAAAGCCAGTTTCCCTCTCCAGTGGCTGCACAGCAAATGCTACTAGTGTCCCTAGTTTTCCTGTTGGTCCATTTTACCCCAGAGTGACCCCTGAGAAGCGCTCCTTAGTCTCAGATTTTCTGGCATTTGTTGATTTGTATCTAGTTATCCCTGTTGTCAGACACGGCATTGGTGTCAGCTGATGGCTGACTGTCTGATCCAGCATCCCCTTGCAGTTCAGGGCCCATGCACAGCCCAGACTCGGGTTGCACTGATGTGACAATCCAGATCCAGTAAACCTGTGTCCCCATGCAGTTCCGGGTACAGGCAAAATCCAGACATGAACTGCAGGGTCGACAGATTGTGAACCCCCTGATTCTGTGTCTCCAGTCAGTTCAGGGCACATACAGGAACCAGATACAGACCGAATGGGTAGCAGTCACAGACTGCCTGTGCCTTCGACCTGCTAGGGTGTCCGGGTGAAAGGAAAGCATGGACTCAAACCATGGGACCAGCAGCTCCCAGAGCACTCGCTCACTCGACTTAGGGCGTGTGGGCACTGTGAGAGGCTACACGCCCCTTACCCAGCCAGAGAAGTGCCTGGGTCTTCTTAGTGAGGACCTCCTCTCCGCCGTGGTTGCAGGGAAGGGAGAGACTCAGTCTGTAATGCTGGCGGGTTCCTGGGTCACCCGATGTGCCCTCAGGAAGTAGATGGGAAATACCTGGCTCTGTCCACGAGTTTCAGCTGGGAAATGTGGCAGTGTGAGCAATGCATGGACTCGAAGCATGGGGCCAGCAGCTCCTGGAGCATTGGCTCACTTGGCGCAGGGTGCGCAGGCACTGGGAGAGGCTACACGCCCCACCCCCAGCCAGAGAAATCCCTGGGGCTTCTAGTGAGGATCTCCTCTCTGGCTGTCACTGCGAGTTTCAGCTGAGAACCGTGGCTGTGAGCAAAGCAAAGACTCGAACTGTGGGACCCGCAGCTCCTGGAGCACTCACTCACTTGGTACGTGGGTGCAGGGAGAGGCCAATAAATTCAATCTTAAAATTTTCATTTTTTGAAGGATTTTCGTCTCCTTTCCCAAGGTGAGGTAACCCTATTGATATCCTTGGAGAAATTTTCTGTGTGCTTACCTGCACGCGCGCGCGCGCGCGCGTGTGTGTGTGTGTGAGAGACTCTTTCCTTTTCCAGCTGGAATTAAATTAAGAGACAGGAAAAACTGCCAAAATGTGCTTAACATTTTGGTGAAACAGTGGGAATTTTAGATGGGATGATGGTGATAACAACAGATGGGAGATAAATAGATGTTACTTTATGATCTTTATGGTCTGAGAATTTTGTAATAATATGTGAGTTGCCTGAGATGTGTGCCTGTGCATGTGTGTGCTTGTGTGCATGTGTGTATATCAGGGTTGAAACTGCTCATCTGTCTTAGGGAAATTCTTTTATCCCCTTTTAAAATTTTGATTAGTTGAAAATGAACCTGGCTCTAAAAAACTCATTTTTTACCCCTGCAGTTACAGTTTGGGATTATGATTGATTCTTTCAAGTCTATAAATTTTCCTTAGCTAAGAATCCAAGAGGTGTTGAACTAAGGAAATTGTAAGAAGAGGGCAGGAATTAATGCACTGGGCATTCATTTGCATGAGATAGATGTGAGTTTTCCTTTTTATTTTTCTCTAGAATATCATAAAAGGGACCATTTAACATGTGAGGAAGTGAGTAGGGAAGGAGGAGGAATGTGGACAGTGATCTCTTGTCCCTTGTCTGTGTCACACTGGACAAAGTAGCCTACCTTGGTCTCAGTTTCTTCATCTGAGCAAGAACAGCAAGACCTAATTCAGGAGATGGCCGTGCAGGTTAGTGACAGTATGGACAGCCTTTTCTAGGTGCCCAGGACACCTGAACAGATGCCTGGGCCCCTGGCATGGTTCTGCAGGCACCAGAGAGAATGCTTTATTCAGAAAGTTGGGTTCAACTTGGTGAGTTTTTCTTGTTTTCTTTCTCCATTGCAGGGTGGATGGAGGAGTGTTTCCTGAGAGGAAGCCATGGTGATGGGACACAGAGGGGTTTGTGTCCTTCTGGCCCACACATGCACCTCAAGGAGGGACCAGTGGCTTTGGTTTTCTCATTTGTGTAATAGGGACAGCAAGACTTGGACAATGTTTCTCCTTCATGTGAAGAATGAAAACTGGGCATTGGGACTTCAAGAGGGCATTTTTCCAATAGAAAGATTTTGGAAAAATCCTCCATTTGCTGGAGTTTTTTCTCCAAAAGAGAAACTATTTTTGAAGACTGAGGAGAAGAATCATTTACAATTGAAGAAAAAACTTGAGGAATATAAATGAGACAGTCTCCATATTATTATATTCAGTTTTATCTCTTGGATTGGAGATTTGTTTTTTCTGCTGATGATCTTAATTTCCTTCCAGAGAATGTTTGTAAGTGATTATGGTTATATAGTAGTCATAAAGTGAGACCCTACACTTACTCATTTTTCCTTTGACTTGGCAATGGACTTTGATATTTGGAGCAGGCTCCAATATTTTTCCAGGCTCATTTAATATAATATTAAAGATGTTAAACTTGGCCACTTCTCTACCTAGGATTCATGTCCCTTCTTCCTGGTTCTGGCGGTGTCAGTGTGCTTTGGTAAAAATCTTTCAATTTCCATCTCTGTGCAAGTTGCCATGTGGAACCTTCAGGATGCTGAATTATAACCAGATATTTCTGGCAAGGATTTTGTTTTTATGACCTAGGAGTGTTTTTTTCCTGCTTTCTTCTTGCTTGGAGTAAACAAGAGGCCAGAAAATCAGCCATCTGTGACCAGAGAATAAGGGAACAAAATGATGGGTTGTACCTGCCTAGGACTGCCTCCCAAGGGATCCACTGCATGTCAGGTCACTACCCCTCCATAATTGGGTTTGCTATTGCCTGCAGTGAGGTGCAGTCGTGGATGGCACATCTAAGGGCTAGGTATGTTTGCAGAGTCTTCAGGAAGTGTCCCTCTGATTCCACTTCATTTTTCCATCAAGAGACAGGAAGGAACAGGGAAGAGGGAGAAGGAGGCTCCAATAAATGCTACTCACTCAGCCTGGGGTCTCTGTGAGTGTACTCACTGCACTTTTCCTGTCCATTCTTGATATACTCAAGGTTCAGGCCTATCTTTCCCTGTTTCTTATTAGGCCCAATGTGGGGCTGGATCCTGAGGGAGGACATCTGTGAGTATGCACTCTGATTGGTGTTTACAGCAACTTAGCTAGCCCTCAGAGAGCAGGCAGGCCAGCTTCAGATGTCTCATCCACCCAGGGAAAAGCACACACAGACAGATGGAAAGGTTGATTAACCATTTCCTGAGCTGCAGCTACACAGGAGGAAGCAGCTCTGGTGTGTTATTGCACAGTAGGTGACTATAGGTAATGGCAATGTGTTGACAGCTCATCAGAGCCACCTCTGTGTTTCTAGGACTGGCCCCCGCAGGGGCACAGAAATTACTTCTTGAATTGAGCTGAACAGTTCTGAGCATCTGGAGCCTAAATAGTGTCTTGATGACCTGAGGTAGAGCAGGTGAGTGTGTCAGTCAGGCCCAGGAGTAACCTCAGCAGGTGCAGAATTGAGTTTATTCCCCAGAAGCAATCCAGGAGAGGAGGATAGCACATTTCTTGTTGTAAAGGCCCATAAACATGAGTGTGTCAAACCCATGTTTATTCTTTAGAATATTTCTATTCATGAATTCTTAATTTTAATTTTATTAGTTTTATTATACTAAACAATGAATGCTTAACAGGAAAAAAAGTCACAAAAATGCAATATTGAATTTTTAATGTTTACTGTTTATATAACAGTATCAGAATTTTCAGTATTGGCTAGTTTTTGGAGTACAAAGTCTAAAAAAGAGCAACAGAAAGAAATTCCTACATGAACAACAATCTAGAGCCATTCCTGGTACCAAAAATCTGTATCAGTCAGGGTTTACTAGAGAAACAGATATAACACAAGATATACAAATGTATAAGAAATTATAAGTTTGGCTTATAATGGTCAGCTACAGAGTTGGATGAGGAAGTGTGCAGGTGTCTGCACCCTGGAAATTGAAGAGCCCAGCCCTGGGCGAGGAGCTCACTGCAGTGTCAGTGCAAGTCCGTATTAAAGGGCTGATGGGTCTGCGATGGAATGCTGAAGACTCTATGATGAAGGCCAGAGAGCCAACACCAGACGGCGGGGAAGAGCCAGGCGAAGGCCGAAGTCTGCACCAGAAGCCGGAAGACAACCAAGCTGAAGGCGAAGACTAGAGCTCCTCCGAAGAATCAGCAGCCAGTTTTTTAAAAAAAAAATTTTTTATGCAGTCTACCCACTCTGGGGATGGGGGTGGTCCTCTACATCCACACCCTCTGCATGCCTTCCTCTTGCATCGGCACAGCATGAATATAAAGTAAGCACCCTGGCTCCCCTTTTGAGTCACATAGTTAACTTTTTAAACTTTTCAAATTGACACAATAAACAACATCCCCGAAGGGTAAGGGCATGTCCTTTATACCCCAAGATGCAGAACGGCTGAGTCACTTAGCTAAACCTGTAGACTCCCCACGTTGACACATGTATCAACCATAACAAGCACTCTACGAAAAATATTTAATTATCACATCTAAAGCAGTTTTCAAACATGACAATAGCATGTTCCATACACATGCATTGCTTACACTGACAGCACATGTGTTTTTCTTTCCTGGCCTTTTATTGGACATACTTGACATGTCAGTGATCTTGCTGTTTTATCAAGAGGTTCTTGTATTACATAGTGTGTAGTTAACAGGAACACAAAATGTCAATAAAATAAAAGTATTAAATTCTTCACTGTGCATTTAGAATAAACATCAACATTTTCACATCACCTGTGTACTTGCTTACAAAACATGAGGTAATATTAGAAATAAAAACCTTTGTGAACTACAGTTTAAACACAAAGAAAAGTCTACCACGGAAATAATCTTTGTTTCAATTGTCATACCCAAGGCAGTCTTCACATATGAAAATTACATTTTCCATACACAAATATTGCTTACACTGATGGAGTGTAGATTTTATTTTCCTGTCCTTTCTTGTAGGGCACAGTTGACATTTTTCTGGTTTTCCTGTTGTTGTAGTAGGTCTTTGGGAAACTGGATCTGCCTGTTCATGTGTCAGCTCACCAGTTTGCTCTGTAATTTTTTTGCATAGTTCCATGGGAGAGGCATTTTGTTTTTCCTTTACTGTAAATGATCTCTTATGAGTGCCAGTCCCAATACTCTAAGAAAATTTCTCCATGGTATTTTGCACTTGTCATTTTCTTGGTAAACTTAATGCCACTCATGTTTAGGATTGAGGGAAACAACCATTGGTCAATGCTTTGTGTTTCGAGTGACATCATAATTGCTGCATAACTCATCAACAATATCTACTCTACCTTTGGTTTTGTTGCAGAAATTTTCCATCTCAGGCTTCTGTTTTGTTTAGGCTTCCTTATCAATATTTCCATCATGGTGAAATGTTGACATATGCAGTATCAGTTTGTTTTTCTTTACCATATATGAGGCTAATGTTGTATCTCTCTGAAATTCAAAGATGGTACTATACGATTTTCTATTTTGAAATTGCAACAATTCTTTTGCAATTCCTGTTTTATTCCTGTGTACAGTTACTGCACTGGTGAACCTGTGCTCTGTTAGCAAATGTAACATATGGGACCAACAAGTTTGTTCACAGCATTTACTACTACATGAAATAAGTTTGTTCATTTATTACTATATGAATAAGAACCTGATGGCTGAATTCCAGGATAAATTTCAAAACAGAAAGTATAATAATTGTTACATCTACAAGGGCATAAAATTTTTATACCACATTTTTAATCATCAGCTTTCCATATATATTTTACATTCCTGCAATTATCATGAGAAATCCTTGCTAAGTACAGCAGACATATATGCTTTTAGTTCAGCTAGTGAGGTGTCATAATAAATATATTTTTGAATATGGCTATTTGTGCATACAGAGTGCTTTACTTGCATTTCACCCTTTGTGTATTTCACAGCATCTTGTAGCATTTCATATGTTATAGTTTCCAACACTGAATGGCAGTGCTGAATTTTTTTTTTTTTTTCCGGTACCGGGAACCGAACTCACGACCTTGCACTTGCCAGGCAGGCGCTTTGCGGCTGAGCTAAATCGCCAGCCCCAGCAGTGCTGAATTCTGTCCAATACATTTCTTTACTTTTTTATTTTAAAAATTAAAGGAGGAAAACATTAACAGAAGACAACCTTTTACAAAATAGCAAAAGAACAGCACAGACAGTACACAGTTACAAACAGGGTGGTAGGAAATTAACAATGCTTGTTGTATTACATATTGATATCTTCAAAGTGGTTTCTCATGAAAACAGATAGAGACATGCAATATTGATCAATCAAGGACTCATTGACAGTTTCTTTCAGCAAAGAAATAGAAGACAGTAGAACAACTATGTTAACTATTCTGTATATACATACATACGAAATTTCTCCTCCTTTCCCTTCTCTTTTCCCACATCACAGTGGCCCTTTACCTTTGAGTGTTTTCCTATCATTTCACAATGTCTATCATACCTCTTAGTCTAAATTAACTCCTTCAGGTTTTACAAGAGTGAAACAATGTGGTGCTTGCACATGTAGGTCTGATTTATTGCACTTATGAGTATGGTCTCTAGTTGTGACCATTTACCTATGAAGGCCTTGAATTTATCTTTCTTTAGAGCTGAGTAATATTCCATTATATAAGAGTAACACAGTTATCTTATCCAATTCTCGGTGGGTGGACATTTGGGTTGCTTCCACATTTTAGCAATTACAAATTGTGCTGCTATGAACATAGGTACACATATATTGCTGTGATATGATATTTTTAGATCTTCTGGGAAAATACCCAGAAGGGGAATAGCTGGCTTGAATGCGACCTTTAATCCTAGTTTTCTGAAGAATCTCCAAACTGATTTCCACAGTGGTTTCATCAGTCTGCATTCCCACAAGCAGTGGAGAAGGATTCCTATTTCTCCACAGCCTCGCCAGCATTTGTTATTGGTTGATTTCTTAATGCTAGCCATTCTTACTGAGGTAAGGTGGAATCTCAGTGTTGTTTTAATT
>NW_004955459.1:725063-737222 GCF_000276665.1 Chinchilla lanigera
AGTTTGAGGAGGGTTGGTATTATATTTTCTCTGAAATTCTTGTAAACTTCTGCTGTTAACGCATCAGGGCCTGGGCTTTTCTTTGTTGGTAGGTTTTTAGTCATGCTTTCTTCTGATTAATTGATATTGGGTTGTTTAGGAATTTGATATCTTTTTTACTCATCCTTTGTAATTCATACATATCTAGGAATCTGTCCATTTCTATCCTATGGGAGTAAAAATTTTCAAAGTAAGTATTAATGATCTTCTGAATTTCTGTGGAATCTGTAGTAATTTCATGCTTTTCATTCCTTATTGCAGGAATCTGAGTTCTTTCCTTCCTCTTCTTGATGAGGTTGGCTAGGGGTTTATCAATTTTGTTTATTCTTTGAAAGAATCAGCTCTTTGATTCATTTATTTTTTGGAGGGTTTTCTTTGTCTCAATTGTATTAATTTTTGCCCCAATCTTTATAGTCTCCTCCCTCCTTTGGCTTTGGGCCTAACTTCTTCTTTTTGTAAAAGTTTAAGATTGTGGCTTTAGGCTACTTATTTGTTCTCTTTCTCTTTTCCTTATGTGTGAGTTCACGGCTGTAAATTTCCCCCTGAGGACTGCTTTCATTGCATCCCATCGATTCCGGTAAGGTGAATTTACATTTTCATTTGTTTGTAGGTATTTTTAATTTCCTCTTGAATTTTTTCTGTGACCCATTGGTGTTCAGGAGGTTGTTGTTTAATTTCCAAGTGTATATGGAGCTCTTGGAGTTCCTTTGGTCATTTATTTCCAATTTCATTGCACTGTGGTCAGATAGTATGCATGGGACAATTTGCATTCTTTTGCATTTCAGTAGGTGTGCTCTATGGGCTCGGATGTGGTCTATTTTAGAGAAAGACCCATGTACAGCTGAGAAAAATGTGTATTCTGATGTTGTGGGGTGGAATCCTCTGTGTACATCTACTAAGTCCATTTCTTCACAGCTTTGGTTCACCTCTGTTAATTCCTTGCTGACTTTTTGTCCACTTGACCTATCTCTTTGTGTCAATGGGGTGTTGAAGTCCCCTGTTATGATACTGTTCTTAATTATATGGGTTTCCATGCCTGTTAAGATTTGTCTTATATAAATTGAAGCTCTGATATTTGGTGCATAGATGTTTATGATTGTTATCTCATCCTGTTGCAGTTTTCCCCTGAGTAGTATGTTGTGACCTTCTTTAACTCTTTTGATTGTTGTCGGTTTGAAGTTTACATTGTCTGCAAAGAGAGTAGCTACATCTGCTTTTTTCTGGGTTCCTGTTGCATGGAGGATTGTTTTCTATCCTTTGACTTTTAGTTTATGGATTTACTTTTGAGTGAAATGTATTTCCTATATACAGCATATGGTTTAATTTTGTTGTTTAGTCCACTCTGCCAGTCTGTTTCTTTTGACTGGAAAATTGAGGCCATTTACATCATAGTTATAACCGATATGTGCTGATTTATCATTGTTATGTTATTTACTTGTGTTGGTCTCCTACTTTTTCTACCTGTTTACTTGCTTGCTCTTCTTGACGTTTCATTCCTACTGTTTTTCCTGAAATTGTGGTTAGATTTTTCTCTGTCTAGAATATCTTTTAGTAGTCTTTGTAATGCTGGCTTGGCAGTCATGAAGTTCTTCAATTGTTCTTTGTCGTGAAAGTATTTTATTTCTCTATTGAATTTGAGTGATAGTTTTGCAGCATACATCAGTCTTGGCTGGAAGCTCTTCTGTCTCAGCACCTGTAATACTTCACTCCAACCTCTTCTGGATTGGATGGTTTGTGCTGAGAAGTCTGCCATGATTTTGATGGGCTTTCATTTATAGGTAATCTGTTTCTTTTCTCTTGCAGCTTTTAGTAGTCTGTTCTTTTGCTGGAGATCTGGGAACTTGAGTATGACATGTGTGGGTATAGTTTTGTTTTGGTTGTGGTTGATTGGAGTTCAATATGCCTCATTTACCTGTATATCAGGTTCTGTTTCCGTGCTTGGGAAATTTCTGCTATGATTTCTGCAAATATTGTTTTTCTGTCAGCTGTGTTGCCTCCTGCTGTTTCATTGACTCTTATAAGTCGTACATTATTCCTCTTGGGCTCATCTTGCAGCTGTTGAATTGACTTTTCCTGGATCCTTATTGATTTTATGAAATCCTTTCTTTCATGGTCTCTAACTGCCATGCTATCTTCAAAGTCTGAGATTCTATCTTCAGCTTCATTCAAGTGGTTTTGGTAGCTTTGAATGGCAGCTTTGTTTTCGTGGAAGTCCCTTTGAATCTGGTTCATGCATTCTAAGTGCTTCTATATATTTCATTTAACGCTTCTTCGTTTGTTTTCTTATATGCTTCTTCTTTGTTCTTTTTGAGCCGTTCCTTCATTATTATTGTCATTTCAATTTTTGTCTGAGAGATTATTTCTTGCCTCATCTCTTCTATGGCCTTATGGAGTTGTTTCTTTACTTCCATTGCAATCATTTCAGCTATTTCAGGCTCGTGTTTACCACGTTCTCCTATGTCAATGTCTCCTGGACTTGTTCTGAGTGGGGTGGATTTCTTGGATTGAGTTTTAGTTCTTCATTTTATCATGTTTGCTACCGGATGCCGAAAGCTCAGTTTCCCTCTTCAGTAGCTCCACAGCAACGACCACTAGTGTCCCTAGTTTTTTTATTGGTCAGGTTTGCCCCTCCATGACCTCTGAGAAGCCCTACTTAGTCTTGGGTTTTCCAGGACGTGTTGATTTGTATCTAGTTATCCCCAGTCTCAGACAGGAGCATTGTTGTCAGCTGATTCGATACCATCTGATCCAGCATTCTGTTGCAGTTCAGGGCACGTGCACAGCCCAGACTCAGGTTGCACTGTTGTGACAATCCTGGTCCATTGGACCTCTTTCCCCGGCAGTTCATGGTACATGTGAACCACCTGATTCTGTCTCTCTAGTCAGTTCAAGACATATACAGGCACAAGATGCAGGCCAGAGGGGTAGCAATCACAGATTGCCCATGCTTTTAACCTCCTAGGGGGTCCTGGTGAAAGTAAAGCATGGACTTGAACCATGGGACCATTTGCTCTTGGAGCACTCGCTCACTTGGTGCAGGGAGTGTGCATGAAGGGGCTACATGTGCACCCACTCCAGTCAGAGAAGTCCCTGGAACTTCTGAGTGAGAACCGTCCCTTTGCTGTGGGTGCAGGGGGGGCAGAGAGTCAGTCTATAATGGCGGCGGGGTCCTGGGTTGCCTGCTGTGCCCTCAGGAAGTAGATGGGCAATACCTGGCTCTCTCTGTGAGTTTCAGCTGGGAACCATGATGGTATGAGTAAAGCATGAACTAGAACCACGGGACCAGCAGCTCTTGGAGCACTCGCTCACTCAGTGCAGGGCGTGCACAGGTCAGGGCTATATGTGTCCCCCCACCAGCCAGAGAAGCCCCTGGGGCTTCTGAGTGAGGACCTCCTTTCTGCTGCGGATGCAGGGAGGGTAGAGAGTCAGTCTGTAATGGCGGCTGGGTCTTGGGTCACCTGCTCTGCCCTCAGAAATTCGATGGGAAATACCTGGCTCTCTGTGTGAGTTTCAGTTGGGAACCGTGGCAGTGTGAGTGAAGCATGGACTCGAACTGTGGGATCAGCAGCTCCTGGAACACTCGCACACTTGGCGCAGGACACAGATGTGGAGAGGCTACATGTTCCTCCCCCCTGCCAGAGAGGTCTCTGGGGCTTCTGAGTGAGGACCTCCTCTCTGTAGTGGGTGCAGGGAGGGCAGAAACTCTGTCCAATACATTTCACCACTGCCAAGAGCCTAATTATATTTTTGGAACTCGTTCTAAATTGGATTGTGCATTTGGTTCTGTGACCATTTTGCAACATTCAACCAGTCAAATATGTGCTGACATTGCTCTTTTCTTCATCATCTGAATCAAGGAGGTGTGCATTCCCTGAGTTTATCAGTCCACTCTTGCTCCATTTCACAGTCACAGGAAATTTGGCTCACATTGCCAACGTCAAAGTCATCAGCATCATCATCAGCATCACCCACACCACACTTCTGTTATGAAAACATGGATTTTACCATAATGGATCATCTTCATCATACATGCATAATCTAATGATTCACTTTTGACCTCCAAAACTTGGAAATCTGGTTTTTCATGTGCTGTTGTACTGAATTGAGATACTTCTACCAGAGAAGTAAAAAGATAACTTAAAAAAATCATAGAGTGGTGTGGGTGTATTATACTCTTTGTGATCCTCAGCTAAACATATGCCAAACCTATTAGATGGAGCATTATGTCAGTGAAAATCCTGACATAATACTTTGTTTGATACTTTTGCACATGTATACACACCTTGCCTTTTGTTTTACCAAGTGAGTAAACACCAAGATTGTTTCCTGTATCCCTCTGGCAAAGGTACTGAGATGCACAGCAGTCTACTATTGTGCTAAAGTAAAAATTTACAGTTGAAAAGAATGCAGGAGAGAAGTGAGAGAGGAAGGACACGCAGCGAGGCACAGAAGGCTGGAAACTCTGGGCTGTTGCAGAACAAATGCCCCTGGGATTAGAAGCTGGAGCAGGGGTGTGCCAACCTTGCCAGGATGCAGAAGCCCCAGGACTTTCTGTCTGCAGCCACAATGTGGCTGATGTGTCCGCTTTGTGGAGAGGCAGATAGGAAGAGACTGCAGCAGGAGTGTCTGAGCTCACTGTGAGGCAGGTCTGATTGGACATAATGCAGACACACTACACAGTAGGCTCAGTCATCCTACGATGGGTGCTGTCATTCATGGGGAGATTGTGCCAGCCTGGGGAAGGTGTCCTCACTCAGAACAAGAGGGACAGGGTAATAGCACCCCAACAACCTGCTAAGGTCACTATTTTACATCGTGTCCCAGGAATATTTTTGGATTGAAGAGCAAGAAAGAGCATGATACCGCGGCTCATTGAAAGGGCTGGGGCTGTGTCTTTACAAAAGAGCTCAGCTTTGGAGTTCAACAGACATAAATTCAAACCCTACCTGTAACACTTGCCAGCTCTGTTAAATCTTAAGCAAATTGATTAACCTCTCTGGGCCATGATTTCCTTGGTTGTACCATGGCGGTGGAGAGTACCTTGGTTGGATGATTGCTGCGCTATACAAAGTACTAGGTATAGGCTGGCTGCCTGGGTGTTACCATGGATGGTCCAGGAAGACTATGTGCAATGGCTCACCTTCTGTCTTAGTTACTTTTCTCATTGCTGAAACAAAATAGCTGATACCCAAATTAAGGGAGGAAAGGTTTATTTAGGTTATAGTAGTTTCAGTCGATAATCTGCTGACTCTAAGGCTGGGTGGCACATGCCAGAGGGGCAATCTTTCATAGCAGCAGAAGAAAGCAAAAGCAGCAAGAAACCTTAACAGCATTTTTCTGCTCCTTTTATCTTATCGAGGCTATTTAAGGCAGGTAGCACTCACACCCTTAATCTTAGTGCCCTCCAGTCTAGGATTGCACTATGAATCAATTCCAGCATCACACACTGTAGATCCAGCCACTTCCAAAAAAGCCCTATGAGACTTTGGAGCCATCTAGACACAAGCCATAACACCCTCCTTCCCAAGCTCAATACCATCCACTCTCACTCAGCTTCTATCAGTTAAGATAAAGCTGTCTGCTATAAAAGGAAAACCCCAGCTTCTTAATGGTGTGACTTAACACCTTCTCATTTTACTCTATGCTCACATAAAGTGATGAGGGAGGGTGTTCTGAACAGTTGTGCAAAGATCCAGACTGATGGAGTCCCTGCCATTCCTAATAGCAATGCTGTGTGTCCTTGGCATTGACATTGGACTGCAGGCAGGGGGTGAGGAAGGAGGGGAAAGGGTGGGGGGCTGATGGGAGGTTATAGAGCACACATCCCTTCCTCTCACATTCTCTGGTTGGAGCTCAGGCACACAGCACAGAGCTATAAGTGCTGCTTGGAAATGTATTTTCTCCTGGGTTTCAGTAGTGAAGGGGATGGTTTGGTGAAAGCTTACCAGTACCCACTATAGCTTTCCTATGGGCCTGGAGATGTCTAAAACATGCAAGCACATGGCTTTCACAAGGGCAGGGTTGTGAAATACATATAACTATATACATAACTCTGTCTTGACTACTATGTGTTGGGTTTTCCTCTATTGCTGTTCCCATCTAGACAGAACACCAATCTTTCTTCTACCTGCTGAATCAGAGAAATTGCCTTTCTCAGGAAGAATTCCCATTCCCAAGTTATGTGAAGTGCGATTTTTCTCCCCTGTGGCGAATGAGGTCACATTTGAGACCTTACCGCAGCTCCATCCCACTCCCAGAATGGGCCCTGGCAGAGCTGAAGTTCATGGTAAAGCTCCATGCTTGGTATTTTTATTCCACAATTCAACCAGATCCCGATCCAGGATTTTTAGATGAAAATCAAAGTTTTGAACACTGTCCTGGTTTTTAAGAGCTTCATAAAGAAGACTTTATACTACTCACCATCTATAGATATGGCAAAGTTTTCTTTTGTATGATCTCACTCTGCTCAGATGTCCTTGGCAGCACATGCTGGAGTCAATATTTTGATCATTTCAAAATAAATTGGCTCCTTTTAGGGAGCCAGATAAAGGAATGATTTAAGGAAACAGAACCATGTGGGTTCATCCATTTTTGATACTTGATATAAATTCTATTAAAGTGACTTTTCTGTACTGCCTAAATCTTCTATTTTTAAGAATGACTTGTCACTGTATATATAACTCTGCCCTAAATTGTTGATAAATCCTAAAAATACAATACAATTCTTTGTGATAACTAAACTCAAAATTAAATAAATTTCCTGGGTGAAGGACAATGGAAGTTTAAATTCACAGCTTATATATTTTTGGCTTATGTGAGCAGACTAGCTTGAGGTCACAGACTAATAATGATATGATGGGTATTGAAAATTTTACAGTCACAGATTTGTCTCTCTAAACTATTCTTCATGAATATAAGTGGTATAATAGAAAATATGATGAAATGTAAAATTAAAAAAATTATTACCTTTTTTAGTTGTGCTATCATGGCTACCATGATGTCCAGAATTCATCCAAAATGCTTGCCTTTCATGGTCACTTTGACATTGGGTAAAAACCAGAGGTTGCATGGTGCTAGATCTGGTGAATAAAGTGGATATGGACACACAGTAATGATTTTCCACTGGATGTCACTTGGCAGCAGCATTCACCATACTTTTGATTACACCTAGTAAAAACACACAAGAAAGAGGACTTCCAGAACTGCTTCAGAAAGTGGCAAGAGCAATGGGATGAGTGTGTTCTAAGCAACAGGGAGAATTTTAAGGGGGAATTAATGGCAATATATCATATACTGTAATAAATTTTTATGTTACTCCACAAAGAGGCAAATGTCTGTTCATCTGGGAAACATCTGATTGATGGATTGAATTTTTCACTTATCTGGAGCCAGATTTAGTTTACACCTGCTGTTTCAGTGGCATTACTAGGACCCCACTTATTCTTAAAAATGTCCCCTATTGGATAACATGTTACATGGTCACTCTGCATCTGACTATTTGATGTGACATTAATAGGCATAAAATAACCATTTACAATAATTGCAAAACAAGAATGAAATGCCTAGGAACAAAATTAACCATGTGTGTTGGTCCATTTTGTAGTTTGAAGATACTTGAGGCTGAGTACCTAACAAAGTAGAGGTGCATTTTACTCACAATTCTGATGACTGAAATATCCACATAGCGTGGTGCTGGTATCCCAACAAGGCCACACATGCAGTGTCATAGCATGATGGAGAAACAGGAAGGGATCTGTGTGCTGAAGGAGACAAGTGTGGATTCCTTGCTTTATAAGAGCTCATTCTTCTGACAACTAACTCACCCTTCCACGCATGGTAGCACTGTGACATAACCCCAGTCCAGGTCTCACCTCTTAGGGATCCCACTCCCTTCACATCACCACCCTGGGGACCACACCTCTACCACATGAAACTCTGTGGGACACATTCAAAACATGTCCAAACCATAGAACCAAGGATGTGCAAACCTTGTACACTGAAAACTGTAAACCAAATATCTAAATATATGGAAAGATATTTTATGATTATGGACCTGAAAGTGTAATATTGTTAAGTATAATACCACCTAAAGTAATCTAAAAGTTCAATGTGATCCTTTTAAAATGCCTATAAAAATCATTGATGTATTTTTCAGAAATTAAAAAGCCAATCCTCATATTCATATGCAATTGCAAAAGTACAGGGAAAAGTAAAATAATATTGAAAAAGGTAAATAAAGTTGTAATACTTCCACTTAGCATTTTGAAAGCTTACTACAAAGCTGCAATAATCAAAACAGCATGGGATGGTGTAAGGATAGACATGTAATAGAATTCAAAGTCCAGAAATAAACCAGTGTGACTAAAGACAATTGATTCTCTACAAGAGTGTCAAGAACATTCACTAGAGAAAGGACAGTCTGTCTTTTTAAAATTTTTGTTTCAAAGAAAAAAAAAAACAAAACAAAAAAACAAAGAAAACCTCAAAAACAAAATTCCAGACACCCATAGTGTGTTGGCTGAGGTTGGGCTGAATCCCAGACATCTTCAGGAAGTCTGGTGAGTCTTGGCAGCACCTCCCTGACCAGTGTGCAAGGCAGGAGGAATCCCGTGAACCCTCTATGGCCTCAGTGGCTACCCATCACACACATAGTGTGCCTGCCAGGTCTGGGTTGAATGCCAGACACCTTTAGGAACCCCAGTGAGCCACTCTGGTGCCTCCCCTACTAGTTTATGAGGCACGTAGATCCCTGGAAAACTTTGGGGGCCTTGATGGTCACTGCCAGAACAACTCACACCACCCCTGGGAGTTCAGCTGAAACCTGGACAGAGTCAGCAGCCTCGAGGAGTTCACTCTTATCCTTCCCCTTCCAGTGTAAGAAGCAGGCTCTGTCCTGGGCAATTTCTTAAGCCTTGGTGAACACAACGTGCATCCCCCTATTCTTGTGGAAGATGGGTTGAACTCCAGACAGTCTCAGGAATGCCAGTGAGCTTCCCCCACCCTTCCAACACACGTCTAGGAGCCAACTGAATGCAAGAAAGTTTGGGAGCATCTGAGACCCCCACCTTGCCACCACTTACCAGCACAGGAGCAGCACTGAGCACTAGGGATCTTCAGATTCTTGCCTTGCCTCTCACACACAATCAGAAGAGTGAGGCTTCCCTCCAGGGCACCTCTGGATCTTCAAAAATGTCAAAATGAAAGAGTAAAATGCAATCCCAGACCTCCACACCACCCAAAACAAGTCCAGGAGACATCAACACAGAAGAGCCTGGAAGTCATACACCTGAAATTTCTGAAATCATAGCAATTGAAGTAAAAAAACAATGCATTAGGCCATAGAAGACATCAGATCAGAAATAATGTCTCAGGTGAAAAAAGAAATGACAACAATCCTGGTAGAAATATTCAGCATCTCCAAAAATGACATTGACAAGAAAATAGAAGAGCATAGACAACTCATGGAAACCTTCAGTGAACAATATATAAAAGAACTACAAGGTATGAAACAGATGCAAACTCATATCCAGGAAATTAAAAATTCCATTAAAAACTGGCAAAACTGCCTGAATGAAGCTGAAGATAGACTTTCAGACCTTGAAGACAGTATTGCACTACTGAACGTGAAAGAAGGGATCTCCTAAAAACAACAAGGAAACAGGAAATAACAATTCAACAACTGCGAGACAAAGCAAAGAAAAACAATGTCAGATTAACAGATATTAAAGACACAGCAGGTGTCAACACAAACGCCATAAAAAGACTATTTGCAGAAATAATAGCAGAAAATTTCCCAGGCATGGAAAAAGAATCAGACATCCAGATAAGTGAAGCATATAGAACTCCAGTTAATCATAACCAAAATAAATCTACACCCAGACATATAGTGATCAAGATCCCAGAAACTCAACAAAAGCTCAGAATACTAAAAGCTGTTAGAGAAAAGAAACAGATCACCTTTAAAGGAAAGCCTATCAGAATCATGGCAGACTTCTCAACACAAACCATCAAGGCAAGAAGAGCTTGGAGTGAAGTATTTCAGGTACTGAAAGAAAACAACTTCCAACCCAGATTGATGTACCCTGCAAAACTATCACTCAAATTTAATGGAGAAATAAAATATTTTCATGGTAAAGAACAATTGAAGAAATTCATGAGTGCCAAAACAATCCTACAAAGAGTACTAAAACATATTCTAGAAAGACATAAAACAGACTGCAACTTCAAGAACAACGACAGAAAAGAAATCACCAAGCAGAGGAAGCAATTAAACAGAGGGAAAAAGGAAGATCCAATAGGAAGAAAATATCAGGACAAAGATAAGCCAGTACACATCAGTTATAACCATCAAAGTAAATGGTCTCAATGCACCAACCAAAAGAAGCAGACTAGCAGATAGATCAGGAAACAAAATCCAACTATATGCTGTATACAAGAAACACATTTAACTCAAAAGGAAATCCACAGACTGAAAATTAAAGGATGGAAAACGATACTCCATGTGACAGGAACCCAGAAAAAAGCGGGTGTAGCTATTCTGTTTGCAAACAACATGAACTTCAAACTAAGAACAATCAAAGAGATAAAGAAGGTCACTTCATACTTGTGAGGGAGAAGTTTCAAGAGGAAGAGATAGCAATTGTAAACATCTATGCACCAAATATAGGAGCACCAACCTATATAAGACAAATTCTAACAGACATGAAAAATGAAATAAGTAGCAACACAATCATAAAAGGGGATTTTAACACACCATTGTCAAAAAGAGATAGATCAACTAGACAAAAAATTGGGAAAGAAATAACAGAACTTAACGAAGCTTGTGAACATAGGGACTTAGTAGACCTTTACCGAGTGTTCCACCCGAACAACATCAGAATACACATGCTTCTCAGCTGCACATGGAACGTTCTCTAACAAAGACCATATGCTAGTACATAGAACATGTAAATGCAAAGGAATTGAAATTATCCCATATATACTATCAGACCATAGTGCAATGAAATTGGAAATTAATGACAAAAGAAAACACAAAAACTCCACAAACAGTTGAAAATTAAATTACATCCTCCTGAACAACCAATGGGTCACACATGAAATCAAAGTAGAGATTAAACACTATATACAATCAAACAAAAATGGAGATACAACCTACAGGAACCTGTGGGATGCAGTGAAAGCAGTCCTCAGAGGGAAATTTATACTGGTGAACTCCCATCTCAGGAAAACAGAACAAGCACAAATAAACAATCTTATACTGCACCTCAAGTTCCTAGAAAAAGAAGAGCAAGTCAAACCCAGAGCTCATAGAAAGCAGGAAATTATAAAGCTCAGAGCAGATTAGAAGATACAGATACAACTACAAACACACTGAGTCACCTTATCTTCAATAAAGGGCGAAACACGTTCAGTGGAAGGAAGATAGCTTCTTTGATAAATGGTGCTGGAAAAACTGGCTTTCTATGTTCCAAAGACTAAAACTAGACCCATGTCTTTCACCATGCACTAAATTAAAGTAAAAATGGATCAAAGGTCTAAATATTAAAACAGAAACACTAAATTTGTTGGAAGAGAAAGTAAGTAAAAAACTTGACGGCATTGGGGTTGGCAGAGGGTTCATGAACAAAAACCAAACTGCACAGGAAATACTTCAAAGAATCAACACCTGGGATCATATCTTGCTGAAAAGATTTTGCACATCTAAGGAAATCACTAAGAAAGTAAAAAGAAAACTCACGAATTTGGAAAAATTTTAGCCAAATGCCTCTGAGACAAAGGACTTCTATCTAGCACATATAAAGAATTAAAAAAAAATCAGAACCCCCAAATTCAAAGACCCAATCCAAAAATGGGCATCTGAGATGAATACACACTTCTCTAGTGAAGACATACTAATGGTGAATAAATTCATGAAAAAATGTTCAACGTCATTAGTCATTCAAGAAATGCAAATTAAAACAACACTGAGATTCCATCTCACCCCAGAAACAATGGCTATCATCAAGAAATCAACCAATAACAAATGCTGGAGAGGCTGTGGGGAGAAAGGAACCCTACTCCACTGCTGGTGGGAATGAAGATTGGTGAAACCACTGTGGAAATCAATTTGGAGATTCCTCA